>NC_090801.1:26679557-27007057 GCF_036512215.1 Solanum lycopersicum | reverse complement strand
TATTCGTCCATTTTCGGGCAGTTACAAAAAGAGGAAAAATTTGTTCTCTTATTCTTCACGATAATCTAAGGTCATTGTTGGAAGTTGAAACTTTTATGGAGATTTTTTCTTATTATCTGTGTGAGTTTCTTTATTTTTGACAATTTAGGGGCATTTACGTAATATTCGACCATTTTTGGGAAGTTACAAATAGAAATAAAGTTTTGGTCTCTTATTTTTCACTATATTCTAGGATCATTGGTCCGAGTCGAGATTTTCTTGAGGCGTTTTTTGGTATTCTATATGTGTGTTTTTCATTTTTTGGGGGCATTTTAGTAATATTCAGATTTTTGGGAAATTAAGGGAAGAAGTGAAATTTTGCTCGTCAAATCTTTATGATATTCTTAAGTCATTTGTTCTAGTGGGAAAAGTTATAGCCATTTTTGTATTGATGATGTGTCTTTCTTGATTTTCAACAATTTGAAGCATTCAGTAACATTCTCCATTTTCGGGTAGGTGCAAATAGAATTAAAATTTCATTTTGTTGTTTGTCACGATATTCAAAGATCATTGGTGCAAGTCGAAATTTTTTGGGAGGTTTTTCATATTTTTTATGTGTATTTCCTGACTTCGCGACTAGTTTGGGAAATTTACTTAATGTTCGGCCATTTTCGAGAAATTACGAAAAGAATTTATCACAATAATCTAAGGTGTTTGGTGAAACTATGAAAATTTTGAGGTATTTTTTGTATTGTTTATATGTATTTCTTGATATTTTGGTCATTCTGGGTCATTTACGTAATATTCGTCCATTTTTGTGGGGTTACGAAAAGAAGTAAAGTTTTGTTATTCGTCATGATATTCTTAGATTATTGGCGCAAGTCTGAATTTTTTAGGCATTTTTATATTGTTTAAAAGTGTTTCTTTATTTTCTTTCGACAATTTTGGAACATTGAAGTAATATTCGGCCATTTTTGAGCATTTAAAAAAAGAAGTAAAGTTTTGTTATGTAATTCGTCATGATATTCTAAGGTCATTGAGGCAAGTCGGAATTTTTTTGAACCTTCTTTTGTATTGATTCTGTTTCTTCATTTTTCAGCCTTTTTGGGAAATTTATGTAAAATTCACCCATTTTCAATCCGTTAAGAAAAGAAGTAAAATTTTATTATGTTATTCGTTTCGATATTCTTTGGTCATTGGTGCAAGTTAAAAAAATTTGAGCTATTTTTTTGTATTGTGTAGGTGTGTTTCTTTATTTTTCGGTCATTTTTGGGCATTGATGTCATATTCCGCTATTTTGCGACAGTTACGAAAAGAACTAATGTCTTTTTGTATCATTCCTCACAATATTCTAAGGTTACTGATGCGAGTCAAAATTTTGAGGCGTTTTTGTGTTTTTGGGTGTTTCTTAAATTTTCGGTCATTTTAGAGCATTTATGAAATATTTGGCCATGTTCGAGCAGTTGAAAAAAGAAGTGAAATTTTGTTTTGTTTTTTGTCACGATATACTAAGGTTATTGGTGCAAGTTGAATTTTTTTGATGTATTCATTTTGTATTTTTAGGTATGTTACTTGATTCTTCGGTCATTATGGGGAATTAAGTAACATTAGCCATTTTTGGACATTTACAAAGAGAAGTAAAGTTTTTCTATTATTCGTCACGATATTCTAAGGTTATTAGTGCATTTACATAATATTCGGTCATTGACGATTACGAAAAGAAGTAACGCTATGTTCTCTTATTCATCACGATACTCTATGGTCATTGACGCAAATTGAATTTTTTTTTGAGGAATTTTTGTATTGTTTATGTGTGTTTCTTTATTATCAGTCACAATAGGGAATTTACATAATATTCGGCCATTTGAGGGAGTTAGGAGAAGAAGTAAAGTTTTGTTCTCCTATTTGTCACAATATTAGAAGGTCATTGGTGCGTGTCGAAATTGTTTTGCATTATATTTTATTTTGTATACATGTGTTTCTTAATTTTTTGGCAATTTGGGTCATTTATGTCATATTTGGCAATTTTCTTACAGTTACGAAATGAAGTAAAATACTGTTCTCTTATTTGTTACGATATTTCAAGGTCATTGGTGCAATTCAAAATTTTAGCGGTGTTTTTTTATATCAGTTATGTATGTTTCTTTATTTTTGAGGCATTTACATAGTACTTGACCATTTTTTGGCACTTATGAAAAGAAATAATGTTTTTTTCTCTCATTCGTCATAATCTTCAAAGGTCATTGGTGCAAGTAAAAAAACTGTATTTGTTTTTTTGTAGTGTTTGTGTTCCTTGATTTTTGAGCCATTTAGGGGGCATTTATGTAATATTCAATCATATTAGGGTAGAAAAAAAAGAAGTAAAGTTTTGTTCTCTTATTTGTCATGATATTCTAAGGTCATGATGCAAGTCAAAATATTTTAAGGTTTTTTTGTATTATTTATTTGTGTTTCTTTATCTTTCGATCATTTTTGGTCATTTATGTTATATTCGGTCATTTTCAAGCAGTTACACAAAAAGTAAAGTTTAGTTTTCTTTTTCTTCACGATATCCTAAGGACATTGGTGCAAGTCCAAAGTTTTTTGAGGCATTTTTTGTATTGTTTTTGTGTCTCTTGATTTTTTTGCCATTTTCGGAGCATTTACGTAAGATTTGGCCATTTTTGGGCAGTTATGAAACGAAATAAAGAAGTATTTCTAATTCTTCATAATATTCTAAGGTGTTTTGTGCAATTAAAAAAATGAGGCATTTTTCGTATTGCTCTGTATGGTTCTTGATTTTTTGGGACATTTACATAATATTCGGCCATTTTCGAGCAATTAAAAAAAATAAAGTTTTATTATCTTATTCTTCACAAGATTTTAAGGTAATTACTGCTAGTGAGAAAAATTGAGCCTTTTTTGTATTGTTAATGTGTGTTCTTGATTTTTTGGCCATTTTGTAGCATTTACATAATATTTGACCATTTTCGAAAGTAACGAACAGAAGTAATGTTTTGTTCTCTTATTCGTGACGATATTCTTATGTTATTGGCGCAATTCTGAATTCTTTTGAGGCGTTTTTAATTGTTTATGCGCTTTTTATTTTTCATCCATGTTGGAGCATTTATGTAATATTCGTCCATTTTCGAGCAGTTATGAAAACAAAATTTTGTTCTCTTAGTCGTCATGATATGCTAAGGTAATTTACGTAAGACAAAAAAAATTGAGGCATTTTTTGTATTGTTTGTGTTTTTCCTTTTTTTTGGGCATTTACGTAATATTCAATCATTTTTGGGCAGTTATGAAAAGAAATAAAGCTTTGTTACCTTTTTCTCACGATATTCTGAGGTAATTGGTCCAAATCAAAAAATTTTGTGGGTTTTTTGTTATTGTGCATGTGTGTTTCTTTATTTCTAGATCATTTACATAATATTCAAACATTTTCGGGAAGAGTTACTAAAAGAAGTAATGTTTTGTACTCTGTTCGTCACGATATTCTAAGGTCATTGGAAAAAGTCAAAAACATTTTGAGGTTTATTTTTTATTATTTATGTGTGTTTCTTGATTTTTCGGCTATCTAGGACTTTTACATAATATTCGACCATTTACGGGCAGTTATGAAGACAAGTAAAGCTTTGTTCTCTAGTTTGTCACGATATTGTAATGTCATTGGTGCTCGTTTTGAAATATTTTTGAGGTGTTTTTTGTATTGTTTATGTATGGTTCTTGATTTTTTTGGCCATTTTTAGGTATTTACGTAATATTGAGGCATTTTTAGAAAGTTACGACGTCATGACCCAAGCTTTCACCATCGACATAATCCACACTCGAGAACCATTACTAGTCCCCAAGCGGAAGACTACCTTATGCATACAAAGCTTAAAACGTAAAGAAGAAGTAAAGTTTTGTGTTGTTATTCGTAACGATATTCTAAGGTTATCGGTGCAAGTCGATGTTTTTGTGAGGCCCTTTTTGTATTGTTTATATGTGTATCGTATTTCGTCCATTTATGTGTATTTACATAATATCTGTACATTTTCCAAAAGTTATGAAAAGAAGAAAAATTTTATTCTATTATTCATCATGATATTCTAAGGTTATTTGTGCAAGTGGAAAATTTTTAAGGAGTTCTTCGTATTGTTAATATGTGTTCCTTGACTATGCGACCATTTTGGGGTGTTCCATAATTTTTGGCCATTTTTGGGCAGTTACTAAAAGAACTAAAATTTTGTTTTGTTATTCGTCATGATCTTCTAAGATCATCGGTGCAAGTCAAAATTTTTGAAGTGTTTTTTGTAACACTCCGTAAATGGTAGGTTAAGCTAGAGTTGAAATGTTAGGATGAGTCAAGTGCCATGCACATGGGGCCAAGCCAATGCCAAAAGTCCAAGGATGCCCCTAGCCATTAGCTACTGCCTCAACCTTCACAATAAGGACCACGAGTCGTGGTTCACATCACGACTTGTGAAGTTGGTCGTAGTCTTGCCTTGACCACGAAAATTTTTGACACCAATTCTCCGAACTACTGCCTAAACTTAACGACCTACACCACGGTCTGTGGTTTTGACCACGACCAAGAGAGACTCTCATGAAGTCGCCTTAGGGAAATATCCAAATTGGCTCAAGTGTCAAAGCCACTACCTCAACTCCAAGGGCATGAAAAAAAATGGAGGCCACTGCCTCACCTTCACGGGTAGGACCACGTGTCGTTGTCCTTACCATGCTCGTGAAGGTGCCCTTGGTGCCTGGACGTGAGCTTTTAGTGAGGGGTAAACAAGTCTTCTCCTTTTTTTTACTCCAATTAGGTGGGGGGGGGGCATGTTTTGGTTATTTTAGGGGTGGTTCATATACTTTTTTAAGTCAATTTCAATAATATTCAAGTCATAAACTCAAACACCAAAATATTTCCCCAAAATCCTTTCACCTCCAATATTTCTCTCTCTAGAGTTTCACCATTGAAGAACACCAAGAACATGAAGGTTAGGGCTCAAGAATCAATCTTCTCAACAATTCGTGGGCGAGGCTTCAATCAAGGTATCTGGACCTTGATTCGTGTAACACTTTTCTCCATTAAGACCTTCAAACTCTAATTTCGAAATTGGTATGTTGATCAAAAACTAGGGTTTTTTTTATAGACATGAGTTCTTTCTAAAAATGATTTCATTATATTAATTGTCATACGTTATGGATGAATTGATATATAATGGTGAATTTTATTGTAAAATTTCCCATGAAACCCTCTGTTACCCCATGACCCCAATTTCATGAATTGTGATTGGTTTATAGATGCAAGATGAATACTATAAATTATATCTATGTTGAATTAGTTATTGAATCTTGTTTTATTCATGCTTCAAGTAGTATTTCTAAGTGTGATTGTGAGAACTTGGTTCATGAACCTTGAAGTGGGTAAATTGTGAAGGTTTGTTCATGATTAATGAAAGTTGTATGTGGACTTATAATTCACTTGAAAGGTAAATATCTTGTTACCATTGTGTTTATTGAGGTATTATTGAAAGGTTAATTCTCCCCTTACCTTTACACATATTTATATATAACTTTTCTAGAATGGTGATAACATTGTTGTGTTGATTTAAAGGCTAATACTCATGAAAACACTATGATTGTAATGTAAAAGTTCTACTCACATATTGATGACGATTCTAAGGTTGAAAGTACATTCTCACCTTCAATGAATGTATGAGCTATTATAATGAGTTCTATTGAATGAAGGGTAAAGCACCCCTTCACACATGTAATGCAATTTAAGACTAATTATGTATAATTTGGAAAATAATGCTTAGCACCGAGTGGATATCCACAATGAGTTAAATGCCCTTCTACCAATGCAATTTGTTGAGTCATATTCCAAGTAAACTCATGAGATAGAAACTCCTCCGCCAATGCAATAGGTCGGGTTTGTAGAAGCAATCTCCCTATCCCATAAATATGTACCAAGAAAGGACTTTACCTAGTGGATCAAACTTAAGACTAAACATGTCAGTTCTACGTTAGGAAAATAGGACGCCTTCTTTTGGTGCGGGGTTACACAATACCGCATTCTATGTAGCTCACATAGTCTATGTCGTTTATGTCTATTCTTCTCTGACAAGATAATGGATGAGACATTAACTAAACTATGACTTATTGGTGAATTTACGTAGTATGAGTAGGGTATGCGACTTCATTTTTGCATTGCACAAGTAGACATAGTAGGATGTTTTGGGATGGTTTATTTATGATATGATGAGATATGAATGTATGCATGTATATTGAATGGATATTTGATGTGAATGACTTTCTTTATGTTCAAGTAATGTACATTACCATTTCCTTGTTGATGACTACTGATTATTATGAGGTCCAAAGATGATATGTATGACCAAAGTAGCTTCAAGGAATTACTTGGTATGGTTGGTATTATGGGATGTCAACCACACATTGCACAAGTGTTCCTTAGAGGTTTCTAAGGTGTTGATTTTACCATGTTGTGAATATAAACGTTATTAAGGCTTGTCTTTAACATTAAAAATGTATTTTGGGTTCTACACATGATAAATGCATTCTTTTCAAATAAAATGTCTTTTTATCATATTTCAAGGATTTTATGCATGTTTCCATACTTGGTACATTTTTTTTCAAATAAAATGTCCTTTTGTATCACATTTCAAGGATTTTATACATGTTTCCATAGTTGGTACAATTTTGTGCTAACCCTTTCTTCCTCTACATTTTGGTAAGTGTAGGTTTTTACTAGGTAACTTACACTCTTTTTCTTGAAGAAGACTTGGATTGCTTATCTCAAAGTGTGGCACTAAGTCCGAGGAAGGAGTATTCATTCACTACTAAAAAACAACGTTTAGCAACGGATATTAGTGACGAACTATATTCCATCACTAGATAATGTCAGATTTGCGACGAAATTATCATTTTGTTGCAAAATTAACAATTGATATTTAATTTTTAATATAGCGTCAGATTTACAACAAAATATTTAATTCGTCGCTAAATATTAGCGCCAAAATTTTGCAGCCCAATTTTCCCTAGGGATTTAATAACAAAAAAAGGGTGAAAAAATAAACTAGTATTTTGCCACAACAATTAACGACGAAAAAATGGACTCTAAACTTTTATATATATTGTCATAAAAATTAGATTATATAGTGACAAAACTATCTGTCAATGTAATATTTTTAAAATATATATATATATTTATTGGATAGTGACGGATGTTATAATCTATCACTAATTCTGTTGCAAAATATTTTTAAGTGATATATTTTTAGGGCATAAAATATTCACACTAACATTTTCAGATGATGTTCTGAAACTCCTAGTCTCCATCTCGGAAAATCCATTTAGATTTAAAACTCCATCTTGAAGCTGGTAACACTCAAAGCTCGAAACAAGACTCCATCTCGAAGCTCTAAAGCAAGTCTCCATCTAGAAAGGTAAGCGCTCAAACTCCATATTCGATTTCAAAGCTCTAGTTTGCCCAAATCGATTTGTTGGTTTAGATATCAAGTGGAATCAATTTCCCAAGCTGCGTTTATCAAGAACTGGTCATAAAATTAAAATCCTATCTCCAATTTGCAATATTTCTTCATCTAGGCCATCTTCGATTTTGATGAGTTTCAACTGTTTATCTTTGAAAAATAAGAACTCCACTAAGAGTTTTGGTTATATTACTGCATAAGAATATCAAATTAACTTGACATACCATTGTCTTGCAATTTTAACTTGGCATACCATTGTTTTCCGATTGCTAATATGGACCTTAACTAGGAATTGTTTCACTCAACCACTAAAAACAGAGATTTTAGTCGATTGGGTGTTAAGAAAATATAATATTATAACTATAAACTCTTTCCATTTTGGATAGATTGAAGTAAGATTGAATGTTCTTAAAATAGATGTTTTTGTAGAATTAAATTTTCTGAAAATAGGTGTTAGGGTTTAAGAAAACATCTAGAGTTATGCACAAATAATTTACATCGATTTCACACTGATTTGTTTTAGTTTTCTACTTCAGGTAACTTTTATTGCTATGACTACTTACTACCGACTCATCCTTTCTGTAAAAGGAATCTCTCTTTTTTCTTTTCTGCTTAATATCTTTCTTTTTTTCATAAAAATGTGTTGATATATATTTTTTGTTTATACTTTTGTTTGGATTCATTTTTCGGTGAAAAATAATGTTAGTGTAGTATTGAATCTAGTGTTAAAAGTTGTTTCTAGTTGATTATTGTTATTCTTATTTAGGATCTTTCACGTGTGATCCATAACTTCATTTTTTTTAAATTAATACTCTAAAGTGGTTTGTTATGTTTTTTTTCACTTGAATGTACAATGAGTGATCTTGCTGGTAGTTGTCACAAGCCTCAAGTACCCCCTAGAAGCTAGGGATAACCCTCGGATCGTCACCGGGCGTACTTGACCCTGTGGGGTCCTGTACAAGCCCTTTAACTATCGTTCATTACATAAAACATGAAAAGTAGTGAGGCATTTAAAACTTTTCACGAACAATTTAACAAAAGAAAACTTTCATAAATACTTAGAGAATCTCATCATCACAAACCAAACTTAAGACACGACATAATATCCTAGGGATACGGCCCTTTACATTGAAAGAGAAATACATTATAAGTCTTTAATTAAGAAACTATGAACATGACTATGCCATTGATTATACGACATACTTTATCTTAAGAGCATCTTTCTCAAGCTTCACCTCCAAACCTTCAAAAGCTTCCAACCTATACTTATAAAGTATATAACATTATGGGGTTAGTGCAAAACAATGTACTCAGTATGGCATATGTAAAATCATGTAAAAAGTGACATTTTAGTAAAATAACCTTTAATGCCAAAAAAATTATAACATTCATGAATCTATAAGCAAAACATCATAAGAAACATCATTTAACACTTAGATAAGAGTTTCCATAAATTTTAAACCAAAAGAACACTTTACTGTAAACTTTCCAACTTTACAGTAAGCTCATTTAACAATTACAGTGAACTAAAAGACTCCTACGATGCTGAACATCCAAGGTATTGCCAATGAGGAAGTGATTAGTAGGAGTTTCCCTACCTAAAGTTATCCAAAGACTATCCAAGGTAAGACATGAAGAAAACATCTAAACACTTCCTTGAATACACAAATACACACCCATGCAGTCCTCAAGACTAACCCTTTCAGCTTACTCACCTCGGGAGAACAAGTCACCACTCAATCACAACATATTAGAAGAACACCCAATAAAACACCAAAGACTTCCCTTTTGGAGTTCTTACTTAGTGGAATGAGTAGATAGCGTCCCGTACCACCACCTACCTGATGTAGTACACTCTTTTAGAAGGTTTGGCACCAAGTCTTCCCTTTTGGAAGGTCCTACTTAGTGCAATAGATAGATAGTGTCACATGCCACCACCTACCCTAAGTAGCACGTTCTTTTAGAAGACATAGTTCATTCAATTCACATAAGGCTCACCAAGACTGTCCTTTCGGAATTCCTCCCTAGTGCAACGGATAAATAGCGTCCCATTCCACTACCTACCCTAAGTAGCACACTCTTTTATAAGACTTAGTACTTTCATAACATTTGTGGGGGTTTGCTTAACCGACAAAGACCATGAGAGCTAGACATGGAACTCCTGATATTAACCCCTATTGGATTGAGGGATCCTCACTTGCCTAAAGTAAGGTCATACTTCTTGGCTTTTACATGAATTTTCCAATAGCTACACCTATGCGGGCACATAATTAAGGGATAAGGATATTGCTACTAAGTAACTCATTATCTACTAACAACGGGTACTCATCTCAAGAGGTACATTAGAACACAACATCTCAACTCACGAAGTGTAACCACCCCTTCTTCATATCCTCTCGGTGCTAGGCATAACTCCGCACGAATTCTCAACATTATATAGTATAGGTTAAGGATAACTAGTGAATACCACATGTTAACTCACGAAGGGAATATATCCTCCAACCTATCTTAGAAATCTCATTCGGAATAGTAAGGTTGCTACTAAACACTTTATCTCAACTAACGAAAAGTGTTCACCCCAAGACTCCCCTTTTTACTCATCTTAGTTTCATACATTCATTTAAGTGTGTGTGTGCGTGTGTGTACTTGTGAGCACACCTTGCATATAAGCATCATTTCATTCTTATTACTTCTATACATGCTTTAGACCTTTATTCATCAAATCACACACTTTACATACTTCACATAATCATATAAGTCATTTAGGCATACTCTCTAGCCTACTTCAGATTTTCGCCTTACAAAACACATTAAACAAGAATAATATCATTTACATCCTTATTTCACATAAAAAGCCTTCATGTACTCATTCACAATGAATAATTAAATTCACATTCATATAAGTCAAGTAAACACCGCCACCAAGAAGGTGGACCATACCACTTAAGAGAAATTTATAATAAGGACTATACAATATAAGCAACTTACCATTAAATCAAGCCAGTATCATATATAACCAATTTCTCAATATTTTGTCATTATAAGGCCCTAATGGAAGTAGCTAAACCAATATAACTACACAAGAAAACTAAAGCTCATTCTCTACACAAACATGCTCACTTAACCCATTTCTTAAGTTAAAAGTTTGAAATATGCATAAACATGAGTTCATTAGAGTTTTGAAATTAAAATCATCAATTAATGCTAGAATAAATACATTTCAATCATTAAAACACTTTTACAAGAAGACCCGTGCTTAAAAGCAAAGGTACAAAAAGTAGAGTTTGAAAACCCTTTTTGAAATCTTTTAGAAAGGACTCCCTGAATGGAAGAGGGTTCAAGGATGGATACCATACCTCAAATTCAAGACAAACACACACACACACACACACACACACACACACACACACACACACACACACACATATATATATATATTCATAAAAGGAATTGTAATTGAACTATAAATTGTAATCTTACTCAATTTCATATTCCTATATATGGTTTATTGACCAAACCAAAAAGGAATTATAATTCAACCAGGAATTGTAATCCTACTAAATTTCATATTCATATATATGTTTTATTGTCCAAGCCAAAAAGAAATTGTAATTGAACTGGGAGAAGGATTTTATCCCACCACATGACATTTATAAATAGATACATTGTCTCCATAATTTTATCTTCAATTACAAACTCTGAGCCTACGAAGAAAAGGGCATACTCAAGGTAATTTTCCTCCTTTTTTTATTTATTTTCATCACTTTTTTACAGATTGACATGTCTGTCGTAGAAAATTTATATCTCATTGTAGAACAATTGAAATCATGAACCATTTGATTTTTCATAAACGACTTTTCGATATCTAACATATCCAAAATTCAAAATTTAATACCTTCAGAATCTTTCTAGATGATTTTTTGAAGTTAGCTCTAGATTTTGTCATGCTAAAAATTTGTCACTTTTTTTTACAGCCTGACATATCCGTCATAGAAAATTCATATCTCATTGTAGAAAAATCAAAATCATGAACCGTTTTATTTTGCAGAAAATAGACTTTTCAATCTCTAACATATTCAAAATTAAAAATTTAACACCTTCAGAATCTTTCTAGATGATTTTTTGAAGTTAGCTCTATATTTTGCCATGCTAAAAATCTCGTGTCTTGACGTAGGAACAACGAAATCATAATCCGCTTGATGATTCCGAATATACACATAAAGGTCTACAACACATTCAAGAATCAAGATTTAATACCTTCCGGGTCTCAAACATCTTGACGTGTAAAAATCTCTCCTTCACTTGTATTTTTCTCCTCTTTTTTTTTGTAGATCAACAAAAGAAATTTTATATTTTACGGAGGCTAAATATTGGAAGAATTTATCACATAAAAATGTGGTTAACGTCCATGCCAAAAAATAATAAATAAATAATACTCTCAAGGTGTTCCATGGCCCTTAATGGTTATCTAACTTAAAACTTTACTAGAATACCGTGTAAATCTCCCGCCTTGAAAATAAACTCAAGGCGTTACAAGGTCCCAAGTTTTTAACCATGAAGCTTTACTAGAATACCGTGTAACGCTCTGCCTTCAAAATAAACTCAAAGTGTTATAAGGTCCTGAATGTTTAACCAACTTGAAGCTTTACTTGAATATTGTGTAACGCTCCCGCCTTAAAAATATACTCAAGGTATTACAAGATACTGAATGCTTTACCAACTTAAAGCATTACTAGAATACCGTGTAACGCTCCCGCCTTGAAAATAAAATCAAGGTGTTACAAGGTTCGGAAGGCTTAACCAACTTGAAGCTTTACTAGAATTCAATGTAATGATCCTGCCTTGAAAATAAATTCAAGGTGTTACAAGGTCCCGAATGTTTAACCAACTTGAAACTTTACTAGAATACCGTGTAACGCTCCCGCCTTGAAAATAAACTCAAGGAGCTACAAGGTCCAGAATGCTTAACAAACTTGAAGCTTTACTAGAATACCGTGTAACGCTCCTGCCTAGAAAATAAAGTCAAGGTGTTACAAGGTCTCTAATATTTAACAAACTTGAGGCAGGATAATCCATGAAAAGACCATTTTAAGGTGCAAAGGGGCAAATATTGTCCACCTTAAGACATGAAAATTTAAGGATCCTTTAAAGATAAATCCGTGGATACTCTATCTTAAGGTGCAAAGGGACAAGTTTGCCAACCTTAAGGCATATAAATTTAAAGATTTGTTGAAGGATAAAAATCGCAATAAAGCTAGCTTAAGGTGCAAATGGACTAATATTGTCCGCCTTAAGGCATGAAAATTTAAAGATCCTTTTAAATATACACCAGTCAAAAGGCCAACTTAAGGTGCAAAGGGACAAATCTTGTCCACCTTAAGGCATGAAAATTTAAATATCCTTTACAGTATACACTCGTGGAAACTCTAGCTTAAGGTGCAAAGGGACAAATATCGCCCACCTTAAGGCATGAAATTCAATTACAAGCGCATTTGGAGATTTTGAAGACTTGTACTTACACACTTGAAGTTTTACCTTTATAGTTGGAGGATTTGAATACTTCAACTTGTATATTTGGAGGATTTGGGTACTTAAAAAATAAACACGAAGAATATAAAGACTTCAATTTGCATACTTGATCTAATTTCAAGACTTCAACTGTACTAATAAGAGACTTATATTTTATAAAGGTTTGCCCCCTCCATTGACCCATCAATACTTTGTGCAAGTCTTAAATTTGATGAGACAAAAGATAAAATAAAATATATATCGTTTTGACTTTCATGAAATAGATCAAGTGGGAACATTTTTTTTGACACTCATGCAACTGAACTTATAAATATGGTTCTAAGCGCCTACGTACCTCGGTGAGGAGGATCAAGTCACAACGTAGTTCTGGGGATTTGAGTGATTTTTTTTGTGGTTGTGTCGTACATAGTTTATACTCTTGAGGGCCAGGAGTGACATGCATTTTAGGCTCGTACCTTAAGGATCATCATCTTATTTCAAGGATAATGTCTCTTTAGGAATTCGACATTAAAAAGACCGATCCTTAATCCAACAGTATCAACAAGCTTGTAAGCACCATTTCAATATGCTTCTTGTACGACATATGGTCCATCCCACTTTGAGGTAAATTTTCCTCCAAACTTATGCGAAGTAATATCTCTTTAGGAATTCGACATTAAAAAGACCGATCCTTAATCCAACAGTATCAACAAGCTTGTAAGCACCATTTCAATATGCTTCTTGTACGACATATGGTCCATCCCACTTTGAGGTAAATTTTCCTCCAAACTTATGCGAAGTAATGATGGGTAATCTTACCGCGAGAAATTGATCTCCAAGTTGAAAGCACCTCAAACGAATATTCTAATTTAAAGCATGAGATGGGCTTCTAACCTCTTTTCATCAAGTGCTTCTAACTCATCAATACGCAATCGAGAATTTTCTTCCTCAGCAAGCCTTAGCCCTTCTTGAATAGCAAGTCTTAAGGAGCGTATTTGACGCTCGAGTGGCAAGACTGCTTCAACTCCAAAAGAAAGTGAATATGGTGTTGCTTGAGCTAGTGTGCGATACGTTGTCCATATATGCCCACAAAGCTTCTTCCATTCTTTCATGCCAATCCCGTTTGGATTTGGAGACAACTTTTTTGTGCAAGTTGCATAGAGTTTTATTGAATGCTCCATCAAGACAATTACCGGTAGCATGATACATAGAATATTTACGCCGCTTAAAGTCAAAAAGATCACAAATCTTGTTCATTAACTTGTTATCAAATCGTTTGTCATTGTTTGTTATTATATAGCGAGGGATGCTAAAGCGATAGATAATATTTGCTCGGATAATATTTGCTAGATTCTCTTTCTTCACCTCTTAAAGAGCGATAGCTTCAGCCCATTTTGAAAAGTAATGAGTTGCAGCCAAGATGTACAAGTGTCCACCATAAGACTTTGATAATGGTCCTATAATATCCAGTCACCAAGCGTCAAATGGACAAGATGCGATGGTTGGGTGAAATACTTTGGGTGATTGATGAATGAAATTCGCGTGAAATTGACAAGCATCGCACCTCCTGGAGTAATATAAGCAATCTTTCACCATGGTTGGCCAGTAATACCCCATCCTCTTTATCTGAAATTGAAGTTTTGGTCCAGATTGATGTGATCCACATACTCCTGAGTGTGCTTCTTGCAGAGCTTGAATCGCTTCTTTCTCTCCCAAACATCGTAATAACATACCCTCAAATGATCTACTTTATAATGTGTCGATGTAGTAAAGGAAACAAGGCGCACGACGACGTATGTCAGTTCTTCTTCTTGGATTTTCTGGAAGTATCCTATAACATAGGTAGTCAATGATGGGTTGTCAATCTTCATTCGCGGATTCAACAATGGCGACGATATGATCAATCTCATTTTAAATATATTCTTCCTTATTTGACGGTGATACTATCCATTTTTAATAGACAATGACTTGCGTTTGATCATGAAGGGTTAGCGTTGAAGCTAGAGCAACCAATGTATCAGCTTTCTTATTCTCTGTTCTACGCACATGTTGAAGGGTTACATCTCCAAGCCATCTTATCAACTTTTGAGCATAATCATGATAAGGGCGAAATTTAGGCTTTTTCACATCATAACTTCCCAAGAATTGATTAATCACCAATTGAGAGTCACCAAAGACCTGTAAATGTAATTGTTTCATGTCAACGACCATTTCAAGTCCAAGTATCAGTGGTTGATATTCAAAAAACTTATTGGAGCAAAATCGTTTTAAAGTAAAAGAGAATAGTAGAATCTCTACTTGTGAAGTGATGAACACCACGCTAGCACCAGCTCTGTCGCGATGTGCAGTCCCGTCAAAGTACATTTTCTGAGGAGGTTGAACTTCAATTAACATCGCATCTTCATCATGAAACTCAGCAGTTCACTCCCAATCATTTGGTATAGGATATTCTGCTACTTGTCCCTTCACGGATTTTTGAGGGATGTACGCAATCTCAAATTGTTTAAATTGGAGGTACCGTATTGCTAGTCGGTCACTAAGGACAAGTTTTGACATAACAAACTTGATGGGATTTGCTCTATAAAGAAGGCGGACAACATGAGCTTGAAAATAATGCTTCATCTTTTGAATTGAGAAGACCAGTGCCAAGCATAACTTTTTGATTGGCGAATAATTTAGCTCATTTGGCGTCATCGTTCTACTTAAGTAATAAAGAGCATTTTCTTTGCCTTCACTATTCTTTTGAGCTAACAGGTCTCCTACATACCTTTCTTGTGCTTCAATGTAGAGTATCAATGGTTTTCCAAGTATAGGGGCTGCCAAAATCGGAGGTTTCGCTAGATACCATTTGAAAATTTTAAAGGCTTCGCTACATGTTTGGTCCTAATTAAAAGGAGCACCTTTCTTCATGAGATGATTGAAGGGTTGACATCAAGTAGGCTAAATTTCCTTGGAGACTTTTTAAATCATGAATATCTCGAGGTTCAGGCATCTTTGATATTGCATTGACTTTGGCTTGATCAATTTCAATTCCTCGATGTCTCACAATAAAGCCAAGGAACTTGCCAGAAGTAACTCCGAAGGCACATTTCAATGGATTCATCCTTAGTTCGTATCTTCAGAGTAACTCAAACACCATCCTTAAGTCTTTCAAATGATCACCCCTCTTCCTCGACTTTACTACCAAAATCATCAACATAACCTTCAACATTTTTATGGAGAAAGTCATTAAAGATATTTTGCATAGCTCTTTGATATGTGGCTCCATCATTCTTTAAACCAAATGGCATCACTTTGTAGCACTAAATACCTTTTGGCGTGCGAAATGCACTGAGTTCTTCATCTTTTGGTGACATGAAAATTTGATTATATCCAGAAGAGCCATCCATGAACGACATTGGCTCATAACCATTGGTGGCATCGATCATCAACTCTGGAATGGGAAGAGGAAACTCATCTTTAGGGCATGCATTATTGAGATCTTTAAAGTCAATGCAAACTCGAATTTGACCATTCTTTTTCCTCACAGGAACAATACTTGAAATCCATGTAGGATATTTGACCTCACGAATAAATCCTACCTTATTGAGTTTGTTAATTTCATTTTCTATCAACGGAATCAAGTCCGGTCTAAAACGTCTTTGAGCTCGTTTAACAGGTCGAGAACCATTTTTGACTACCAACTGATGGACCGCTACTCTAGGATTCAATCTAGGCATTTCTTTATAAATTCAAGCAAAGACATCTCTATATTATTTGAGTATATTCATGTAAGCGACTTCTTCATCAATTTATAGAAATGCACTCAAGTAAGTTGGCTTTCGGTTTTCATAGGTGCAAAGGTTAACTTCTTTCAAAGGATCTATTGTGATCTTTACTCCTTCTTCTAGTTCTAGTGGAGCATCTTTAGCATCTTCCTCTTCCATAGGATCATTGTCATTGACCAATATATGACAACACGAGAGAATATCTTCTGCCTCTTCCTCAATCTTCTTTTGAGGTGAAGAATCCTACTCATTTTGGATTGTTACATGCTTTGAGGAACCTACACTTTCTTCATCTTCCTCGCGCTCTTTGGTGTAAAACACAATATGAACCTTTGCCTTGAGGTCCTCTTTACAGGAAACCACAAGTTCCACTCGTCGCCTCATCCTGGAAGGAATCATACTTGTGAAATCCTTTCGAATCAAATGTGAAGTAGGCGTTGTAACTTTTAAATAACTTCTCAGGTTCTTGTTATTCTTTTTCAAAGGACCTAACCTCTTAAACAAAGAAATTCTTGTTGTCGCTTCACCAAGTCGATCAAATACGGAAGGCCTTTTATTGGAAGCAGTTACGTCATCTTCAAAAGTTATATGATTATTACTGGCCCTTCGTATGGAAATGCGAATTGGCGGCGGTTGGCTATAACCTAGGCCTTCACGCTTTTTCCTAGTGGTATCTTCTGATGGGAGTTTCCCTAGCATTGATGACTCACTAGGGTTGTATCATGCCTTCACAAATAACTTGTAGGCATTGGCATCAAAACCTTCTCTTGTGCTTTTTGTAGGGAGAGCCATATCTAGTACTTGATCTTGAGAGAATGACTTTTTTGGCAACTTTGAAGACAAGTTTATTGCATCAATCCATCTTATAGGAAGATTTAGCCCTTTCAATGATTTTTGTTTAATGTTAGATGGTTGATCTTGTTCTTTCTTCGCTTTTGGAACATAGCAAAGCCTAGAAGTCAACTTCTTCTTTGAAGACATGATCTTCCCTTCATTAAGAATGGGATAAAAGTCTTTAGTGTCAATTTTCACCTTTTCGATAGCCGCATCAATTCTTTTGCTTATGATATCATCAATCTTGATTGATTTGACGTCATTGAATTGGATCCCTTTAACAACATAACTTGTCAAATAGAATTTTGCATCCACAAAGTGTGTCTCCACTTCGGTGAAAGGATTATCATCTGCAACTATCTTTCTTTCAATTCCACCTTCAAGATATTTCAAACATTGATAGTAAGAAGATGAGACAATTCCATTCTCATGTACCCAAGGTCTTCCAAGTAATATATTGTATGATGTCTTTGCGTCAACCACATGCATCCATGCGCTTGATCGCAAATCTTCCATGTGGATCTCTAATTTAATAGAGCCTATAGACCTCTGCCTGCCTTGATTAAATCCTTGTATCAACAGATGACTTTCACTAAGTTCCCCAGTTGTGATGTCAATTTCCTTCAATGTGTGGATTGGCAAAATGCCTTCATCTATTAAGATTCTATTTATCTTCTTCTCTAGCACATGACCCACTATATACAAAGGATGATTGTGTAGTGTTTCACAAATAGATGATCGTTATATGTAAAAGTGATTTTAGTATCACAGACATGTGCTTCTTGGGAAGAAAGTTCAATAGATTTTTCAGAAGATGAAATAGACAGCATTTTTGAGATTTCCCTTGTTTTTTTTCTTCTTCCCCAGGAGACACTTTTGGTGAGGATTCACTCGTTGTTCCTTCTTTTGCAGTAGGAGGCACCTTCATTGTTTGTTCTTTATCCGCATTGAAACATGATGCCTCGACATTGCCTTGAGTAGACTTTGTGTCAAACGAGCTTGGCAAGAATTTCTCTAGAGTCACAAGACGTCGAGGTTTTTGGTAGTGATGCACTTCAACCTTTGCCTTTTTGGGGAGCCTGATTGATTTTTGCTTCTAAGATTTCTTCAAAATTTTTCCTCTAACCGGTTGCTCGGATAATTCTTTTCGTAAGCTTGACTTGTTGCGTCTTCGCTAGTTACAAGAATCCAACCCTCATTACCATCTATGTCAACGTCCTCGTCTACTGACTCTTCTTCCTGATTTTCATAGATATATATTTTGACCAGATCCAGTGACCCAAACGTGATAGAGATCTGTTTAGAACTATCCTTCTCATCATCAAGGACAATTTTATTTTCGTTAACCAATCACATCACTCTATCCTTAAAGACAAAACATTTTTAAAGAGGATGACTCACAAGTCTGTGATACTTGCGAAAATTTGGGTCATCAATTTTTCCAGCTTCATCAGGTCGCTTCATCTCTGGCAAATCAATGAGCTTTAACTCAAGCAATTCATCAAAAATTTTAGAAACGTCAGAATCCAAGAAGGGATACTTTTTTCCTTGCATCTCCCTTAGCGTCAACTTTTGATTTGAACGTGCTTGGAAAGTCATTTTCACATTTTGTTTTATGCCCTCATTTGTGGTGAACTTTGCGGGTGACACATTTACACTCATGGATTCTTTGTTGTCATTTCTTTGCAAAAACTTGCTCCATCTCTTGGGTTCTTTCTTGTCCCTTTCTTTGCGAAGATCATGGACAATAGTCATATATTTTCCAGCAGATGACATGCTCAACTCCATATCATAAGCGCGAGTGTCTAAATCCTCAAAATATTTTGGTTTTATTCCTTGCAAGATGTAAAGAAGCTCCCAGTGCATTCTTTGAATACACATTTCGATTGAAGAAGCTTCACTAAGCTTGTTCTTGCAATTTAGGCTCGCGTTCCTCCATCGATTTATGAAATCTATGACCGATTCATCCTTTCTTTGGCGAGTATTTGTGAGTTCTACCATGATCACCGTGCGCTTTGTGCTATAGAAGCGATTGAGAAACTCATGTTCTAGTTGCTCCCAACTATCAATAGAGTGAGGTTCGAGATCCGTGTACCAATCAAAGGCATTTCCTTTTAGAGAGCGGACAAACTGTTTGACAAGATAGTCATCATATGTTCCAGCATTATTAAATGTCTACATAAAGTGCGCGACATGTTTTTTTGGTTTTCCTTTTCCCTCAAATTGTTGAAATTTGGGAGGTTGATAACCAACAAACATTTTAAAGTTATCAATCCTAGCAGTGTATGGCTTAGCATACATATGAGAAGACTTTGTGGAGACTTCATACTTATCTTTGATAGTGCCTTCAATAAACTCCTTTGAGTGATCGAGTGGGATCATTCCTCCAGAAGAAACTGGCATCTCTTTAACAAATGGGGCTTTCTTAATAGGATCTTCGATTTCTTGAACTTCAATGCCCTTTCCAGGTGCATGGCTCGCATCTCCATCTAAAAGTACTTCTATCCTGTCCATCAACTTGTCAATTCGAGATTCTTGGTATTGTACATGCTTCGTCAATCATTCAACCAACTTCGTCAAATTTGCGAGTTGTTCCTCGGGACAAGTAGCAGCAGTCACCATCGTTTGCATGATCATCGTAGATGCAGGAGAATAAAATGGATTGTTGCGTAAGTTAATTTTCAGTGGACTCATGTTACGTGATATACGTGGAGATGATTCATAAGTTGAATCACAGTTCTCCCTTGTGGTAGAGTTATTAGAACCATATTGCTTAAGTTGATCTAATGTCTTCTTGATCTTTTCAGCAACACTACTTCCTCCTTCTAGAGCATTTATGGAGTAACTTGCTCCTTTTGGAGTCGAAGACCCAAAAATAGAAGTTGATGCAGAAGACACTTGAAGCGTTTATTTTCCTAGTGTAGCATCCTTGCTTCTCGTAACAGCTCCAAAAATTCCAAAGCTAACTCCGATGATGTCTTCAACTTCAGTAGAGAACTTGGAGCTAGTGACCTTAGAGGCGGTTGATCAAGAGTTGTTGTTCATGGAAGTCATCTCGATATTCTTTGAGTTTAAAAAGTTAAAATGACAGGTAGAGATTTTCCCATTGGGCATGCCAATTTTTGTTTGCAACAAATTTTAAACATATTGAAAATAAAATAACCATACAAATAAAATATGAAGAAACATAATTTTATTGATTAAACCAGCGGTACAATTCTGTTGATCCCTTAATTCTACTCTCCATGATTTTGTATGATTCGAGGGTCGTTAGTGGCGTATTTCTCGAACTAGGATGATTTACATTTGACCTCTCTCTATGAATAATCCATCAATTTGTATATTATTCGATATCTTGATCTATTTATGGAACTTCCGAGATGCCTTTTTAAGGAATTTAGTACTCTATATATAGGCATAAACTACAGTTTAGGGTTGAGTAGTATCCAACAATCCTAATCTGAATTGAACACAATTTGTAGAGTCCCAACTCGAATTGAACGCATCTTCTAGAGTTCCACAAAATTTCTATGTCTACAATGAATTTTATGAAAACTTGTGATTTTTATGGAAAGTTGTGACTTTTTTTCGATAAGGCACAATAAGAACCTTTTCGCACTACCCTTTATTTTCTATAAATTGAGGTATTTACTTTCATTTTAAAAATAGAATTTATGAACTTCTTCTTCTACTACTAAATCTAGTATTCTAAGTGTATTTTACTATTGTCGTTGAGTGTTTCGCTGACATCAGCATTTTGGGTATCAATACACTGGTGATTGAAATCATTCTACCCTGGGAGGACATATTCCAAATTAAACCTCGGATACTAGAGGAAATTATTTCCTTAAGGGGGCACTATGCATTCAGTGGGCTTGATCTTCTTTCTTTATTTCCAGATTCTGGTATGTGTTACAAATTCTAGATTTGTGAATTAATTTCAGTACTTCTATTATTTTATTCTTCACTGGTTCATTAAACTTTTGTAATTTCGTGTTTCTGGAAAGTTTATTGGAATTTGTAAGAATCTTTTAACACATATTAATAACAATTCTTCTTTAAGAAAAATGTTTCGTATATTTTTTCTAATCTTTTCTGATTGTAGTTTCGCTACTAGTTTTAATTTTCTAGTTGTGAACATGTTCTTAAACTTTGTTGTCTTACAAAGTTTTTCAAACTTTTGTTCTAAGTATGTTAGGAATACAAGATGAATAACAATCTTAAGAAAATTATTATACTGTTAGTATTTCTTATATTCTACTGATGGGAATAAAAGATAAATGCATTACTTCTCAATAATTTGTTGTTTTGTTAGCAAGGTTGAATTGAGAATGTACCAAAAAAAATTGGTGGCATTCCAATTAAAGATTACATTCGGTAACCTTCTTATTGTTTATGTTAGGAGGAAAATAGTTTGTAAAGGTTAAAAATTTTGATACTTATCATGTGTGTATTAGGAAAAAGTTCTAATAATTGATATTTTTAAATGATTTTTTTGGCAAATAGTGTTTCCTTTAAAATTTACTAGTTTGCAGAATGAGATATACATATTTTTGTTTGATAAATAGTATGTTAAAATGTTCTATTTAGAAGACTATTTGAAAAGAAAAACATTTTTATGTGATGGTCTAAGAATATGTGTTATTCTGTTTGGAGAGGAAAAAAAAAGATTTTTGTAGTGTTTTACTCCACATGAAATGTTAGTGTGTCTGATTTTTGTAAAACTAATAACTTTGTGGTTTTCTACTCTGGATAAATTAGACTATGCAATTGATTTGAAGAATACGAAAACTTCACATAATAAGTCAGTGTTTTGTACTTTTGATTGTCTATAAACTTCAATGTTATATATAAATAAATTGTACAATTTTTTTGTCCTTATTGTTAGTATTTAGAATACTAAGTGGTATGTCTATTTGTGATAGACAAAAAATATCAATGACTTAGAGTTTGTGATTTTGTGCCTCTATGGAATAAACTTTGTCATTGTGTAAACATTATCAAAGAGAATTGAAGATATATAATTCTTTTGTAGAATAATATTTCCAAAGAGGTTTCATATTGTAGATGACATTTTGAAAGTCTAGGAAAATAAGTGGAATAACTATTTTCACATACTTGAAAAATATTTTTTATATCACATTTAAAATGTGGGGTTTTTTTCTTATGATTAGACTTGGTGTTTAATTTAACTTTGGAGCAAAATATATGAAATTAAATGATACTTTTGTATTATGTTAGACCAACAAAAATTTTGGAGTATATTTGGTATTGAGGTTGTTGAGTTTCTCTATTTTAGTATGAAACTACCAAATTATATATATACTCGTTCAAAATAATTGTGTTATTTTATGAAAAAGTTTCACTTAATATGTTGTGATTTTTTATGAAAAGATACGTCTATTATAATGAAAGTATTTGCATAGACATGAATATTGGTGAATAGTCATTTGTTATGTTTGTAAAAGAAATATTCGAACTATATTGCCTTTATTGGACCCGATGAAACTTGATTCATGTGTAGTTCTATAACAATCAAATGGAAAGTTATGGAAATGTCCTTCTGAAAAATAGATTTGACACTCTAAACAATGTTTGTATCACACAAAATTGTAAGAAATAGGAATAAGATATTAGTGAGAAAAAAGCTAACCCGTGAAGAGATTTTCAAACTCAATATTTTTATTTGTTTTGACTTTCTTGAGTCGATGTTTGCGACATGAACACTTGGGGCATGTCAATTACAATACCTAGTAAGGAAAACTAATCAACTTAAAAGTATTGTCTAACTTTGAGTGCAATAAATAAAAATGTCAAGTTTGTGTGGAATCTAAGTATGCGGAGCAATCTTATAAATCTGTTGAAAGGAATTCTAATCCCTTAGAATTGATTTACACTGACATTTTTTATATGAAGTAAACACCATCTTATAGTGGGAAAAAGTATCTTGTTACTTTTAGTGACAATTGCATTAGAAATGACTATGTCTATTTGCAGAATGTTAAGGATGAAACAATAGAAATGTCTCAACAATGTAATATCGAAGTTGAAAATCAGATTGGAAAAAGATAAGAAGTAATAAGAATCGAGAGTATAAATCTCCTTGTGCAGAAATATGTTTGGAAAGTGGAATTATCAATCAAACTACTGCCCTATTCACCTCAATCTAATTAAAAACTAAACGTTGAAAGAAATGATGGATGCATTATTTATAAGTGTGGGTTTACCGCAAAATTTGTGTGGAGGAACTATTCTTACTGCAAAAGGGAACAACAAAAAGTTGTCTTTTTAAAAAGAAAGTGCTTTTGTTTGTTCATGATACAATCTTTTTCATATGAGAAATGGAAAGGAAGGAAATCCAACTTGAAATATTTCAAAGCGTGGGGGTGTCTAGTCAAAGTCCAAGTTCCTATTACTAAAAGAATTAAAACAGGACCTATGACTGTGGACTGTAAAATTAGACCTGAGTAGTCTAGAGAAGGGTCTAAAAGGCCTAGGAAAGGAAAAAGGATAATGTACTTAATAAAGATATTCAGAAGCGAAATAAATGTCAAAGGTCAATTACTTCCTTCGAATATGATTTTGTAACATTTCTTGTGTATTCTGTAGACTCATCCTTTGGAAAGATGGTGTCAATAGTGAGATTGATGCAATCTTGAGCAACCATATTGGAAGTTAATTTATCTTTTTTCAGAAAATAAACCTTTCGGTTAAAAGTGAATCTTTAGAAGGAAAATAATAGTTGATGGAACTGTTGAAAATTATAAAGCAAGACTTTGTGTCAAAGTCATTAGACAAAAATAGGGGTTTGATCTTGTCCATATATATACTTGTTTGTAACTAGAATTATATCCATTCGGATGCTTAAATTATTAGTTGCGATATATGACCTCTCAATTCAACAAATGAATGTGAAAAGAACTTTCTTAAATGTAGAATTGAAGGAAGAAATTAACATGAAATAACCCGAGGATTTTGTGGTTCCTGGTAAATAAAAGAAAGTTTTCGAACTTGTTAAGTCACATTATGGAATAAAACAAGCACCGAAACAATGACATAAGAAATTTGACCAAATCATGTTGGCAAATGGATTTAAGATGTGTTCACATTAAAATCATAATGTCATTGTTTGTTTGTATATTGATGATATGTTTATCATCAATAGAGACACTAATGACATAAATATATCAAACATATGCTAGAAAGCAAGTTTGGAATGAAATATATTGGAGTTACTTATGCGATCTTAGATATAAGAATCCTTAGAACTCCATAATGTTTAGCATTTTCACGGTCTCATTGCATTAAAAAGTTACTTGACTAGTTCAAATATTTGGACGTCAATATTGTCAAGTCTCAAATAATTGTGATCTTTGCATTTAAAAAAATTAAAGAAAAAGTGACTTACAATTCGATTGTGCTAGCGTATTGGAAAGTATGATGTATATCATGAAGTGTGCATGACCAAATACAACATTTGCTATTATAAACTAAGTCAGTTCACAAGTGATCCCAAATAAACTCATTAGATGGCAATGAATAGATTTTTGGAGTATTAAAATAATACTTAAAACTATGCCATGAATTATAATATCCAACAGTATTGAAAGGATATAGTGATGCAAATTGGATCATCGGACAAATAAAGTAATATCCACAAGTGGATATATATTTATTCTTGGTAGAGGAGCAGTCTCTTGGAAATATTTCAAAAGAGACATGTATTGCTAGCTCTACAATGATCTCTGAGCTAGGTGCTTTAGATAAGGTCGGTGAATAAGTTGAAAGACTCCAATATTTCTTGATAGATATTCTTTTTTTGGCCCAAACCATTGGCATTAGTATGCATACACTTTGATAGTCAAGATGAAATAGGTAGGTCATGAATCATGATGTATTACGAAAGTCTCGTCATATATGACATAGACATGATACCGATAGAAAACTACTCTCTAGTGAAATTATCAAAATTGACTATGTAAATTCAAAGGATAATGTGTCAGTCCACTTACAAAAAGGCCTAACTAGAGAGAAAGTTGAAAGATCATCTAAGGGAATTGATTTATTTCTTAAGACAAATCATCATGGCGGTAACTCTATCTAGTAGACTGGAGATCCCAAGAGCAAGATTCAAGGAGAAAAATAAAGTTGTGAATGACGGTTCGGCATTGTCAACAAACTCAATCCATTCTCATGATGAAGACAATGCTAAGGTACAAGGATGCAACATTAAGGCTTGTTAATACGTTAATAAAGTTGAATGATGTTAATAATTTTCTAAGTTTGACAGAGTCGACCAAATAGTGTATCTACGTGACAACACGATTAGAAATCACCCATGTGAGTGTGAAGTGGAAGCTGCTTAGAAGATGATTGTCAAAAGCCTATCTGTCTCTACACTCATGAAACTAAGAGGTGTTCATGGCTAAAACAAACACAACCGTAAGAATCATAATGATAAAAGGTTAATTATGTGGCATATGGTTGTCTAGGTATACACCAAAGCTCAACGGTTCAAAGATATCGCATCTACCGATTAACCGAGTATATCCGACATATCTTCACTATAGAAAATACAAGGGGAAATCTACTTATCAAAATGCAATTAATTCTTCCTTGTAAAGTACACATACTTGTTCGTTTCTTTCTCTTGAATTCATTCCCCATTCATGGGGGGGATTGTTGGGTTTTAAAAGGTGTGAATGAAAAATGAAGAGTTGCGACTTTTTGAAGAGTTGTAACTTTATGAAAGGTTGCGACTTTTATGAAAATTTGTGAATTTAATGGAAAGTTGTAAATTTTATGAAAGGTGATGACCTTTCCAAAAGATTGTTACTTTTTCAAAGGTTTGTGACCTTTCCAATAAGGCACAATAAGAACCTTTTCGCACTAACCTTTGTTTTCTATAAATTGAGGTACTTACTCTCATTTTAAAAAGAGAATTTATGGACTGCTTTTTCTACTACTAAATCTAGTATTCTAAGTGTACTTTACTGCCGTTGAGTAGCTCGCTGACACCAGCATTTTGGGTATCAATACAGTAGTGATTGAGATCATTCTACTCTGGGAGGACATATTCCAAATCAAACCTCGAATATTAGAGGGGAAATAATTTTCTTAAGGGGACACTGTGCATTCAGTGGTTTGATCCTCTTTCTCTTTTTTCAGATTCTGATGTGTTACAGATTTTAGATTCGTGAATTAGTTTCAGTTCTTCTATTCTTTTGTTCTTCACTGGTTCATTAAATTTTGATACGGTCGTGTTTCTGGAAAGTTTGTTAGAATCAGTAAGATTCTTTAGACACATATTAACAATAGTTCTTCTTTACCAAAAATATTTCGTATATTTTTTCTAATCTTTTTCTAATTCTAGTTTCGCTACTTGAAATGTTCAAATTACACTTTCCTATAGAAGTATAATCGGTCGTATAGTGTAAAGAACCCAACTATTAGGTTGGCGTCGATCACACAGGAAAATGATTTAGACTTAACTTTAATGTACGATTACCTCAATTTAGTCAAGTCCTTTCCGAAAACAAGGTATAAAGGAGGGGGGAAGTTTGTAAACAAAAAGCATTGCAATGTTGTGAGCTCAAACAAGTAAGAAGAGAGAATTATTAGTGTTTATCAAGTTGTGACAGAAACTAGGGTGTAAGTGTTCCTTATAGGTTCATAACACCATAATCCTAGATATAACAATTTTTTCCTAATGTTTTGCATGCAAAGTGATATGTTGTGTATCTCTAAATCATTGATACAGTATTTAGAGAATTTCACCCCGTACCTTGGTACGGCTACGTGTGTTTAAGTTACTTACCCTTACCTTTACTTCATATTAAGCATCATATTCGATGTTTGGCTTAGTTATTACTTTGCACAATCGAAACTAGCCTATTAGATAGTATCCACTAAATCTATGTCGATATTTCTTTTCATATTTACTACCCGCTTGCTCCGACAAGTAGCAATAAGGCAAATTCTAACGCGCGCACTCATTAAAAAGACTTCTAGACAAAAAAATTATTGATGCATGCAATAACCTATTTGAGAATTGTTAATTAGCTAGTTTTATCTCGTTAGTAACCCATGGTTCGCACAACCCTAGTTGTGGAATTAGTTACGCTTTCTTAGAAGAACACAATTTATAATTGATAAAAAATAAATCATGAACATAATTTATCAAATTCGAAGAAAATCCAAAAATTCAACTTGAAATCACAGAGTTATCTTCAAAACCAAAAGCGGAAATTTAAATTAATTGTAAAAACAAATATCCAAGAACAAAAGTATGAAATTAGTAAAAGAATCCAACCCCAAAAACTAGGTTTTTCACCCTATTTACAATAAAAGGAGGCCTAAATTAAAAGGGATTCAAAGTAAGGAATGTTTTGTCCAAAACGCGCCTTCAATCAACGATCCCACAGACGGTCTGTCGTTCAAACGACGGACCATCGACTGCCTTTGTCGGTCCATACTTAGCATCTTTTCAAAGCCTCCACATGCATCTTCCTTGATCCAATTGATGGACCAGCAACACGGTCCGTCGATGTACTTATGGTCCGTCGATGCTTATCGTTGTTCCATACTTAGCTTTTCTTCGACATTGGGTACTAGAGGCAGTCTCTGATCACATCGACGATTTCTCAGGACGTTCGTTCAATCAATAGACGGACCGTCGATCCTTCCGTAGCCCCACACTTAGTAAAAATTCCCCGAGTTTCTTCCAAATGTTTGAACCTCCAACCGACGATCACCACCTACGGTCCGTCGATGAGACGATGGACCGTCGATATCTTCATGGGTCGAATTTGCACTTAATTTTTACAGTCTTCTGCATTTCAGTTTTGGACAGCTTTCCTGCAAAACAAAGAAAAACTCATATTAAAATTACTACAAAAAGTCTCTAGACACACACCAATCTTAAGGAAAAAGCATTGAAAGTACCCTAAAACCACGATACAACATTCAACCCATTAAGTCTCTATTCCACTACTTCATTCCAGTCCATCTTTAGTTTCTTCATCGCCCACATGGCTTGTGCTCTAACTCAACCGACAAGTGACAAGCCTTCCCATTAACAAGTTGTTATGGAGACATACCTATGAGGGTCTTGTATGCAGTCCAAAAAGACCAAAGAGCATCATCAAGCCTCCTTGACAATCCGTTCTATTAGCATTCACTGTTTTCGACAAGATCTACTTGATTTCTCTGTTGGACACCTCAACTTGCCCGCTAGTTTGTGGATGGTACGGAGTGGCTACATTGTGGAGAACCCCATATTTCTCCAATAAACTTTTGAACAAACTGTTGCAAAAGTGGGATCCCCCATCACTAATAATGGCCCTAGGTGTGCTAAATCTAGAGAAGATGTTCTTTTTCAAGAACGCAGAGATACTCTTCCCTTCATTGTTGGCATGTGCTATGACTTCCACCCACTTTGACACATAATCCACCGCCACAAGAATATATTTCATCCCATGAGAACTCACAAATGGTACCATAAAATCAATGCCCCATACATCAAATAACTCGATCACTAGAATGGAATTTAAAGGAAGCTCTTTCCTCTTCGAAATTTATCCATCTCTTTGGCACCTATCACATGTCTGGGCAAAATCGTGAGCATTTTAGTGGATGGTTGGCCAATAGTACCCACACTGAAAAATCTTAAGGGAAGAACGGATACCACTATGATGCCCACCCACAGGCGAAGAATGGCATGCCTCCAAAACACTTAGCATCTCAACTTCCGGAACACACTGGCGGATAAGTCAATCAGCACAACTCCGGTATAAATAAGGCTCATCCCAAAAAAACTCTTCCACATCATGCATGAACTTTTTCCTCTGATGGAAGGACAAGTCCAATGGGACTATATCAATAGCAAGATAATTCGCGAAATCGGCGAACTACGGAATCAATTCATGAGAAGTGGCCAATACATGCTCATCAGGGAAAGGTATCATCAATTTCAGCTTTTTAACCCAACTCTCGCATAACTTTATCCTCTAATCTAGACAAGTGATCGACAACTTGATTTTCGGTCCCTTTTCTATCTTTCACCTCAAAATCGAATTCTTGTAATAGTAAGACCCATCTAATCAACCTTTGTTTTGCATCCTTCTTTCCCATCAAATACCACAAAGCGGAGTGGTCAGTATGCACTATAACTCTTGTGCCAAGCAAATAGGAGAAAATTTTTTGAAAGCAAATACTACCACAAGGAGCTCTTATTTAGTCACAGTGTCATTTTTTTGTGCTTCATTTAGGGATTTACTGGCATAATAGATGGGGTGAAGGATTTTATCCCTTCTTTGTCCCAATACCACACCAAGAGAAACCCCACTAGCATCACACATTACCTCAAATGGCTTATTGCCAATATGGGGAAATAATTATGGGCGCAGACACCAACTTCTCCTTCAGCTCTCCAAATTCCTTCACACGGGATTCATCAAAATAGAACTTACAATCCTTCCCAAGTAACATGCACATAGGATGTGCATTTTTTTGAGAAATCCTTAATAAACTCCGGTCCCAAGAAAACTTCTCACACCTTTTACATAGAAAGGTGGAGGAAGTCTCTCTATAACCTTAACTTTGGCTTGATAAACCTATATCCCCTTCTCTGAAATGTGATGGCCCAATACGATACCCTCTTTCACCATGATGTAATTTTTTTCCCAAATTAGCACAAGGTTGCAATCTTCACATCTTTTGAGAACCTCAGCCAAGTGACTCAAACAACGATCAAAAGAGTCGCCAACAACTGAAAAGTCATCCATAAACACCTCAATACTGTCCTCCACCATATCGGATAATATCAACATCATACATCTCTGAAAAGTAGCAGGTGCATTACACAACCCAAAAAGCATTCTCTTGAATGCGAATGTCCCATAAGGGCAGGTGAATGTGGTTCTCTCTTGATCATCTGGTGCAATAGAGATTTGATTGTAACCCGAATAACCATCAAGAAAATAGTATCATCTTTTTTTCTTCAAACCTATCTAACATCTGATCCATGAAGGGCATAGAAAAATGGTCTTTCTCAGTCCATGCATTCAACTTCCGGCAATCCATACAAACTCTCCCTCCGGTCATCGGCCTCATTTAAACAAGCTCATTCTTCTCATTAGGGACCATTGTCATTCCCCCTTTTTTGGGAACATACTGAACAGGGCATACCCAACTACTATCTGCAATAGGATATAAGACTCCGCCATCCAACCACTTAATAATCTCCTTCTTAACTACCTCTTGCATAGGTGGATTCAAAAGTCTTTGTTGCTCAATACTTCGCTTGTGATCGGGCATGAGTTGGATTTTTGTGTGAACAAATACCGAGTGGGATCCCAATAATATCAGTAATAGTCCAACCAATGGCTTGTTTGAACCTCTTTAAAACTCCTGCCAGACACTTTACTTGTTCCAAATTCAAATTTGATTCAATGATTACTGGCTAAGTGTCATCTCTTCCCAAGAATATATACCTTATATGAGGTGGTAAAGCCTTAAGCTCTAATTTTGGGGCCTCCTCAATAGATGATTTCGCGGGTGGAGACTCGAGATGCTTCATATCTAACTCCAATTTCTTTGGTTTGAAATGATAATCACCTCGATCAAGTGCCGCAGCCGACGGCCCATACTCTTCAATACCATCACCTCTCAAAATTCATGATCACTGCCGCTAGTGCCTTAACACCAAGGCGCTCTTCAATTTGTACCTCAGACGTACTCTCAACCCTGTACGATATAGTAGATACCGTTTGGATCTCAACACTTTTCTTCATGGACCTATAAATGTTGAAAGTTGCTTCTTCATTGTTTAGTCTAAACATCATCTTCCCTTTTTCCATGTCAACCAAGGCGTGATCGGTAGCAAGGAACGGCCTCCCAAGAATAATAGGTACCTCAAAATCACCCTCACATTCAAGAATCACAAAATCTTCCAAAAATATAAATTACTCCACCTTCACTAACACATCATGGAGTATCCCAATAGGCATCTTCACTATTCGATCGGCTATCGGTAACCGCATCGCAGTGGGCTTTGTAACCCAAACCCAATTTCTTGTAAATACAGAGAGGCATGAGATTTATGCTTGCACCAAGATGACATAGTGGTTTAGAAAAGTGTAACAACCCGATGGTACATGGAGCAGTGAATGCTCCCGGATCTTCTTTCTTTTGCACAAGAGACCTTGTAGCAATAGAACTACAATATTGCATTCGGTCATCATCCTCAAAACATACTGATTTCTTCTTAGTAACCATATCTTTCATAAACTTTGGATAATCGGGCATTTGTTCAAGATCTTCTATCAAAGGGACATTGATGGAATGTTGTTTCAACATAGGAATAAAATGCTGATATTTACCATCCTCAGTCTTCTTCACTAATCTTTTCGGGAATGGTGGTGGTGGTCTTGGAACGGGGATCACCTTTTGGGGTATCTCTACTACTTTCACCGTTGTATCTACCAACTCGCCATTATCTTCCACTACCTCATCATCTTTTCTCACCTCATCTTCCACACCAGACAACATAGGTGGATTAATGGTTTGCTTACCCCCTCGAGTAGTGACTGTCATGCAATGTCCATGATTTTTCAGATTTTGGACGGTATTTCTAGGAAGAGTACCTGATTGACGTGGGCTCGCAGTAGAAGACAATTGTTCCATTTGTAACTAAAGATGCTTGATTGATATTGCCTGTGCATCCACCTTCTGCCAAATATTAGCCAAATTACCTCTCCACTCTTTGTCATGCTCGTGACTAACATCAATCCTCCTCATCATCTTTTGCAACATATCTTCAACTCTCGCCATACTACCTCTTCCATCCCTTGGAGCAACTTCTTAATTTTGAGGCGGAACATAGGGCCCACTCCGATTGTTTCGGTTATTATAGTTACCTAGATTAAAGTGATTGTCACATTTGTAGTTTCCATCTCAAACATGATGACCCTCTCTGTTGTAATTCCTATAGTTCCAACCTTGATTTCCATGACCTTGGCGCCAATTCTCCTGATTGGAGCCTTGGGTGTTCGGTCGGGAACCCCCCGTCTGCTCATTCACTGCATAAGAATCCTCTTCACAGTAGCACTCATCCGCTGGCAGTGATGGTTTAGTAAAATAATTTGTCGCATTTACTTTCCCTGCACCCCCAGTGACATGTTTCAATACCAACCCAAGCTCAGTTTTCATTTGAGCAATCTCTTCAAAATCTCATCTGCGACCGAGTTGTGTGTAGCTTGCACTTCAAAGGTGTTTCTTCTAGTGTCCGACTTTCTAGTGCTCCAGCCTTATTGTTGCGAGAGATTTTCTCCAAATTTAGTACGATCTCTACATATGTGCACTCACCATAAGAACCACCCGCAATAGTATCAAGTAATACCTTATTATTATCATTTTGCCCCCGATAGAAGTATTCTTTTGAAGACTCATCTTCAATGCGGTGGTTTGAGACACTTCTCATAAACAAGGTGAGCCTATACCAAGAGCTACTCACCGACTCCCCAGGCAATGCCAAAAAGTTGTTCACTCTATATTTGTTGTTGAGCTTTTTAGACACCGGTTAATATTGTGCTAGGAACACATCTCCCTGAACTGCTCCCAAGTATAGATCAAATTATAGGACAACTCAGTGAACCAAATTGTGGTCTCTTTCATTAGTGAGAGAGGGAACACTCTTAACTCGATGACGTCCATGTCCAAGTCTGTCCTTCCTACACAGCTCTTACACACCGACCTTAGTTTGGCAATGTGAGCATGTGGATCCTCAGATGGTAGCCCCAAAAACAAACCGCTGGCAATAAGCATCTACATCAAACTACTAGTTACCACGAATGAATGACCATGTGCTAGAGGAGGTAGGACAAGAGGCCCATCAGAATCGGTGATGTTAACATTGCCCCTATACAATCTTGAGGGCGTGGGGCGGGAGGTTGCCTCCTCAAAGCACAATCACCAGGGTTCTCCACAATCACTTGGTTGTGAGCATCAACTGGAGGAGGAAGCTGACGGTTGATCCCATCACCTAGATTTGTGGGATTTTGTTTATTATTAGTTCTGCAGAGTGCACGGTTCAGTTCTGGATCGAATGAAAGTATTGGTTCTCCACTTTCCTCGGCAGCGGCGCTAAAATTTGATACGCTCAAATTACACTTCCCTAATGAAGTATAAGCGGTCGTATCTTGTAAAGAACCCCACTATTAGGTTGGGGTCAATCCCACGAGAAAAATGATTTAGACTTAACTTTAATGCACAATTACATCGAATTAGTCAAGTCCTTTCCAAAAACTAGTAAGTAAAGGGGGGTTTTGAAAGCAAAAATGTTGAGATGTTGTGAACTCAAACAAGTAACAAGAGTGAATTATTAGTGTTTATCAAGTTATGAGAGAAACTAGTGTGTAAGTGTTCCCCGTAGGTTCATAACGCCATATCCTAACTATAACGATTCTTTCCAATGTTTTGCATGCAAAGTGATAAGTTGTGTATCTCTAAATCCTTGGTCCAACATTTACAAAATTTCACCCTGTAACATGGTCCTGCTACATGTGTTGAAGTTACTAACCCTTACCTTTACTTCATATTAAGCATCATATTCGATGTTTATCTTAGTTATTGCTTTGCAACAATCGATACTAGCCTATTAGATAGTATCCACTAAATTTGTGTCGATAATTATTTTCCTATTAACTACCCCCTTGATCCGGCAAGTAACAATAAGGTAAAAACTAACGCGTGCACTCGTAAAAAGACTTCTAGACGAAAGAATTTTTGATGCATGCAATAACCTATTTGATAATTGTCAATTAGCTGGTTTATCTTGTTAATCACGCATGGTTACCACAACCCTAGTTGTGGATTTAGTTACTCATTCTTAGAAGAACACAATTCATAATTGATAAAAAATAAATCATGAACTTACTTTAACAAATTCTAAGAAAATCCAGAAATTCAACTTTAAATTACACAATTATGTTTAACACCAAATCCAGAAATTTGAATTAATTGTAAAAAAAAAAATTTCCAAGAACAAAAGTATGAAATAAGTAATAGAAATTAACCCCAAAAATGAGGTTTTCACCCTATTATAATAAAAAGAGTCCTAAATTAAAAAAGATTCAAAATAAGAAAAGTTTTGTCCAAAACGCGGCTTCTATCAACGACCCCACAGACGGTCCATTGTTTGTCGACTTCTCCGTTGATCCATACTTCGTCGATTTACTTAAGGTCCGTCGATGCTTATCGTTGTTTCATACTTAGCTTTTCTCCAACATCGGATACTGGGTAGTCCCTGATCACATCGAGGATTTTCCAGGACGGTCCTTCGATCAGTTGACGGACTGATGATCCCTCGTAGCCTTGTGCTTGGTCAGAATTTCTCAAATTGCTTCAAGATGCTTGAACCTCCGATTGAAGATCACCACCTATGGTCCGTTGATGAGACGACGGACGTCGATGACTTCATGGATTGAATCTACACTTAATTTCCACAGCCTTCTGTGTTTCAGTTTTGGACTACTTTCTTGAAAAACAAAGACAAAATCATATTAAAATTACTACAATAGGCTCTAGACACACCAATCTTAAGAAAAAAACATTGAAAGTACCGTGAAATCACGGTACATCACTACTAGTTTTAATTTTCTAGTTTTGAAAATATTCTTAAACTTTGTAGTCTTCAAAGTTTTATTCTAAGTATGTTAGGAAAACAAGATGAACAACATTTTCTATGTGGGTTAATTGAAATATTTTTTATTCAAACTTCAACTACTTTGCCTGTGTTTTCTGAATTTTTCTTTTCGTGTTCCCCATTTTTTCATTCTATGTTTGCAATTTAATTTTTATTTTCAAAAATGATTTTTTAAATTATTTTAATTTTGTTAATTATTTTAATATATGTTTTAACCGTATTTTGCATTCTATGTTATTATTATTATATGCATTTTTTTATATAAAAAAATGTTGTATTTTAAAATTTTATACTAATAACTACATACTAAAACCACTCCTTAAAATCATTTTAATTAACGTGATGAATAAGAAATCTTTTCTCTTCTCCCTACTTTATTCGTCTTCCAATTTCATATAGTTTCATAACACGTTATCAGCAAAATTGTTCTATTCTTAAAGAATTATGAAGAAGACGGAAACAGTGCAAAAGAGGTCTTGCATAAGTTATGCAATAAGATTCTTATATCTTCAAGGTATGATTTGTCTTCATGTTATAATTATTTATGTGACAGATCTGGAGGTACCATTTAAAGTAAGTATTTAAAGAGACTTGTTGACTTTTTATACGTTTAATTTCAATCGATTGGGAAGAGAATTTCTCAATTTACTTTAATAATTGAATAAGCACAATTTAGTGAAAGGTATGTTTTCAACCTTTATATGAGGTGTGTGATCTATTAAGCTATATTTATTAACTAGTAATGTTGATTATAAGAATTCAATAATCTCAATTCTGTATGTAGTTATAGTGTACGATCATATTAATGGTCATCAAAAGTGGTAAAATTACAATTATTATGAAGGCTTGAGGTTGAGCCTCATTGTGGGTAAGACGATAGATTTAAGTTTTATCGCACCAAAAAAATAAGACGATAGCTTTATGTCTAATCGCACAAAGAAGGTAAGACATTGGGTTAAAGTCTTGATACACCATGATGATAAGATATTGGGTACAAGGCCCGTCGATTTATGACCTAAGACACTTTTATGTGGATAAGACATTGAATTTGAGTCTTGATGCACCATATTGATGATATAATAATGACTAAAGAAAAACTAATGTGTTTTAGATGAAGAGTCATGAAATTTACAGAATTTACTCCATTACAAAAGTGAATGTGGTATTAGTGCATAATATGTCTGAAAGAAGACAAGTGATTGAATAATGCACATAAACATGAAATGAGATACTAAAGCTATCATAATTTAAAAAGCTCACATGTTTGTGCTCCATTCATGAAGAATGAGAACTTCTGATAAATACTAAAATATTGATCCATTCTCTAAAGGGAAGGAGGTGTAAGTCATCATGCTAGGCATGTGAAAAATTGCAACCTTTGATCAATGATGTGGTATCACCAACAATGTCTCTAAGAAGACATGTATTATAGAAAAGTTTCATACTTTATCTTCAAGCTTGTATTGGACAAAAATTAGTGCAATTGAGGCACATTATATGATAAAGAAAAAGTTTATTAATTCCAATACTTTCTTAATTTGACATGATTATTTGGAACATCATTAATCTATAATGTATAAATAAATTATGAAAAATTAAAATGGACATCCATGGAAGAACCTAAAAAAAATTTTAAATGGTGAATTTTCTTGTACTGCTTGTTGCAAGGCAAGTTAATTTTGAGACCATCATAAACGAAAGTTGAGATTGAATCTCCTGCTTTCCAGGAACGTATACAGATATTTGTGGACTTATTCATACACCTAATGGTTTGTTTAGATACTTAATGGTCCTAAATGATGTTTCTTTTAGATGATCACATGTGTGCATATTGCTATATCGCAACTTGATGTTTGCAAAAGTATTGACTTGAATAATACGATTACATGCACAATTTTCTGATTATCAGAGATTCTATTTAGTGATGGGATCATGACTCACATTTAGAAGAGGTAGAGTAATTGAGGAATTTTATTTTTGAAATGTACTCTCAGAGTTTTAAAGCTGAAATTTTTTCATATAATAGTAATAAATTGAGAATTTACTAAAAGCAAAAAGACACATGACATAGTAAACATGGAGTTTACGATTACTAATAATTTTATTAGTTGGCATGAATAATTTGATCATCCCAAAGATGTGCATAGTGAATAATGGACATACATTGAAAAACTAGAAGATTCTTCAAGAATTCTTTATGTTGCTTGTTCTCGTGATAAAGTTGATTGGATAAACTAAAGTTGAGATTAAATTACTAAATTCTGAAAAGTATAAAAGGTGAATATGAGCCCGTTCACCTATCATATGATACGATAAAAAGATGCATCTATAAGATAATCACATGTGCGTTTGTTGTCAACCTATAGTTTGACATTCAAAAAAAATGTTTGTGCAAAAATAATTGAGTTAAGAGCACAATTTTAAAATATGTAATCAAGATAATTTATATTGATAATATTGATAAATACTCAAGATATTGTGACATTAAATGTCTGAGATAGTGAAATCATTGCTTGTGAAAGTAAAGCTCCATGTATTGATCTGAAATATGATACAGCATGCAATTAAACCAACAAATTATTATCAAATTTTCTTTCTATTGATTCATGGTCAGGGACAAATATTTTTTATCTGATTATTTTGGTATGTAGTACATAATCAACGAATATACAATGATGCACAAAGATAGATTCTCCAAAAAATTGAGATATATTTAGTTTGTCTAACATAAGGAGGAGACTAGAAGCAACACAAGAGTTGTAAATACATCTATTGAATGTCCCTTAAGGATAAAGTCAATGACATGCATGAAGCATGATATACTAATCAATTCTAAATAAAATAATCTTTGAAAAAAGGGAGGATCAAAGAATCAAAATGATCATAATAAGGAGACAATGTGCTCTTGGAGAGCCTACAACATAACACTTTATGAAAATCTCATGAGAGGGCTAGCTACCTAAAATAATGTAGTGAATGAGATCTCAATAAGTTTTATCATATTGTGAATCGATACAAAATGGTATATCGTTGACGATATCTTTGATACATAGCACGAAATATTGTAAAAAGATTATTATGATATAAATTCTACGATTATAAAAGCATGTTGGTGTATAAATAACTATCAAGTGAAAAGTGAAACGATGCATCTTGGTAAGCGTAAAACTTATTTGACTTGCAATCTAGGCACTAGAAGATGTCATACATCTAATATTGAATGTTGTTAATTCATAAAATTGATATGAAAATATCCAATGGGTTCAAAATCTAAAGCATATACAAGTTTTTGAAAAACTTGTTTACCATCCTCATAAGGATTAAATAGATTCAAAATGCAGTTAACATATACAAGTATTATTATGCAAGTTGATGACTAGAATTGAAACTCTTGAAGAGTTTTCAAAAGGCAATATATTATTTGAGTAATGAAGTTAAAGTAAGGAACTTGGAGAAATCTTTGACCCTGAAAGGAAAGATTCATAAAAGACGATAGAAGAAAGCATATTTCATCACGGTTGTTCTACACTCATGGGCTCCCAAGAATGGTGATATCAACATGTAAGAGGTCTCTACAAGTAATATTGTAGTTGGTTTATTCATCATGTCTCTACCAACTACAACTTTCAAGAAGATGGTGCACAAGCTTGAAAAACGAAGATTCTACTCTCGAAATTGATGTTGTCATTAGGGGGAGTTAATACACGATGTACTCTTTTTTTCTCACAAGGTTTTGTCCCACTGGGTTTTCCTTGTAAGGTTTTTAATGAGGCATCCATAATGCATATTATTGGATATATACTCTTTTTCCTTCACTAGATTTTTTTCCTACTGGGTTTTATCTAGTAAGGTTTTAACGAAGCACATAATCTACCGACATTCAAGGGGGAGTGTTATAAACAATTTGTATTATAGTGAATGTCTAGTTATGTGGAGTCCTTGTAGAATATGGTTAGGAATCCTACTTGGGGAACATGTAAGGTTTTCCCTATAAATAAAGAGTTTTCTTTCATTTTAAAGAAGATTGGTGAAAGATCAATGAATCCTAATATACTTCAAGATGAATAAGAAATCTTTTATCTTCTCCCTACTTTATCGTCTTCTAATTTCGTATAGTTTCGTAACAAAATATAAATTTTTATATTTAATATATATTTTAAAATTTGAAATTACTATGGTGCACTAAAATCAACCCATAAAATTCTCCACTAATTAATATAAATATTGTTATGAAACTATATGAAATTAGAGGAAGAAAGTAGAGAGAAGAGAAAAGATCTCTAATTCATAGTATATTCAGGATTCATACATCTTTCATAAATCTTATTTACAATGAAGGAAAATCCTTTATTTATATGGGAAACCTTACTTGGTCCCCAAGTAGGATTACTAACCATATCTACAAGGACTCCACACGATTAGACATTCACTATAATACAAATTGTTTATAACACTCCCCCTTGAATGTCGGTAGATTATGTGCCTCATAAAAAACCTTACTAGATAAAACCTTGTAGGAAAAAAATGTAGCGAAGAAAAAAGAGTACACATATCTAATAATACGCATTATAATTGCCTCATTAAAAACCTTACAAGGAAAACCTAGTAGGCTAAAACCTTGTGAGAAAGAAAAAAAAAGTACATCGCGTATTAACTCCCCCTAATGACAACATCAATTCAGAGACTAGAATCTTTATTTTTCAAGTTTGTGCAACATCTTCTTAAAAGTTGTAGTTGATAAAGATAGAGACTTGGTGAATAAATCAACATAATGTTACTTGAACAGATCTCTTGCATGTTGATATCGCCGTCCTTGGGAGCTCAAGAGTGTAGAAAAACCTTGATGAAATATGTTTTCTTCTGTCTGCTTTTATGAGACTTTCCTTCAGGATCAAAAATTTCTGCAAGTTCCTTACTTCAACTTTTTTATGCAAATAATCTATTGCATTTTGGAAACTCTTCAAGAGTTTTAATTCTAGTCGTCAACTTGCATAATAATACTTGTATATTCTCTATGCATTTTGTATCAATTTAATCCTTATGAGGACGATAAATAAGTTTTCCAAAAACTTGTATATGCTTTAGATTTTGAACTCATCAGATATTTTCATCTCAATTTTTTAAAGTGACAACATCCAATGTTAGATGTATGACATCTTCTAGTGCCTAGATTGCAAGTCAAATAAGATTTACGCTTAGCAAGATGCGCCATTTCACTTTTCACTTGATAATTATGTCTACACCTGCATGCTTTATTAGTCATAGAAATTATATCATAATAATCATTTACAATATTGCGTGATATTGTATCAAAGATAACGTCAACGATATACCATTTTGTATCGATTCACATTATGATAAAACTTATTGAGATCTCATTCACTACATTATTTTAGGTAGCTACCCCTCTCATGAGATTTTCATAAAGTGTTATGTCGTAGGCTCTCTAAGAGCACATTGTCTCCTTATTATGATCATTTTGATTCTTTGATCCTTCCTCTTTTTCAAGGATTATTTTATTTAGAATTGATTAGTTTATCATGTTTCATTCATGTCATAGATTCTATTAAACCTTCAAAGTTTTGTTTAAAGTATGTTAGGAAAACAAGATGAACAACATTTTGTATATGGGTAATTGAAATATATTTTTATTCAGACTTCAACTACTTTGTCTGTGTTTTTTGAATTTTTCTTTCCGTGATCCCCATTTTTTCATTCTATGTTTGCAATTTAATTTTTGTTTTCAAAAATGATTTTTTTTAATTATTTTAATTCTATTAATTATTTTAGTATATGTTTTCACCGTATTTTGCATTCTATGTTATTATTATTATATGCATTTTTTATAAATAAAAATGCTGTATTTTAAAAAATTTATACTAATAACCACATACTAAAACCACTCCTTAAAATTATTTTAATTAACGTGATGCATGTTTTTGTTTTTAAATTTAATACTAATTATTACACAGTTAAAAATTTGAAATTTAAATTTTCATATTTAATATCTATTCTAAAATTTGAAATTATTATGGTGCACTAAAATCAACCCAAAAATTCTCCACTAATTAATATAAATATGAATCTACCTTTTTAAAATTATTTTTAAATTATTTTTGGAATTCTATAATTGTCTCCTTAAAATTATTTTAAATAACGTGATACATGTTCTTTTTACTATCTCACTGAACAATTAAAAATTTGAAATTTAATATTTATTTTTAAATTTGAAACTATTATAGGGCACTAATAATACTTAAAATTCTCCACTAACTAATCGGCATTATCATTATCATCATTATTATTATTATTATTATCATCGTCGTCATCATCATCATCACTATTATTATTATTATTATTTGTTTTTCATTAAACGAGAAGGTGGTGGAAAAATGGTTAAAATTTTAAAAATATGTTTCCACAAAGAAAAGGATCACATACGTTACTTTGTAGTGTTTTTTAAAATAATAAATACATATATTTTCAGTTATTCCTTATTTTTTAAAAAAAAAATTCCTTTTTTTAAAAAAAATACTTTAAAACAATTTTAGTTATTTAAAACAATCTTATTTTTGTGATGCTGACACATATACATACCTCTACTATTATATATATATATATATATACAGAAGATTATAATAAAACAAAGATCTATGTCTTTAACATAAGCAAAACATTTTTTTGGTAGAACAAATACAAGATACTATATAACCAATTGATAAAAAAAAATGATAGAAACACAATTTTATTTCTAAGATTCACTCACGTATAACTTTTAATTACCTTTCTAATACTCAAACTGAAACTTATAGAAAATTTTCTAAAGCAGAAGTTTATTAGTAATACACAAGCCACAAAAGTAGTATGCATTTCAAAGAACAGAAACCCAACAATATATCTTCTATTTTAGCCCTTAGTAATGAAAGGAAGCTCAAGAGATGTTTCAATTTACATAGACAATAACATATATCTACCTTAAATGCAACAAATTATTAAGCCAACAATCAATTTAATAACCTTCGCCTGCATAAAGGCTCATTGATTGTTTTAAAGTTCTCTATCACTTAAAATCTAAACATGCTTTTGGAGAATAATAAAAAGCAATCGTTATAACTTTCAAGACTATCCCCTGCAACTTCCCATTAGGTTGATATCACATGCATAGTAAAAAATTTTGGGAAAAAACGGGAAACTGGCATTAAACATGAAGTGGAGGAGATTCGAGAAAATAAAGAAGTTAAGGTCAAAAATTGGTGCAGGAAAGACTGAAAAAGGGGTAAAAGCCTTTCTAGGTCCAGTAATAGGGAGGTATAAGCCTCGAAATCTTTGGTGTAAAGAAGAGGGTATATATGAGGTAGAACAACAAGTAGACTTCTTAGACTCTTTAATTATGATTACTTGCACTGTGATTTTTTCGATGGTTGATAGCACCCACATTGCTGATTAATATAACTTTACCTTGCTCAAAAAAAAAAAATTGTTTAGAACAATCTGAGGCATCAAAAGGAGTAAACTTGACAAAACATCATTGCATCTCTATACCAGCATAATGTAAAATTTTACACACTGAATTATAGCTAAATCACTTCAAATTATATGGATTTATATTTGATTATGTATAGAAAGTTAAACTCATGAGAACAAACAGGTAGACCGGGAAATTCAACATTCTTTAGTTCTTCTTTCAGATTCGTGAAGCATCTTGAATCAAAATTCCACATTATGAAGGATCTTCAAAAGGATCATACAATGTGCCCATGTTCTATAGTGCAGGAATTAGTAACTAGAAGAGATCTTATACTAAATAGAATAAAGTACAGGGTACAATACTTAAACAATGAAAGAAATAACTCTACATGATATGTGATTCTCATCCAAATAAGCTTCTCTTGCAATCTGTCCAACAATCTAGCAGAACATATTGATCAAATTGTGAAGGATTGGATGAGGTAAACAACTCATAAGGAGAAAACAACATAATTATAATCATTGAGAACTCATCCACTAACACTTTCAAAGAGTCTGAGCTATATGGTTAAAAACTAAAACAGATCATTTAGTCGAGAAAAGAGTCAGTTTTATTTAATAGTCGGAAATTTTTCTTTTAGTTAGCTAGCCAAACCTTAGTTATTCGTCAGAAAATTTCTGAAGTATGGACGTGCCCCTTCGTATGATTCCAGTAAATTCTCCCCAACTTCGGGTCGAGGACTGAGCTCAAACTCTTGACATGAACATCTCTAACTGTAATTATACTATTGATTTCTCAACTTGCCAAATTCATTTTACTTGAACATTAGCGATAATTTGAATATGATAGAATATAAATATATACATTATGTCTATCGTAGAAGGGATAATCAGCCATTAAATGTAATGAATAACTTGAGAAGCAAGAAGAATGCATACATATTCTTGATAGTTTGGTCAGCAGAGACTTGACATCAGATTTTTTAACCTACATGTTGAAAATGGTCAGGATCACCACAACACTATCGAAATGCCTACACATCCCCTTTGCTCTTCTTCTTCAGAATAAATATCTCTTATACACCGGAGAGTTGAGAATATCAAAGGCTAGAGGATTACTTTTCCACACATTTTTTTTACATCTATCTTTTACCTATAGATACGTCTAACTACAAAACATGTGCTAATGTTGTTTTTCATTGCTTTTTAAGGCAATAAATAATAATTAAAGTGCTCACAGGTAAATTTATTTTCAACACCTAAAGATAGATTTGAGTTCTCAGTAATGACTTTGCAGGTTAAGAGCTTCATATAGCTGATAATGTATTTTTCTTTCTAACATCATTCATATTCATTGGAGTCAAGTTAAGCATGAATCTCTAAAGTATAGTAAAATAATTTTGAAGTTCAGAAATTTTCTTTATGAAATGCAAGTTTTGTGCCCGTCTCGTGTGAGAAATTTTGGAATAGATGTCTTAGCTCTCCAATCAAACGTTGTGAACTACAAAAAAAGAGACATCATATTCGTAAATTCAAAAATAAGAATCTTAAAACTGGAGCAAAACATTACAAAGTTGATTACGATAATAACAACATACCTAGTTGTTAGAAAATAGCATACTAAGCGGAAGCATTGCAAAATTATACATCTTGCATGAATATAAATAACAATCACAAATAGTCATCACATACAAAGTATGTTGAAAATTAACTCGGGATTACTTCACATACAAAGTATGTTGAAAATTAACTCAGAATTACCTCTTGAAGCGTGTGCAGATATCTTGAAGCATATATCTAACTCCAGATATCTTGAAGCAATCCAACTCTAGTTCTACAGTCTTCTACAGTGAATTGGGATCTCTCAATACTTGGGTGGACATGTATTGTATAGAATACTAAATTCGATCTCTTTCAAGGTCAGAAGAATCCCTACTTATACAGTTGTCTTCCTAGTCCAAAGAGAATTCCTTTTCTTTCAAGAAAAAAAAAAGAACATTACACGTTTCTTCTTCCTTTTTTTGAGAAGAACACGTTATTTTTTTTCTTTTTTCTAGAAAATAGAATTCTAAGTTGTAGTTAAATTGGGAACTGGAGAGACCACAAAATTTATTATTGAGGCCAGTGTTGTGGACGGCCAGAGGCGACAAAAGGCGACAAGGGCCTGCCTCGCCACGCGGCGAGGCAAGCGGCAGGCGCTTGCCTTTTTGAATAAAGGCGCCAATTAATACCAAAAATTAAAAATATTTAATTCCATATTTTATCCAAAATATTAATAGCAATAACACATATTAGCAAATATTCAATTCAAAAACCAATAGTAGATACTAAAATGCCTAAAACTTTAAAGACCAAACAATTCAAAATACAATAAACCAAAACTTTAAAAGTCTATTCTTATTCAAAATTATCCAACTCTTGAAGATCAAAATCCTCTACATCATTATATTGCTCTTCATCTTCTTCCTCCTCGTATTCTTCATCAATTAAGGTCCGAGTCCTACTTGAAGATGAACTTTTAGATGTACTTTCTACTCCTTTGCCCTTGTCAAGTACTGTTGATCTTGAAGAAAGTCCCCTAAGATGATATATACTCTCGTTCGCTCCAATTGTCGTAGCAACACTACCCCAAGTAAGATCATCATCCTCATATACTAGTTCATCATCTTGATCTTCGGGGCATCCAACTAACCATTCATTTGAATCCTCTATGTTATCCAAGCGAATTTGATCAATAAGATCACGAGCATCATAACGACGTTTCAATGTTCTATTGTACTTAATCTACACTAGATCATTGAGACGCGATAGTGTAAGCCTATTCCTCTTTTTGGAATGAATCTGTGCATAAGTTATTGATATTAACTAGTTGATATTGATAATAATATAATATGAAAAATAGAATATAAATTTTACTTATGTGTTCAAACACACTCCACTTTCGCTCACGTCCGGATGAGCTACAAGATAGGCTTAATACTTTCATGGCAAACTTTTGCAAGTTTGGTGTTTCACTACCAAATAGTGACCACCCTTCAACTATAACAAAATAAAATTTAAGGTTAGTGACTATAAATAAGTCAAATAATTTAAGTAAGATCTAAATCAACCCACTTACCCGGTGACCTTGTTTCTCTAGCTTTTTAAGTCGGACCACAACCAAATAGTCCATCCGCCATTTTGTACTTAGGAAGCTCAGCGACTAGTGCATCTTGTATTTTTGTATCATGTACCAACTTCTCAACACATGCATAATTCTCGGTCCACAAAGTCTATAATAGAGTTCCCTCTTCTTCAGCTTTATAATATAATCCTGGGTTCAAAATATGGCTTGCAGCATGCAAAGGCCGATGGAGTTGTTCTGACCACCTTGCACCAATAATTTGAAACACTTTCTCATATTGCTTCCTAACTCCACGAAAACCATGTGCAATAGCTTCTTTGGCTCTATCCATTGCTTCATAAATATAACCCATTGGTGGTTTTTTCTCCCCATCCACCAAACGAAGCACTTTTGTCAAAGGGCTACAAAATGTAAGTGCCCGAACAACATTATTCCAAAAGTGGACAGAAATAATAAGATTGGAAACTTCTTTTCCCAAAGTTTCCTTTGCAAATTTACTTGAATTCCATTCGGTTGAGAGGACTAAAGTTCTCAAGTTTTTTCTTTGTATGTACATAGCTCTCAAAGTTAAGAATGTCGTTGCAAATCTTGTCTTGGCCGGTTTCACCAAATTTCTTTCTATGGTGAATTTTCTCATCAAGTTTAACAATAATGGCCTTTGACTAATGTAAGAATGGATTCTGATGGCCTTCTTAAAAACTGTTACAGAAAGATTAAATTATATTAATTAGTAGCTAATTATTGACTATAGGTTGATTACCGGAAGCATATGGCTTAACCTTGAATATGTCACCAAATATCAAGTTGATGCAATGAGAGGCACATGGAGTCCAATAAATGTGTGGATACGCACCAATCATCATACTTCCCGCTTTGACATTCTCCCTAGCATTATCAGTGAAAATTTGTACAACATTTTCCGGTCCAATTCTTTCGATAGTGCTTTCAAATAACTTGTACATTTTGGTGGAATCGGTAGATTCATTGCTAGCATCAACAGAACCAAGAAATACACTAGCGATTGGAGAATTCACCAAAATATTGATGATCATTTTGCCATTTCGTGCCGTCCATTTGTCCATCATAATGGAACATCCAAACTTTGTTCATTTCACTTTATGCTCATCAACAATTTTTTCTACTTTATCCACCTTTTTTTTAAGGTGAGTGACTCTAACTTCATGGAATGTAGGAGGGTTCATTCCGGGGCCATGTTGTCCAACCGCCTCAATAAATTTATCGAATGATTTGTGATTGACGCAATTAAAAGGGAGCCCGGCATTAAACATCCAAATTGCAAAAGCACTTACCGCACGCTCTCTTAGAATTTTCTTTGTTTCTTCGATTCCTCCTCCTTTTTCTAAGCCTCCTTTTTGTGTTGATTTTTGTGAAAAATAGAGGTTCAATGGTCCTTTCGTCACACTCCGTGCGTTGGATGAACCTCCACTAGAAGATATCTTTTGAGTTTTGGAGGGAGGCATCATTTCCGCATAATCATCCATTTCATCAAGATAATCAATATCAACAAATTAATCCGGCTGCCCCACTTGAAATTTGGGATTATTAGCTATTTTGTTTTGCATATAAGCCCTTACTTCTTCTATAATCTCCGACGGAAAAGCGACACATTGTTTAACATTCTTGAAACGACCCACTAAATGTTGTTTGTGTCGAGTTATTCCACCATTGAAAGTACTCCCACAAAAGTTACAGTTAACCGAATCTTTCGTCGCTTCATGAGTGCCATAATTCCATCCAATATCCCTCATTTTGCTAGCATCCGCCATTGATTATTAAATTCAATTAATTCGCTGTTTAGGAATATTGGAATAAATAATTAGGAAAATGGAAAGATTTTTTTTGAATAATTGCCTATAATTTAAAAAAAAGTTTACACAAAGGCCAAACTGCCAAAGCAGTAAGCAACTAAGCACAACTTACAGCCTAAAAAAACACCACTGGAAAAAAAATGAAGAAGAAGAGCAGAAAAATTGTTGAAGAAGAAGAGAGAAAACGACATACCTGGAGAAGTGAGAACAGAGAGTCGTGAGGGTTGAAGGGAACACAATCATGAGCCGGCGGTCGGCGAGGGAGAAGGCGAGCAAAATCCGACAGTAAGGGAGAACTGTAGAGAGGCTCGGGATGTAGAAGCCGAGAAGCCGACAGTGATGGAGAGCGAGGGAGAAGAGACAGCGATGGAGGAGAAGAGAACTGGAGAGAGAGAGTCGCGATGGAGTTTCAAAAATTTCAAAAAAAAAAAAAACCTTAATTTTGACTAATATTATTAAGTCAAATATTTTTAATTAAAAAGGCGGTGCCTTTTCTGTCGCCATTGTAGCGCTACTCCTCTCCTTTTTGCTATCACCGCGCCTCGGCAGAGAATGGCGAGGTTCCATCGTCTCGCCTCTCGCCAAAGGCGAGGGGGTGCTTGCCTTTTGTAACACTAATTGAGGCTCCCTATTATTGTAATAATTCTAAATAATTAATTTGAATTATTCTTACCATAACAAATTACAAATCATTCCACTAAAAATTCGTAATTTCACTCCTCTATTTATTTTGAAATTCACCATTAAACACTTATGTAATTCCCCATGTTAAGATTACCGATACTAATTAATAAATTAAATTACTGACGAATTTAATTCAATTATTAACTTATTTTTGAGCAATGCTTAACTTATTTCATGTGTCAGATTCATAAATATACCGATGGGTTTACACATGAAAACTTATAAGCATTTCATAAAAGGTGTATCATCAATCTCTAAACTGAGACATGGATTGCATCAACTAACTAAATATTTCACCAATATATATTATTATCATCCAATCTACCAGGCATATTGACCCATGTCAGAATCTCAACTTTTAATAAATCAAAATGATAATTAATATATACAAATCATAATCGTTATATCAAGATTAAGAATATAAGTACATTTAATAGTTTAGAGAATATATTTTTATCAGTCAGTCTAAAACAACTATCTCTTCTTGGTCCCATTCAATATATACCAAATGCACTAGCACGAGAAGTTAGAACTATGTCATTCTCATAATCAAGATAAATTACATTTAATCTCGTGCTACAATCTATCTGGTGGTTTGTCCAATCAAAATAAATTTTCATCTATGATTGTGAACTATAAATTTTAACTTAGAAGAACCGATGATTTAGTCTTTTTTGTATAAACTTAAACTCTATACCAAATCATCTACTATATAAGTTAAGGACACATATATGACAATTGACCTATTTAATGTAACACTTTATTGAAATGAATAAATGAATAAATAATTATTCAATATTAATACTATATCAAAAAGCATGGTTAATAGTATATCCTAACAATCTCTTACTTAGACTCATAACCATGTACCTACAACGCTAACACCCATTCCTTCAACATGCCTATCAGAAGACTTTTGTGGTAAAGCTTTTGTGAAAAAGTCTGCAAGGTTGTTCTCTGATGCAATCTTTGCCACCATCACATCCCCTCTCTGTACTATGTCTCGAATCAAATGGTATTTTCTCTCAATGTGTTTTGCCTTCTTATGAGTACGTGGTTCCTTTGAATTTACAACCGCTCCACTATTATCATAAAACATTGTAAGTGGCATTTCTATTGTAGTTACAACCGCCAAGTCTTTCAGAAAGTTTCTGAGTCACACTGCCTCCTTAGCTGCTTCAAAAGTTGCTACATATTCGGCTTCCATGGTAGAATTAGCAACACATGTTTGCTTCTACTTCTCCAAACAATGGCTCCACCTCCCAACGTAAACACATTCCCTTGAGGTCGACTTTCTAGAGTCCACATCAGACAGGAAATTTGAGTTTGTGTACCCTATGGGCACCAACTCATCCGAATGAATTACTAACATGCAATCCCTAATCCTTTTCAGGTGCTTGATTATATGCTTAACTACTGTCCAATGTTCTCGTCCAGGATTAGACTGATATCTGCTAACCATTCCTACGACAAAACAAATGTCAGGTCTAGTGCATAACATGGCATACATGAGACTTCTTACTACTGATGCATAAGGAATTCTTTTCATGCTTTCTGTTTCCTCACCTGTCTTAGGACATTGATCCTTAGATAAAGAAATTCCATTGTCTAAAAGGAAGAAATCCTTTCTTGGAATCGTGCATGCTAAACCTGGTAAGAATTGTATCAATATAAAGAGCTTGAGATAAACCTAACATCCTTTTCTTGCGATCATGTAGAACCTTGATCCCAAGGATGTGAGCAACTTCTCCCAAATCCTTCATATCAAAGTTTGTGCACTACCATTCCTTAACTGAATTCATCAAGACCACATTATTTCCTATGAGAAAGATATCATCTACATATAATACCAAAAACACCACTTTATCCCCATTCTACTTTTTCTACACACAAGACTCATCAAGACATTGCTCAAAACCAAAAGACTTGACTGCATTGTCAAATCAAGTGTTCCATGCCCTAGAAGCTTGGTTTAATCCATAAATAGATCTTTTAAGCTTGCACAACATGTGTTCCTTTCTTTTTTCTATGAAATTGTCTGGTTATCGCATAAATATGTTTTCATCAAGACTTCCACTAAGGAAAGCAGTCTTGACATCCATTTGCCAAATTTCATAATCATAATGAGCAGCAATGAATAAGAAAATTCTAATATACTTAAGCATGACTACTGGTGAAAAAGTTACCTCATCGTTGATCCCTTCTTTCTGAGTAAACCCTTTTGCAACAAGTGTAGCTTTGTAAGTTTGCACTTGTCCATCTACTCCTCTCTTTTTCTTTTATATCCACTTGCATCCAATGGGTTTGATTCCATCTACAAGTGGTTCTACAAGATACCAAACTTTGTTAGAGTACATAGACTCCATTTCTCATTTCATGGCAACAATCCATTTTTTTGCATCTTATCTTGTAGTCCTTCGTCGTAATTCACAGGTTCGGTATTCCACTCTTAAGGGATTCTGTCAAAAAACTCTCCAAGAGTGCATACCGAAATGGTTTTATTATCACTCTCCCACTATGACGAGACACTACAGTTGAAGGGGCAGGTTCAGAGAGATTTTCATTATTATGATCTTGTGGTGGAACCACATCATTTTTTGTATCTTGAGTTTCCATGTTATCTTCAGCACCTTGTGGTGTAGATATATCAACTTCTTCTTCCTCTAATACAATCAACTCACTATTACTCCCACTATCTTGATGCAATGAATTTTCAAAATCTTGTACTTGTGGAATTTTATGTTTTTTTAACATCTCTCCCACTATTATAGTGCAATGGTATGTTAACTCTAACATGTGGGGTCTGAATTTGATTTTCATTATTTTGAGTTGATTAAATTGTTATCTCTTTTCTCAAATCTTGTAAAACTAGTTTACTTCTAGGAATATGGTTTGTTAAAAAATCTGTTTCCACAAACTTGGCATTGGTAGTCACAATGACCTTCTTTTCTTTAGGATTATAAAAAATACCACCTTTCGTTCCTTTAGGGTATCTAATAAAAACACATATTTTTGTTTTAGGTTCCAATTTTTCTGCCTTCTCTTTCAATACATGTGTTGGACATCCCCTAACCCGAATGTCTCACATTAGGTTTGTGCCCAGTCCACAGTTCAATGGGTGTTAAAGGAACAGATTTAGAAGGAACTAATTTCAGAATGTAATCTGCAGTTTCTAAGGCATATCCCGAAAATGAATAAGGCAAATACGATTAACTCATTATTGATCTAACCATTTCTAAAAGAGTTCTACTTTTTCTTTCTGTTACACCATTTTGTTGTGGCGTTCTAGGTGCAGACATTTGAGATGTAATTTCTTGTTCTGATAAGTAACTGATAAAACTCATTAGAGAGGTATTTGCCACCATGATCAGATCGTAATGAGTTGATATATATTCCATGTCTTTTCTCCGTTTCAGCTTTACACTCTTTGAATTTCTCAAAGCATTCATACTTACGACGTAACAAATATATATACCCATATTTTGAGTAGTCATCAATGAAAGTCACGAAGTACTCATACCCACCTCTCGCTTGAATGTTCATTGGGCCACACAAATAAGAATGAATTAACTATAGTTTATCATTGACTCTATTTCCTTTTGAGAGGAAATGTCTCTTAGTCATTTTTCCTTCTAAACAAGATTCACATGTTTGTAGTGCCTCCACTTTTAATGAATTTAAGGTCCATCTCGAACCAACCTTCAAATCCTATCTAGATTTATATGACATAGACGCAAGTGCCATAAATAAGTCTCATTAAAATCAGAAGAACATTTTCTTTTACTTAAAAGATTAACATTATTCAGTTTTATGGTTTGTTGTAATTCAGGAGAGATATTAATAATAAAAAAACCATCATCAATCAATGCACCAGCAAAGACAAGATGTTTATTATAGGTAATAACATAACTGTTATCAGAAAAACTATCATCATAACCATCTCTCACAAGTTTAGTAACTGAAATTAAATTTCTTCTAACAGCAGGTGCATATAGAATGTCTTTTAAAATTAAAACTCTACCACCATCAAACGAAAATTAATATTTCCTAATGCTAAAACTGGAGCTGATGAGCTATCCTGTTGATAAAACGCTAACTTCACCTCTAATCAGCTTGCGCGTTTCTTGAAACCCCTGCAAAGTAATGCAAATATGATCACTGGCTCCTGAACCTACACATCATGAAGTGATAGAAACAGTCGCTAAAAATATTTCAATGACAAGTGAAAGTGAGTTATCTGGTTTGTTTTTCTTCTTGGCTAAGAAATCTAGACAATGTGCCTTCTAATGGCCTGACATCTTGCAATGAAAACACTTGCCCTTTGACTTTTTCACGCCTCCAGTTGGACGTGCAATTGTCTTAGCTCTGTGAGCCTTCTTCTTCTTCTTCTGTCCACCTTGCGATTTAGAAGTAGAACTTTTCTCATCTTTTTCATATTATAATTTAGGAAAAATTGTTGAAAACTGTCATGCAGAGACTGCAATATCATCTCAACTTGGGAGTCATTGTCAATTTCAGCCCCCAAGACCTCTAGTTCATTCAAAAGACCTATCATCTTCACAACATGGTCTCTTACAAGGGTGTCTTCAACCATCTTAGTGTTCATGAGAGTTCTCACGGCAGTCTGCTTAGCTGATCGACTCTGGTCTCCAAACATTTGTTGAAATTCTCCAAAATTTCAAAAGCACACAACATAGCTTGATTTTGATGTTGCAAAACATTTGACATTGAAGCCATAATATAACATCGCGCCATCTCATCAGCTTTGCACCATTTCTGATAAGTTAATTTATCCTCATCACTAGATTGATCATTTGGTTTCAATGGATATTTCTCATGAAGCACAAACTTATATTTTTCAACGGTTAACACAATGTTGAGATTTCTCCCCCAGTCAACATAATTAGAACCCACTAGTTTGTTTTGACCCAAAATAGTACTAATGGATTAAAAGGAGACATGTTGAATTTCAGATTTGAAGAATTTTTTACAATAGATCAATAACATAGTCATATAACATTGAATATTTACATTCAAACTCATGATATACATATACATTCATGCAACTTAAATAGACAATCGTTGGGATTGGAGAACTACTCATACAATATGCATATATAATGACTGATTATTTACTCCATAAGCTTATACAGACCTAACTCAATTGGAGAGTCTACTTGTTAGTTTAAGTCAAGTGAAAATCCTCTATTTACATTGATCCAATTATATATTACTCAGTTTCGGAGAGTTAATACAAATTATCAAACTAGCTATTAAATACATAATGACTTGTATTAAATTCATCCGATGGGGAGGAAGGTCTAAGACAACACATAAACTTAATACTTCACTGCTATTTAATTTTGGTAATTTAAAGAAAAAAATTCTCATCTCCATTTTATTTTCTTCCAAATTTTATACCAAAAAATTTGTAGAAAAAAACTATGCAACAACAAAAATTTCAACTTATCATATTGTCAAAACTCTTACGGTAAATTCTTTTTTTTACACGTTAGTGTTGCAAAAAAAATTTCATAGTGTGGTTCAAATTCTTCCAAGAAACATGGATCATTAATTACATATTTATGAGTCAAAGTAATTTAAAAAAATTCACAAGTGGTCACTCTTTTTACGAAGGAAAAGAAATTATACCCAAAACATGAAATTACAAACAACCAGCAGCTACCACGATAAAAAAATTGAATGTTTTTCTAACAATTTATACCAAATCAGTGAGGCCAAAAAAATATTACACCCAACACTTCTTATTTTTATACAATACATGGGTTAATAAAAAAAATCAGCAATTCAATTTTAAATTCTTTATTTTTGTTTTCTCTTAATATACCAGAAAACAACCAGCCGCCATAATATGAGAATAAAATTGGACAAAAGTGTCGTAATAAAAGACAAAATAATGACAGGTGCAACTATCAAATTTCTTTTAATATTATTCATCCAAGGAAACACCGTGCATGACAATATGAAAGTATTATCAAATCTTACAGATCAATTTTCATAAGTAACTATTACCGTATGCATCTAACAAAAAAAATGAAATCAAGTTTTTATCCGTTCTGTCCTTTTCGACATAAAACAAAATTCACAATCACAAATCATACATATAATTTCACATATGCATATTATTTTAGGTTATGTACTAAGATGCAAGTATGGATCTTGATGTCAATTGTTAGAAAATAGCATACGCAACGGAAGCGTGTGCAAATATTTTGAAGCAAATCCAACTCTAGTTCTACATTCTTCTACAGTGATCCTAATTAACAATTGAAACTCTCACAATACTTGGGTGGGCAAGTATTGTATAACATACTGAATTTGATCTCTTTCAAGATCAGAAGAATCCCTACTTGTAGAGTTGTCTTCCTAGTCCAAAGAGAATTCCTTGTCTTTCAAGAAAAAAAGAACATTACACGTTTCTTCTTCCTTTTTTGGACAAGAACGCGTTATTTTTTTCTTTTTTCTAGAAAATAGGATTCTAAATTCTAGTTAAATTGGGCGCTGGAGAGACCACAAAATTTATTACAGAGGCTCCCTGTTATGGTAATAATTCTAAATAATTAATTTGAATTATTCTTTTACCATAATAAATTATAGATCATTCCACTAAAAATTTGTAATTACACTCCTCTATATATTTTGAAATTCATCATTAAACACTTATGCAATTTCCCATATAAAAATTATCGATACTAATCAATAAATTAAATTACTGACGAATTTAATTCAATGATTAACTTATTTGGAGCAATACTTAACTTATTTCTTGTGTTAGATTCATAAATATACCGACCGGGTTTACACATGAAAACTTATAAGCTTTTCATAAAAGGTGTGTCATTAATCTCTATACTAAGACATGGATTCCATCAACTAACTAGTTATTTCACCAATATATATTATTATCATCCAATCTACTAGGCATATTGACCCATGTCAGAATCTCACCTTTTAATAAATCAAAATGATAATTAATCTATACAGATCATAATCTTTATATCAAGATTAAGAATATAAATACATTTAATAGTTTAGAGAATATATTTTTATTATTCAGTCTAAAATAACTTTCTCTGTTTAAAACTAAAAAGTTCTTTTTAGTCGAGAAAAAATTCAAGTCTTATTCAATAGTTGAAAAATTCCTTTTATTAGCTAGTCAAACCTCATTGTTTGTCAGGAAAACTCTAGAGTATGCACATGCCTCTCCGCTATGATTCCACCTAAATACTTTTCCCAACTTCGAGTTGAGGTCAGAGTAGAAACACGTATACATGAACATCCCTCACTATAAGAGTACACTATTGATTTCCCAACTCGTAAAATTCATTTTACTCAAAATATTAGCGATAATTTGAATTCTATAGGTTAATTACTAGACTAATCCTAGTATTTATAATCCTACTATCCTTTAGGAGCTATGCTTAACTTCTAGTTTTTCAAAGTCACTTTCTTTCATAGCGATACCCAACACCAAAGACTATCGCAAATTAGTTCAACAAATAAAAAGTAAAACAGAGGTATGAAAGAATTTACAAAAAAAAAAATTATAAGAAGCAAATAAAGCAACCTGTAAATTTGTGCCAAAACATCTTCGGATGACATAATAACAACTGATATTTCTCTAAACGATGAGCGAAGTTCAAGCAAAACAAGTTTTGGAAAATTATAATTAAGTAACAAAAGAAACCTATCATGAACGAGCAAAATCTTACTTTTACAAATTGTGTGTGGGACTCCAAATTTTGAAACTGATAAGCTTCTCTTGGTCTCTTTAATCTCTTTGACATCTGCTAGACAAGAAACTGTCACGACCCAAAACCGAGCCGCGACTGGCACTCACACTTACCCTCCTATGTGAGCGAACCTGTAACGACCCGTTTAGTCGTTTTGAGCAACAGACTTCAATTCTGGAAAAACTGGCAGAAGCGACGGACCCCACGACGGACCGTCAAGGGCACGACGGACCGTCGCAGGGTCTCGTTTCAAAACACTTAGAAAATCTGAAATTGGGTACTGAAAATCGACTCTCTGAACTTCGTGACGGAATGGCAGGACGGACCGTCACGGGCGTGAAGGACCGTCACGGAGACTTCAGTGAAAATCCACTCTCTGAACTTTGCGATGACCTGCAGGACGGCCCGTCGCAGGCACGACGGCCCGTCACAGGTTGCGCAAATCCCAGGAAGAATCGGATTTCCTTACACGTTTTAAGGGACGTTTTGGGACTATTCTTTCCTTAATTATAGATTTCGTGGGTTTATATTAATAACTCAAATTCTTGGGGGTTAAAAGAGGTAACCCTAAGTTAATTAGTGGGGTATTATTGCCATCTTTTATTCTTAATTATATGTTAATTTGGGGTAAAAGAAAGAGGGTTTTTAATAAGAAAAGAGAAAAGAAAAGAGAAAGATAGATTGATCGATTGAGAGAGAGAGAGTCGAACGAGGAAGAAGAATATCAAAGCTTGGGAGATTGCTTGTTGATTCCAATTCTTCGGTGGAGGTAGGTTATGGTTTCTCTTACGATATTCGTAGTAAACTCTTAATAGAGAATGATATGTATTGATAATATTGTAAACCCTGCTATGTGCTTAATTGTATGCTTGCATGAATGTAATTATATAACTGTGATTATATAAGCATGATGAAGTTATTGAATCCCAAATCTTGCAAAATCTTAATCTCTTTGTTAATAATGAGGCCTTGGTATAAAAGAAGGCGTGATGAACTAAAATAATGGGATTGATGATGCCTTGGTAAGAAAGAAGGCTTGATGAATTGATGGAAGGAGATTAGGGGATCGGGTGTCACGAACCGACACGTAGAATTAGGGGATCGGGTGTCACGAACCGACACGTAGTATTAGGGGATCGGGTGTCACGAACCGACACGTAGTATTAGGGGATCGGGTGTCACAAACCGACACGTAGTATTAGGGGATAGGGTGTCACGAACCGACACGTAGATTTAGGGGATCGGGTGTCACGAACCGACACATAGATTTAGGGGATCGGGTGTCACGAACCGACACATAGATTTAGGGAATCGGAGTGTCACGTACCGACACAAGAGGATTAATGAATATTGAGGGATCGGAGTGTCACGTACCGACACAAGAGAAATAAAGATAATGAATCTTGAAAGATGTTAATATACTCAATCTAATGAACATGATTCCCAAATGAGTATGGTATCGAGGCTTGAGTCCTCATGTGTGAACTTGACGGTAATTGTTAATGATATAGTATTTGTTGTTGCTACATGTTGAGTATCATAGTTGATTTTGTGATATTACTCGGTATATATTGATTTCTATTTTGAGTTGGCCGATGATATCTACTCAGTACCCGTGTTTTGTACTGACCCCTACTTTTATGTTTTCTTCTTGTTCATTTGTGGAGTGCAGCAAACGTGCCATCGTCTTAAACTCAACAGTAACTCAAGCCAGTCTTCGTCACATCGGATCTTCAGGGTGAGCTAACGCTTCTAGCTTTGACTGGATGTTCTCCTTCATGTCTTGATGCCTTGAACCTCCGGCACGGACTAGTTTCTTATGTATTTTTAGCTTCTTAGAAACTCTTAGAATTAGTAGATGTTCTTGTGATGATGACTTCAAGGTTTTGGGAATAATAGATGTTGAATATTGATAGTTATTGAATTGGTTTTATTAATGAGTTTAAGTCTTCCGCATTATTTTCTGTTGTTATTACATTGAAATGTTAAGGTTTAGATTGGTTGGTTCGCTCACATAGGAGGGTAAGTGTGGGTGCCAGTCGCAACCCGGTTTGGGTCGTGACAAACTTGGTATCAGAGCATTAGGTTCGTTGGTCTCATCACACAAGAACGAGTCTAGTAGAGTCTTAAGGAACGGTAGGGGGACGCCTTTACTTTTCCTTGAGAGGCTATAAGACTTTAGGAAAATTCCATTCTTTCTTTCTTCTTTCGTGCTATTACTTGGGTCCAATTGGTATCTAGGCGATACAAATTGGTATCTGACCATCTTCACTCTATTTCGCAGATGGTTAGAACTAGAGCAACGACTACGCCAACACCAACACTAGCACCAGCGGGACAGGGTGCGTCTGAGCCAGCCACTGGGGCTGTAGCTCGAGGAAGAGCAGCGGCAAGAGGCCGTGGTAGAGGTCGTGGGAGGACGTCCTCTAGGGGAAGAGGACGAGCACCTAGCCCATCTGATACTACGGTAGTGACTCCTCCACCGACTGAGGAAGTAATAAGAGAAGGGGAGGATGGGGAAACTGAACAAGTGCAAAATGAGGAAATGCCACCCCAACCTACCCCAGAGATGATCAATCAGGTTCTGGCTTATCTTAGCGGGTTGTCTGATCAGAGCCAGACACCCCCAGTGTTCTCTGCACCAGCACCTCAGGCTCCGGACGTACAACATGCGGCTACTATGGCTCCCCGCATGGATGTTCCATTGGAAATAGGCACGTTTCCACGCCTAACTACTAGGCCTATAATGACAAATGATCAGCATGAACTTTTCAGTAAGTTCTTGAAATTGAAACCTCCAGTCTTCAAGGGTGCTGAATCGGAGGATGCTTATGATTTTCTGGTTGACTGTCACGAGCTACTACAGAAGATGGGTATAGTAGAACGGTTCGGTGTTGAGTTCGTGACTTATCAATTTCAAGGGAACGCCAAAATGTGGTGGCGGTCACATATTGAGTGTCAACCAACAGAGGCACCACCTATGACTTGGGCCTCATTCTCTAGCTTGTTCATGGAGAAGTATATCCCCCGAACATTGAGGGATAGGAAAAGGGATGAGTTCCTGAGCCTAGAGCAAGGTAGGATGTCCGTTAATGCTTATGAGGCTAAGTTCCGTGCACTATCCAGATATGCCACTCAATTATGTTTCAGTCCCCAAGAGCGAATTCGCCGGTTTGTGAAGGGGTTGAGGTCAGAATTGCGGATTTCGGCCTTACAGATAGCGGCAACGGCAAAATCCTTCCAAGAGGTGGTAGACTTTGTGATAGAAGTGGAAGGAGTGAAGCCATACGACTTCACCACAACATCGACATCAAAAAGGCTTCGAAAGGGAGGTGAGTTTAATGGTTCTTACACTAGAGGACAGGGTTCGGGAAGTTACTCAGTCCGACCAATTCAGTCTTCACTACAGACTGTAGTTGGGGGACCACCTCAGACCGGTCAACACTTCTTCGAGGGGAATATGATCGACTCCAAAGAATGTTATGGATGTGGGGAGATTGGACATATTAGGAGAAATTGTCCCAGACCAAGTTACAGACCCCCTATAGCTAGAGGTAGAGGTGGTCATGGTAGAGGCCATTTTTCTGGAGGGCGTGGTGGTCGAGGTAATAGTGGTCACCAAAACGGCAGAGGTAATGGGCAAACTGGGGCCACTACATCACAACATGGTAGGGGCAATGGACAGACGAACGATAGGGCCCATTGTTACGCTTTCCCTGGGCGGTCTGAAGCGGAGGCATCTGATGCTTTCATCACAGGTAATCTTCTGGTTTGTGATTGCATGGCTTCTGTATTGTTTGATCCTGGATCCACGTTTTCTTATGTATCTTCGTCATTTGCTAATGGTCTAAATTTACATTGTGAATTACTTGATATGCCTATTCGTGTTTCTACTCCGTGGGTGAGTCTGTGGTAGTTGAAAAGGTGTATAGGTCTTGTTTGGTGAACTTTGTGGGGAGCAACACCTATGTAGATTTGGTTATCTTAGAAATGGACGATTTTGATGTGATTCTGGGAATGACTTGGCTTTCTCCGCAATTTGCAATCTTTGATTGTAATGCTAAAACGGTGACGTTAGCCAAGCCTGGGACAGACCCGTTAGTGTGGGAGGGTGACTACACTTCCAATCCGGTCCGCATCGTCTTCTTTCTTCGTTCTAAGAAAATGATTAGTAAAGGGTGTTTAGCTTTCTTGGCACATCTCAAGGATGACACTACCCAAGTACCTTCGATTGAGTCGGTTTCAGTAGTTCGTGAGTATCTGGATGTGTTCCCTGCAGATCTTCCTGGTATGCCACCGGATAGGGATATTGACTTCTGTATTGATCTTGAACCCGGTACTCGCCCCATTTCTATACCCCCTTATAGAATGGCTCCCGCGGAGTTAAGAGAGTTAAAAGCACAACTTCAAGAGTTATTGAACAAAGGCTTCATTAGACCAAGTGCATCTCCTTGGGGTGCTCCGGTTTTGTTTGTAAAGAAGAAGGATGGGAGTTTTCGAATGTGTAAAGACTACAGACAACTTAACAAGGTAACCATAAAGAACAAGTATCCTCTTCCCCGCATTGATGATTTGTTCGATCAGTTACAAGGTGCTTGTGTCTTCTCTAAGATTGACTTGAGATCCGGTTATCATCAATTGAAAATACGGGCAACGGATGTGCCAAAGACTGCTTTTCGAACGAGGTATGGGCATTACGAATTTGTAGTGATGTCCTTTGGTCTTACGAATGCCCCTGCTGCGTTCATGAGCTTGATGAACGGGATTTTTAAGCCATATTTGGACCTCTTCGTGATCGTATTTATTGATGATATATTGGTATACTCAAAGAGCAAGAAGGAACACGAAGAGCATTTGAGAATAGTATTGGAAATGTTGAGGGAGAAAAAGCTTTATGCCAAGTTCTCTAAGTGTGAGTTTTGGCTAGATGCAGTGTCCTTCTTGGGGCACGTGGTTTCTAAGGATGGAGTGATGGTGGATCCTTCTAAGATTGAGACAGTGAAGAATTGGGTAAGACCCACTAATGTGTCAGAAATAAGGAGCTTTGTTGGGTTAGCTAGCTACTACCGCCGATTTGTCAAGGGATTCTCTTCTATTGCTTCCCAATTGACGAACTTGACTAAGCAGAATGTCCCATTTGTATGGTATGAATGTGAGGAAAGCTTTCAGAAGCTCAAGACTTTGTTGACTACCGCACCTATCCTTACCTTGCCAGTAGAGGGTAAGAACTTCATTGTTTATTGTGATGCATCCTATTCTGGTTTGGGTGCAGTACTAATGCAAGAGAAGAGTGTGATTGCTTATGCTTCAAGACAATTAAAAGTGCATGAACGTAACTATCCCAATCATGATTTGGAATTGGCCGTGGTAGTGTTTGCATTAAAACAATGGAGACACTATTTATATGGGGTTAAGTGTGAGATCTATACGGATCATCGTAGCCTTCAGTATGTCTTTACTCAGAAAGATTTGAACTTAAGACAGAGGAGATGGATGGAGTTACTAAAGGACTATGATATCACTATCTTGTATCATCCGGGGAAGGCGAATGTTGTAGCGGATGCTTTAAGTAGGAAGGCGGGAAGCATGGGAAATCTAGCTCACTTGCAAGCTTCTAGAAGCCCATTGGCTAGAGAGGTTCAAACTCTAGCTAATGACTTGATGTGATTAGAAGTAAATGAGAAGGGAGTATTGTTGGCTTCGGTGGAGGCAAGATCTTCCTTTCTTGACAAAATTAAGGGAAGACAGTTCGATGATGAGAAACTGCGCAGTATCCAAGATAAGGTATTGCGAGGAGAGGATAAGGAAGCACAAATCGATGAGGAAGGTGTTTTGAGAATCAAGGGAAGGGTATGTGTACCCCGCGTCGATGGTTTGATCAACACTATTCTGACAGAGGCTCATCGTTCAAGGTATTCTATACATCCGGGCGCAACCAAGATGTATCGTGACCTAAAGCAACACTTTTGGTGGAGTAGAATGAAGTGTGACATTGTGGATTTTATTGCCAAATGTCCAAACTGTCAACAAGTAAAGTATGAACACCAAAGGCCCGGAGGAACACTTCAGAGAATGCCCATTCCGGAATGGAAGTGGGAAAGAATTGCAATGGATTTTGTGGTTGGTCTTCCGAAGACAATGGGTAAGTATGACTCCATTTGGGTGATTGTTGATAGGTTAACTAAATCTGCTCATTTCATTCCGGTCAAGGTGACTTCCAATGCAGAAAAGTTAGCCAAACTTTACATCTCGGAAGTGGTGCGATTGAATGGGGTTCCACTATCCATCATATCAGATAGAGGTACGCAGTTTACTTCTAAGTTTTGGAAAACATTGCATGCAGAATTGGGTACTAGGTTGGACCTTAGTACTGCGTTCCATACACAGACCGACGGTCAGTCTGAGCGAACGATTCAAGTGTTGGAGGATATGCTTCGTGCGTGTGTGATAGAGTTTGGTGGTCATTGGGATAGCTTCTTACCCTTAGCGGAGTTTTCATACAATAATAGCTATCACTCAAGCATTGATATGGCTCCATTTGAAGCATTGTATGGTAGGAGATATAGGTCTCCCATTGGTTGGTTTGATGCGTTCGAGGTCAGACCTTGGGGTACTGATCTCTTGAGGGATTCGATGGAAAAAGTGAGGTCTATTCAAGAAAAGCTTCTAGCGGCGCAAAGTAGACAAAAAGAATATGCAGATCGAAAGGTTAGAGACTTAGAGTTCATGGAAGGTGAACAAGTCTTGTTGAAAGTTTCACCAATGAAAGGGGTGACGCGGTTTGGAAAAAGGGGTAAACTAAGTCCAAGGTACATTGGACCATTTGAAGTACTTAAGCGAGTAGGAGAGGTGGCTTATGAGTTAGCCTTGCCTCTAGGGCTGTCCGGAGTGCATCCGGTATTCCATGTATCGATGTTGAAAAGAAACCATGGGGATGGAGACTACATTATCCGTTGGGATTCAGTTTTGCTTGATGAGAACTTGTCTTATGAAGAGGAGCCTGTTGCTATTTTAGATAGAGAAGTTCGCAAGTTGAGGTCAAGAGAGATTGCATCCATCAAGGTTCAATGGAAGAATCGACCGGTTAAAGAAGCCACTTGGGAGAAGGAGGGGGATATGCGAGAAAAATACCCACATCTGTTTACAGATTCAGGTACTCCTTTTCGCCCTTGTTTTCCTTCTTTTGATCGTTCGGGGATGAACGATGGGTAAATTGGTATCTAATGTAACGACCCGTTTAGTCATTTTGAGCAACAGACTTCAATTCTGGAAAAACTGGCAGAAGCGACGGACCCCACGACGGACCGTCAAGGGCACGACGGACCGTCGCAGGGTCTCGTTTCAAAACACTTAGAAAATCTGAAATTGGGTACAGAAAATCGACTCTCTGAACTTCGTGACGGAATGGCAGGACGAACCGTCACGGGCGTGACGGACCGTCACGGAGACTTCAGTGAAAATCCACTCTCTGAACTTTGCAACGACCTATAGGACGGACCGTCACAGGCACGACGGCCCGTCACAGGTTGCGCAAATCCCAGGCAGAATCGGATTTCCTTACACGTTTTAAGGGACGTTTTGGGACTATTCTTTCCTTAATCATAGATTTCGTGGGTTTATATTAATTACTCAAATTCTTGGGGGTTAAAAGAGGTAACCCTAAGTTAATTAGTGGGGTATTATTACCATCTTTTATTCTTAATTATATGTTAATTTGGGGTAAAAGAAAGAGGGTTTTGAATAAGAAAAGAGAAAAGAAAAGAGAGAGATAGATTGATCAATTGAGAGAGAGAGAGTCGAACGAGGAAGAAGAATATCAAAGCTTGGGAGATTGCTTGTTGATTCCAATTCTTCGGTGGAGGTAGGTTATGGTTTCTCTTACGATATTCGTAGTAAACTCTTAATAGAGAATGATATGTATTGATAATATTGTAAACCCTGCTATGTGCTTAATTGTATGCTTGCATGAATGTAATTATATAACTGTGATTATATAAGCATGATGAAGTTATTGAATCCCAAATCTTGCAGAATCTTAATCTCTTTGTTAATAATGAGGCCTTGGTATAAAAGAAGGCGTGATGAACTAAAATAATGGGATTGATGATACCTTGGTAAGAAAGAAGGCTTGATGAATTGATGGAAGGAGATTAGGGGATCGGGTGTCACGAACCGACACGTAGAATTAGGGGATCGGGTGTCATGAACCGACACATAGTATTAGGGGATCGGGTGTCACGAACCGACACGTAGTATTAGGGGATCGGGTGTCACGAACCGACACGTAGTATTAGGGGATCAGGTGTCACGAACCGACACGTAGATTTAGGGGATCGGGTGTCACGAACCGACACATAGATTTAGGGGATCGGGTGTCACGAACCGACACATAGATTTAGGGGACGGAGTGTCACGTACCGACACAAGAGGATTAATGAATATTGAGGGAGCGGAGTGTCACGTACCGACACAAGAGAAATAAAGATAATGAATCTTGAAAGATGTTAATATACTCAATCTAATGAACATGATTCCCAAATGAGTATGGTATCGAGGCTTGAGTCCTCATGTGTGAACTTGACGGTAATTGTTAATGATATAGTATTTGTTGTTGCTACATGTTGAGTATCATAGTTGATTTTATGATATTACTCGGTATATATTGATTTCTATTTTGAGTTGGCCGATGATATCTACTCAGTACCCGTGTTTTGTACTGACCCCTACTTTTATGTTTTCTTCTTGTTCATTTGTGGAGTGCAGCAAACGTGCCATCGTCTTCAACTCAACAGTAACTCAAGCCAGTCTTCGTCACATCTGATCTTCAGGGTGAGCTAACGCTTCTAGCTTGGACTGGATGTTCTCCTTCATGTCTTGATGCCTTGAACCTCCGGCACGGACTAGTTTCTTATGTATTTTTAGCTTCTTAGAAACTCTTAGAATTAGTAGATGTTCTTGTGATGATGACTTCCAGGTTTTGGGAATAATAGATGTTGAATATTGATAGTTATTGAATTGGTTTTATTAATGAGTTTAAGTCTTCCGCATTATTTTCTGTTGTTATTACATTGAAATGTTAAGGTTTAGATTGGTTGGTTCGCTCACATAGGAGGGTAAGTGTGGGTGCCAGTCGCAACCCGGTTTGGGTCGTGACAGAACCAACCAATCCAAGCCTTAACATTTCAATATAATATCAACAGAACGTAATGCGGAAGACTTAAACTCATTAATAAAATCAATAACTATTATTATCCCCAAAATCTGGAAGTCATCATCACAAGAACATCTACTTCAAATTACTAAATCTAAGAGTTTTGTAAGAAGCTAAAAATACATAAAAGCTAGTCCATGCCGGAACTTCAAGGCATCAAGACATGAAGAGGAAGATCCAGTCCAAGCTAGAAGCATTAGCTCACCCTGATATCCGGAGTAATGAAGACTGGCTAGAGTTACTGTTGAGTCGAAGATGACGGCACGTTTGCTGCACTCCACAAATAAACAAGAAGAAAACATAAAAGTAGGGGTCAGTACAAAACACGGGTACTGAGTAGATATCATCGGCCAACTCAAAATAGGAATCAATATATACCAAGTAATATCATAAAATCAACTATGATACTCAACATGTAGCAACAGCAAGTACTATATCATTAACAATTACCGTCAAGTTCACACATGAGGACTCTAGCCTCAATACCATACTCATTTGGGAATTATGTTCATTAGATTGAGTATATTAACATATTTCAAGATTCATTATCTTTATTTCTCTTGTGTTGGTACGTGACACTCCGCTCCCTCATATTCATTAATCCTCTTGTGTCGGTACGTGACACTCCGATCCCCTACTACTATATGTCGGAACGTGACACTCCGATCCCCTAAATCTATGTGTCGGTTCGTGACACCCGATCCCCTAAATCTACGTGTCGGTTCGTGACACCCGATCCCCTAAATCTACGTGTCGGTTCGTGACACCCGATCCCCTAAAGCTATGTGTCAGTTTGTGACACTCGATCCCCTAATCTACGTGTCAATTCGTGACACTCGATCCCCTAAATCTACGTGTCGGTTCGTGACACCCTATCCCCTAAATCTACGTGTCGGTTCGTAACACCCGATGCCCTAATCTCATTCTATCAATTTATCAAGTATTCTCCCTTACCAAGGCATTATCAATCTCATTACTTTAGTTCATCAAGCCTTCTCCCTTACCAATGCATCATCATTAAAAAGAGATTAGGTTTTTATCAAGATTTGGGATTCAATAACTTCATCATGCTTAATATAATCACAATTATATAATCACGTTCATGCAAGCATACAATAAAGCACATAGCAGGGTTTACAATACTACCAATACATATCATTCGCTATTAAGAGTTTACTACGATAGCATGAAAACCATAACCTATCTCCACCGAAGATTCGTGATCAAGCAAGTGATTTCCCAAGCTTTATGTTTTTCCTCTCGTTCGATCCTCTCTCTATCGTTTCTCTTTCCTTCTCTTTGTTCTTTCTATTTTCTTTATTCAAACCCTCTTTCTTTTACCCTAATTAGTATATAATTAAGAATAAAAGATGGCAATAATAACCCACTAATTAACTTAAGGTTACCTCTTTAAACCCCCAAGTAATTAGACTTATTAACATTAACTCACTAACTTTATAATTAAAGCAGGAATATTCAAAAACGTCCCTTAAAACGTATAAAGAAATCCGACCCAGACTAGGATTACGCAGCCTGCGATGGCCCGTCGCGCCTGCGACGGTCCGTCCTGCTGCTCCGTCACAGACTTCAGAGACTCAATTTCTCTGAAAAGTCTGTGACGGTCCGTCAGCCGTCCTGCCATTCCGTTACAATGTTCAGAGAGTCGATTTCAGTACCCAATTTTCAGATTTTCTAAGTGTTTTGAAACGAGACCCTGCGACGGTCCGTCGTGCCCATGACGGTCCGTCGTGGGGTTCGTCGCCTCAGCCTGTTTTTCCAGAAATAAAATCTGCTGCTCAAAATGACTAAACAGGTCGTTACAATAGATACCAATTTACCCATCGTTCGTCCCCGAACGATCACAAGAAGGAAAACAAGGGCGAAGAGGAGTACCTAAATCTGTAAACAGATGTGGGTACCTTTCTCGTATGTCTGCCTCCTTCTCCCAAGTGGCTTCTTCAACGGGTCGATTCTTCCATTGAACTTTGATGGATGCAATCTCCCTTGATCTCAACTTGCGAATTTCTCTATCTAGAATGACAATAGGTTCCTCCTCATAAGACAAATTCTCATCAAGCAAAACTGAATCCCAACGATAATGTAGTTTCCATCCCCATGGTATCTTTTCAACATCGACACATGGAATACCGGATGCACTCCGGACAGCCCTGGAGGCAAGGCTAACTCATAAGCCACCTCCCCTACTCGCTTAAGTACTTCAAATGGACAAATATACCTTGGGCTAAGTTTACCTCGCTTACCAAACCGCATCACCCCTTTCATTGGAGAAACCTTCAACAAGACTTGTTCACCCTCCATAAACTCCAAGTCTCTAACCTTCCGATCTGCATACTCCTTCTGTCTACTTTGCGCCGCTAGAAGCTTTTCTTGAATAGATTTCACTTTATCTAACGATTCCCTCAGAAGGTCAGTACCCCAAGGTCTAACTTCAAATGCATCAAACCACCCAATGGGAGACCTACATTTTCTCCCATATAGTGCCTCAAATGGGGCCATATCAATGCTTGAGTGATAGCTATTGTTGTAGGAGAACTCTACTAAGGGTAAGAAGCTATCCCACTGACCACCAAATTCTATCACACATGCACGAAGCATATCCTCCAACACTTGAATCGTTCGCTCAGACTGACCATCGGTCTGAGGATGGAACGCAGTACTAAGGTCCAACCTAGTACCAAATTCCGCATGCAATGTTTTCCAAAACTTAGAAGTAAACTGCGTACCTCTATCTGATATAATGGAGAGTGGAACCCCATGCAATCGCACCACTTCCGAGATGTAAAGTTTGGCTAACTTCTCTTCATTGTAAGTCACCTTGACCGGAATGAAGTGAGCAGACTTAGTTAACCTATCAACAATTACCCAAATAGAATCAAACTTTCCCAATGTCTTTGGAAGACCAACCACGAAATCCATTGCAATCTTTTCCCACTTCCATTCAGGAATGGGCATTCTCTGAAGTGTTCCTCCGGGCCTTTGGTGTTCATACTTTACTTGTTGACAGTTTGGACATTTGGCAATAAAATGCACAATATCACGCTTCATTCTACTCCACCAAAAGTGTTGCTTTAGGTCACGGTACATCTTGGTTGCACCCGGATGTATCGAATACTTTGAACTATGAGCTTCTGTCAGAATAGTGTTGATCAAATCATCGACGCGGGGTACAGATACCCTTTCCTTAATCCTCAAAACACCTTCCTCATCGATTGTCGCTTCTTTAGCCTCTCCTTGCAACCCTTTATCTCGGATCCGGATAAATTTTTCATCATTAAACTGCTTTCCCTTAATCTTGTCAAGGAAGGAAGATCTTGCCTCCACACAAGCTAAAAATCCTCCCTTCTCATTTACTTCTAATCTCATAAGGTCGTTAGCCAGAATCTGAACTTCTCTAGCCAATGGGCGTCTAGAAGCTTGCAAGTGAGCTAGACTTCCCATGCTTCCCGCCTTTCTACTTAAAGCATCCGCTACAACATTCGCCTTCCCCGGATGATACAAAATAGTGATGTCGTAGTCCTTCAGTAGTTCCATCCATCTCCTCTGTCTCAAGTTCAAATCTTTCTGAGTAAAGACATACTGTAGGCTACGATGATCCGTATAGACCTCACACTTAACCCCATATAAATAGTGTCTCCATTGCTTTAATGCAAACACTACCGCGGCCAATTCCAAATCATGAGTTGGATAGTTACGTTCATGTACTTTTAATTGTCTTGAAGCATAAGCAATCACATTCTTCTCTTGCATTAGCACTGCACCCAAACCCGAATAGGATGCATCACAATAGACAATGAAATTCTTACCTTCCACTGGCAAGGTGAGAATTGCTGCAGTAGTCAACAGAGTCTTGAGCTTCTGAAAACTTTCCTCACACTCATCCGACCATACAAATGGAACATTTTGCTTAGTCAAGTTCGTAAGTTGGGAAGCAATAGAAGAGAATCCCTTGACAAATCGGCGGTAGTAGCTAGCTAACCCAACAAAGCTCCTTATTTCTGACACATTAGTAGGTCTTACTCAATTCTTCACTGTCTCAATCTTAGAAAGATCCACCATCACTCCATCCTTAGAAACCACGTGCCCCAAGAAGGACACTGCATCTAGCCAAAACTCACACTTAGAGAACTTGGCATAAAGCTTTTTCTCCCTCAACATTTCCAATACCATTCTCAAATGCTCCTCATGTTCCTCCTTACTTTTAGAGTATATCAGTATATCATCAATAAATATGATCACAAAGAGATCCAAATATGGCTTAAAAATCCCGTTCATCAAACTCATGAACGCAGCAGGGGCATTCGTAAGACCAAAAGACATCACTACAAATTCGTAATGCCCATACCTGGTTCTAAAAGCAGTCTTTGGCACATCCGTTGCCCGTATTTTCAATTGATGATAACCGGATCTCAAGTCAATCTTAGAGAAGACACAAGCACCTTGTAACTGATCGAACAAGTCATCAATGCGAGGAATAGGATACTTGTTCTTTATGGTTACCTTGTTCAACTGCCGGTAGTCTATGCACATCCGAAAACTCCCATCCTTCTTCTTCACAAATAAAACCGGAGCACCCCAAGGAGATGCACTTGGTCTAATGAAGTCTTTGCTCAACAACTCTTGAAGTTGGGCTTTTAACTCTCTTAACTCCGCGGGAGCCATTCTATAAGGGGGTATAGAAATGGGGCGAGTACCCGGTTCAAGATCAATACAGAAGTCAATATCCCTATCTGGTGGCATACCAGGAACATCTGCAGGGAACACATCAAGAAACTCACGGACCACCGAAACCGACTCAATCGAAGGTACTTGGGTAGTGTCATCCTTGAGATGTGCCAAGAAACTAAAAACCCTTGACTAACCATTTTCTTAGCACGAAGAAAGGAGATGATACGCACTGGATTGGAAGTGTAGTCACCCTCCCACACTAAGTGATCTGTCCCAGGCTTGACTAACGTCACCGTTTTAGCATTACAATCCAAGATCGCACATTGCGGAGAAAGCCAAGTCATACCCATAATTACATCAAAATCAACCATTTCTAAGATAACCAAATCTACATAAGTGTTGCTCCCCACAAAGTTCACCAAACAAGACCTATATACCTTTTCAACTACCACAGACTCACCCACCGGAGTAGAAACACGAATAGGCATATCAAGTAATTCACAATGTAAATTTAGACCATTAGCAAATGGGGAAGATACATAAGAAAATGTGGATCCAGGATCAAACAATACAGAAGCCATGCAATCACAAACCATAAGATTACTTGTGATGACAGCATCAAATGTCTCCGCCTCCGATCTCCCAGGGAAAGCATAACAATGGGCCCTTTCGTTTGTTTGTCTGTTGCCCCTACCATGTTGTGATGTAGTGGCTCCCGTTTTCCCATCACCCCGGCCGTTTTGGTGACCACCATAACCTCGACCACCACGTCCTCCAGAATAACGGCCTCTACCATGACCACCTCTACCTCTAGCTATTGGGGGTCTATAACTCTGTTTGGGACAATTCCTCCTAACATGTCCAGTCTCCCCACATCCATAACACTCTCTAGAGTCAAGCATAGGTCTCTCAGAGAAGTGTTGACCGGTCTGAGGTGGACCCCCAACTACAGTCTGTAGTGAAGACTGAATGGGTCGAACTGAGTAACCACCGGAACCCTATCCTCTAGAGTAAGAACCATTAAACTCACCTCTCTTTCGAAACCTCTTTGATGTCGATGCCATGGTGAATTCATCTAGCTTCACTCCTTCCACCTCTACCACGAAATCTACCACTTCTTGGAAGGATTTTATCGTAGCCGCTACCTGTAAGGCTAAATCCGCAACTCTGACCTCAACATGTGACCGCCACCACATTTTGGCGTTCCCTTGAAACTGATAACTCACAAACTCAACACCAAACCATTCTACTATACCCATCTTGTGTAGTAGCTCATGACAGTCAACCAGAAAATTGTAAGCATCCTCAGATTCAGCACCCTTGAAGACTGGAGGTTTCAATTTCAAGAACTTACTGAAAAGTTCATGCTGATCATTTGTCATTATAGGCCTAGTAGTCAGACGTGGAAACGTGCCTATGTCCAATGAGGCATCCATACGAGGAGCCATAGTGGCTGCATGTTGTACCTGTGAAACCGGAGGTGTTGGTGCAGAAAACACTGGAGGGGCCTGACCCTGATTAGACAACCCACTAAGATAAGCGAGAACCTGATTGATCATCTCTGGGGTAGGTTGGGGTGGCAATTCCTCATTTTGCACTTGTTCATTCTCCCCTTCATCACCCTCTCTTACCACTTCCTCAGTCGGTCGAGGAGTCACCGCCCTAGTATCAGATGGGCTAGGTGCTCGTCCTCTTCCTCTAGAGGACGTCCTCCCACGACCTCTACCACGGCCTCTTGCCGCTACTCTTCCTCGAGCTACAGCCCCAGTGGCTGGCTCGGACGCTTCTTGTCTTGCCGGTGTTGGTGTTGGCGCAGTCGTTGCTCTAGTTCTAACCATCTGCGAAATAGAGTGAAGATGGTCAGATACCAATTTGTATCACCTAGATACCAATTGGATCCAAGTAATAGCACGAAAGAAAGAATGAAAGAATGGAATTTTCCTAAAGTCTTATAGCTTCTCAAAGAAAAGTAAAGGCGTCCCCCTACCGTTCCTTAAGACTCTACTAGACTCGTTCTTGTGTGATGAGAACAACGAACCTAATGCTCTGATACCAAGTTTGTCACGACCCAAAACCGAGCCGCGACTGGCACTCACACTTACCCTCCTATGTGAGCAAACCAACCAATCTAAACCTTAACATTTCAATATAATATCAATAGAACGTAATGCGGAAGACTTAAACTCATTAATAAAATCAATAACTATTATTATCCCCAAAATCTTGAAGTCATCATCACAAGAACATCTACTTCAAATTACTAAATCTAAGAGTTTTCTAAGAAGCTAAAAATACATAAAAGCTAGTCCATGCCAGAACTTCAAGGCATCAAGACATGAAGAGGAAGATCCAGTCCAAGCTAGAAGCATTAGCTCACCCTGATATCCGGAGTAATGAAGACTGGCTAGAGTTACTGTTGAGTCGAAGATGACGGCACGTTTGCTGCACTCCACAAATAAACAAGAAGAAAACATAAAAGTAGGGGTCAGTACAAAACACGGGTACTGAGTAGATATCATAGGCCAACTCAAAATAGGAATCAATATATACCAAGTAATATCATAAAATCAACTATGATACTCAACATGTAGCAACAGCAAGTACTATATCATTAACAATTACCGTCAAGTTCACACATGAGGACTCAAGCCTCAATACCATACTCATTTGGGAATTATGTTCATTAGATTGAGTATATTAACATCTTTCAAGATTCATTATCTTTATTTCTCTTGTGTCGGTACGTGACACTCCGCTCCCTCATATTCATTAATCCTCTTGTGTCGGTACGTGACACTCCGATCCCCTACTACTATGTGTCAGAACGTGACACTCCGATCCCCTAAATCTACGTGTCGGTTTGGGACACCCGATCCCCTAAATCTACTTGTCGGTTCGTGACACCCGATCCCCTAAATCTACGTGTCGGTTCGTGACACCCGATCCCCTAATCTACATGTCGGTTCGTGACACCCGATCCCCTAAATCTACGTGTCGGTTCGTGACACCCGATCCCCTAAATCTACGTGTCTATTCGTGACACCCGATCCCCTAATCTCATTCTATCAATTCATCAAGCCTTCTCCCTTACCAAGGCATCATCAATCTCATTACTTTAGTTCATCAAGCCTTCTCCCTTACCAAGGCATCATCATTAAAAAGAGATTAGGTTTTTATCAAGATTCTGGATTCAATAACTTCATCATGCTTAATATAATCACAATTATATAATCACGTTCATGCAAGCATACAATTAAGAAGATTACTGATCAAAGTTTACTTTGAAAGAGATATAAAAAACAACGAATATATAAATATATACGAAAACAAATTTTTCAAACCACAAGCTTTTTACTTTGAAAGAGATATAAAAAACAACGAATATATAAACACTTTAAAATGAGAATTACAAGGAATTAGTAATGCCATAAATAGCTATATTAAAAGAATAAAAAAAATTATAAATATGATTACCCAATTACTTTAGGATAAAATAACAATAGTAACAATAGCTTCATTAAAAAGCATAGAATACCTAGACTTACAAACCAATATAGAAAAAAGCTTTCAAAGATTGAAATTAGACAATATAATTAAGTGTAACTTTGACAACGAAAATCATTGCTTACATACAGAAGACGCGCAATATAATACTTTAATAGATTTAATAATAAATCTTAGTGAAAAAATAAAAGAATCAAACAATAAAATTATAAAAATAGTAAGTGAACAAGAAGAAACACAAAATAAACAAAAACAACTATTTATTAAAATAGAAAATAATTTAGATTACCTTAAAGAACAAGGAGTAGATTTAAGTAAAAAATTAAACGAGTTAAAAAACAAATCTAAAGAAGAAGTTAGTAATACATTAATAATAAAAATACAAGAAATAAATACAGAATTAGCATCAATAAAAGAAATAGTTCTTTCATGATAAATTTAGTTGAATCCGAAACACATAGAGAAGCGATAAAGTTAATAGAAAAAAGAATAGCCCTTCCATTAGATTATAAAGAATTTAGTCCATCTTCAAAATCAGATCAAATTATTATACAACAGAACAATATAATAATATCACATTTATTACAACTATATAATAAGATAGATATAAAAACTTTAAAGAAAAATTAGAAAGTAAAAATTAGACACAACTAGGATAGAAGAATTAATAGAAAAGTTAAATAAAATAGAAATTACTCCTCAAAAAGAGAAAATAACTAAAAAACAGAGAAAATGGATATTTTTTCAACTAGACCAAGAAATAAAGGACAAGAAAGATCAAAACCAAGTTACTCCCAGAATAGAATAAGTAATAATTTTTTATAAAACAATATTAAATAAAAAGACAAAGGAAGAAAACAATCAACAATTAGAAGAAATAATAGATAAAGATAAAGATATACAAATCTTCCAACAAAATCAATTAAATTTATTAAATCCAAAAGTCTTATATAATACAAACTCAAAATCCCAACTATATAGACATTATAGAGAAGAACAATTATCAGTATTAGGAAAAAATTGTGTATCTTTACCACTTATAAACTTTGAATCTATCAAAGAAATAAAACATGTTAAAAAAGATTTAATGCGTATAGAATTAATAGTTATAGGAATTAAAGGATTAACTAGAAAAAACGTAGGAACAAAGCCATTAATTACAATATACGATAATAGATGGTCAGACATAAAAAGGGCAATTATAGGATTAACAGAAGTAGATATGACTAACAATGGAGGAATTTTCTATATAAGTCTAGATTTTATGATGAATTTAAATGAACTTGGAACCCAAATAAGAATAGGAATACAAACTAAAGGATATGAAGAAATGCATAGTGGAAAGAATTTATTAATGTGTGTAGGATTTTTAGGAAAAATGACATATAATAGTAACACTAGATTTAAATTACAAATAAAAGATGTAGTAGAAGTAATGGGAAACAAAGGGATAAAATTAATAAAACCTATAAAAATAAATCCTGAAGAATATCCAGGATTAAAATGGAAATTAGGATATTTTAAAGAAAAAAGAAGCTTTAATACCAGACGCTCATTTAATATATACAAATTCTAAAGGAGGACCCTCAATTAGATTTACATATTACAATTACGAAGCTCAAAAAGACTTTGAAGAAGAAAGTATTGTAGAAGAAATACCTTTAGAAGGGATGAATATAGAAATAATATTAGAAGAAGATTTTACAGTAGATTTGGCTATAGAAAAAACTAAAGAAATAAGTAAAAATAATAAGAATAGATTATTAAATGCAAAGGATGTAAATTAAGAGACTTAAATTTACATCAAACAATATCTCATTTTAAAATATGTGAACAAAGATGAGAATAACAAAAAAGACATATCAGATAATGAAAGCATTTACTCTATAGTAAGCATTGATATAGATGAGAATAACAAAGAAGACATTTCTTCTAATTCATAAGGAGAAGAATTATTAATTAAATAGGAATAGAAAATTTAAATATAGATGACCTACAAATTAATTTTATGAATATAATAGAATGTGAACATAATTTTGAAAAAGATACATGATTAGACAGCAATCCATGTAATTGGTGTAAATGATATCCAAGTAAATATAAAAGAGCTAAATGTAATAAATGTTTTATAGAAGGATGTATAAGTTGTATAGAAACACAATCAGGAATAATAACTCAAAAAAGGAAAGATGTACATACAAATGAACCTCTAATAAATTTAAAAATATTAGTATAAGAAGCAAAAGTTAAAGAATTAGAAGAAAGAATAGTAAGATTAGAAAAAGGGAAAAATGTTGAACAAGAACTACCACTAGATAATCAAGAATTAATGAATGAAGAATCAAATACTTTAATATGTAATGAAGATAAAAATATAAATACTGTTAAAATATTAGCAAAACTTCAAATCGGAAAATATGAAATAGAGACTTTAGCATTAATAGATTCAGGATGCACCAAAAGTATTTTAAATAAAAAAATTGTACCTCCAGAATTAATAAAAACCTTTAAAAAACCACTTGCAGCTATGCAAATGGATGGAACACATTATATATATAGATACTATATAGATAAAGCTCAAATAAGTTTTTTAAATACTTGTTCAAACTTCTATAAACCTACCTATAAGATGGATAAAATATGGGTATGAGATTTAGATATAAGAGTAGATTTTGTGTTAGGACTAGATTTCATACTATACAATAAAGGAGGAACTTTAATAACAAAAGACGGGATACTTTTTATGAAAAACATTACTTATACTTCTGTCTTAACTGATAAAATTAATACTAAAGTAAGACATAAAGAAAAATGTTGCGAGAATTGTGAAAATAATATACAATGTACTAAAACGGAATGTAATACATTATATGAGAATATACTAGAAATAGATTGAGAAGATGAGATAGTCAATAAAAACTATGTTTTAATAGAACGAGAAACAATGTTACATAATTTTAAGACAAGAATTCAAAAAATAGGACAAATAAAGAACCATCAAGATCTAGATAATATAGCAAAAATTCTAGACCAAATAGAAATAATAGGAGAAAAGCCTTTAAAGCATTGGGAATATAATCATGTAGTATGTAAGTTAGAAATAATAATCCCAGAATATATAATAAAAACAGCTTCAATAGAAGCTACAAATCAAGATCTAGAAGATTTTAGAATACAAATTAAAGAACTATTAGAACTAGGAGTAATAAGAAGATCTACTTCAAAACATAGATCTGCAGCATTTATGGTAAGAAATCATAGTGAAATTGTTAAAGAGAAAAACCAGAATGGTTATAAACTATAAAAGACTAAATGACAATACTAGAACAGACGGTTATAAATTACCAGACAAAACAGAATTAATAAATAAAATCCAAGGAAAAACATTTTTTAGTAAATTCGATTGTAAGTCAGGATACTTACTGGCAGATAAAAATGCATTCATATAGTATAGAATGAATAGTTTTTACCTGTCTAGAAGGACATTTTGAATGGTTAGTTATGTCATTTGGGTTAAAAATCGCACCTCCAATTTTTCAACGAAAAATTGATATAATATTTGGAGAATATAAAAAATTTGTTTTAGAATATATAGATGATATTTTAGTATTTAGTAAAGATATAAAAGAACACTTAGGACACTTACAAATGGGTTTTAGGTTATTTGTTAGTAATGGAATAATAATTAGTAAAAAGAAAATAGAATTATGTAAAAACTATATAAACTTTTTAGGAATTACTTCAGGAGAAGGAAAACTTAAACTACAACCTCATATAGCGAAAAAAGCTCTAGACATGCCAGATAAATTAAATAATTTAAAAGATTTATAAAAATTCCTAGGAATAATCAATTATGCAAGACCATTTATTAAAGATTTAGGAAAAATAGCAGGACCATTATACTCTAAGACAGGAACTAAGGGACAAAGAAACTTTAATATTAAAGGCATAAAATTAGTACAAAAAATAAAAGAAAAAATAAAAAATATTCTCGATCTTAATATTCCATTAGAATCAGACTATTTAATAATAGAGACAGATGGGAGTTTTGATGGATCGGGTGCAGTACTAAAATCAAGACCACATAAATACAGTTCTAAACAAGAAGAAAAATATGTGCTTACCAAAGTGGAAAATTCAAAGAAAAAGGTAATAAAGCTAGTACAGATGTTGAAATTTTAGCTGTAATATATGGTTTAAATAGTTTTAGAATTTATATTCTAAATAAACCAGAAATATTAATAAGAACAGATTGTGAAGCTATAAGTAAAATTTCATCAGAAAATTAATGATAAAACTAGTAGTAGAAGACGATGGCTAAATTTTTTAGATACTATATCAATTTATCATTCTATATTTTTTGAGCATATTAAGGGAAATGGTAATAGTATTGCAGATCAACTAAGTAGATTACTGATCAAAGTTTAAATTTTACAAAATGAGACCAGTACTACTAGACAAAGGTAAAAGGGTTCAACCTTCAACCTAAGATTTTGCAGACATTTACAAACAGACAATGTTATCAAATTTACATTTTAAACCTCTAGATAAAACTGATGATGTCAGAATAGAAAGACTGCAATTTGGACAACAAAATTTAATAGCATATGAGCCGTCTAATTGGATATTCAGACATTTGTCTAACTGCCAACTAGACAAACAGCAAACATGCCTTATCGATAATATATGACAAACAACAAACATGCCTTATAGATAATATATGGATAACACATAATAAAAAAGACACTAAATATGTAATTGCTGTTTTAAATGCTTTACGATATTATTTTACTAGCAAAAATAAAGAAAATCGATTTAAATATTATGTGGTAAGTCATGGTAAAACAAATGGTGTTTTTTCAGACGTGGATAGAAGTTTTAGACTCTATTAAAGGTTTTTAAAAACCTCTTTTTAAAGGCTTTAATGATGTTACAGAAGCTTTAGACTACGCTAGAGGGATATTAGAGTCAAATTACTATATTTCTCCAGCCCTTAGACAAAAATCCAGATAAAACTACAAAATACAACATTCAAAAAGATACAGATAAAGTAATATTTTGTGATCATTGCTCATCCATGACCGAAGCGTTCAAAAGGCTAAATCTAAGAAATGAAGCTCTAATGCAAGAAAATGACAAGCTCAGGGAAAGACTCCCAAGCCCAATTCCAAGCCCAGAAAATAGTCAAGAAAATTCAGAAGAAAATTTAGAGACAATACAATTTGCCCAAGATCCTAATGATGATGATTCTGGAATGAGTTTTGATTCTATAGCATTGCATAACTTAGACACTTATATATATATATATATATATATATATATATATATATATATATATATATATATATATATATATATATATATATATATATAATTATGTAATCAAGAAAGGTGCTTCTTTAGACAATTGTGAAGTCCCACTTTACTTACTACCACACATCTGTGGAAAAACTGTTGGGACACACTAAAAAGGATAAGAAAGATACTAGACTACAAGGACAATAATGCAAGAAAAAGAACATCATTCACATGATGATGGGGCCCAGAAGTGTGCTTGGCTGAGATGATAAAATTCCTTTTTCATTTGAAATCCGAAGTTTGAAGTCCGAAGATCTCTATAAAAGCAGGCATTTTCAAGAGAAGAAAAAGTAAGGCAAAAAAGTGTGTGTGTAATCAAATCCTATTCTTTATACACCTGAAAATGTGGATACAATTTGCTGACATGTATTTTTTTTAAAAAAAAACGATGTATATTATTAATTATTTTACTACAAATAACGATGTTGCGAAAAGAGGGTTAAAATAGATTTTTAAAAAAAGCACACACATTACAGTTACAACACTCTATTTAAAATTTAAAATTATTGTAATGATAAAATAATAATTTATTATTTAATCCTATTACATGTAATAATATTTTAATTATGTAATAATGTTTCTAGAATTATTTATTCTTGATAGATATTTGTTAGAATGAAATAACATTTTATTCTTGGTCATCTTTAATACAAATATATCATCGTATTCATTTTTATTTGTAAAGTTACATTATAATATTTTTTTCTTTAATTTTAATCTAATATATATTATTAGTTTTATCACACTAATTATTTTCAAGTATATTAATTAGTGCCAAAATAAAGATTGAAATAATTAATTCATGATATTTTTATATAAAAAGTAGGCTTTTTTTAAAAGCATAATGAATATCACAACAACAGACAAAACAAAAGAATACCAAAGTGAAGTAATAACAAAATAAGTTAATGGTAATAACAATAACTTAAGATGTTTCTAGATATATTTAAATTTTTTTGTTATCATTCTTGGTAGATTTTTGTTAGCGCGAAATTACATTTTTGCCCTTGATCAATATTCACTTTATACATAGAAAGATAATTCTAGAATTATTTATTATTTTTCTTCATAGATTTTTGTTAGCGTGAAATTACATTTTTGCCTTGGTCGTCCTCCCTCACACTTCACTCTTTCATATTAAAAAAAATTCTTTTTAGTGTGTGTGATAGATAGTTAGTAGATATTATTTAGAAGTAAAAGACTATTTTACCCTTGGTCGTCCTGGTTCATCACTCTTCTATGTAGTAGTAAAAAGAATACATACATATAAATTGGGTATAAAAATGAAAATAGGACTAAATAATGATTTTTACACAAACAAGTCAAATTGTATATATAAATTATGGTTTAGAAGTTGAAAATTACTCGATTTATGGAAAAATATGAAAGAAGAACACTGAAGATAAAAAAAAATCAAAAGAGTAAAAAACATTTACTGGAGAAGAAATTGAGACAACAATGAAGAGTGAACAGTGCTGCAAAGTGAGAAGGTCTCTTTATTTGTTTCTAAAGTGTAATTATAGAAAATTCCTATTTATAGTCATATAGGTAGATATTATTTAGTGGTAAAAGACACACTTTAAGCCTTGGTTATTCTTGGTCTTCTCTTTATAGAAAATTTCCTTTTAGTGTGAGTGATACATAGTTACTAGATATGATTTAGTAGTAAAAGACTATTTTACCCTTGGTCGTCCCAATTCATCACTCTTCTATATAGTAAATAACAAATAATATAGAAGATATATGAAATAATATTTGAAAAAGATAATGAAACTCAAAGCTTACAAATATTGTAACATGTCTTTCACTAATTCTCTAACTAAAAATGACTACAGAATAACACACAATTTTAGTGTGATTTTATAGTGTTAATGTATTTTTCCACATAAAATAATTAGAAGTTATGGATATGAAAGGCTTAAGAGGTTATGGTTTGGGAGTTATGAATATTAATAATAATAATTTAAGAATGAAATTTATATAATTGAAAAGGTATAAGTTAAGAAGATGATTTATAAGAAAAAAATAATTGAAAAATAGGGAAAATATATCAAGTAAAAGGAAAAAAGTAAGAAAAAATGAATGGAGATCTTAGAGAAGATATAATGAATGGAGATCTTTAAAAAATGAATGGAGATCTTAGAGAAAGAATGAATGGAGATCTTAGTAATGATTTATTGTACCCCACTGACATTGGTTTATGATTATACTAACAATTCTTCATTTCAGTAAAGAATTGAAGGACAGAGAAGTAAATTTTCATGTTGATTTTTTAAGTGTTAATTATGAGGAACTTATTAATATTTATAATTGTTAAAGGTGAGAAAACTCTCAATCTTATTTTGACTAAATTTGCTTCTATAGTTCTTGATTTCATTTAAAGGCTCATGGTTGAAATCTATTGGTATTGACTTATATGACATTGATTGACGGATAAGACGATGGATTCAAGTCCCATCGCACCAGAAGGGTAAGAAATCTGACTAATGTCCGGATGCACATAATGAAAAATATTTGTGGATAAGACGATAGATACAAGTTCTATCGCACCAAAGGGGTAAGACATGAATCTGAGTTTTGATGCACCATGATGATAAGGATTGGGTTCAAGTCCCATAGAATTTGACCTAACACGCCTTATATGGATAAGACATTGAGATTGAGTCAATGCACCATAGTGCTGATATAATGATGACTAAGGCTTTGATGAAAAGCCTTGAAATTCGTCCTATTGAATTTGCTCAATTTCTTGAAAAGAATGTGGTAGCAACACATTAACATTGAAATCCGATGTTGACTTGCTCCATTTTATCGTATGAATGTGGTAGTAGTAAATAATTAGTCTGAAGATGACAAATGATTAACGATATGAAAAAGGGCGTGAAATGGCGAAATTATAATAGTCATCGTTGTGGTAATTATAAAAGGAAGAACACTATGGGTTCTTCAAATATTCCTTCAAAATGTGAAGAGAAATTTTATTATCAAAATGGTATGAAAGGTCATTGGACTTGTCAATGTTGTAAACCCAATAATTTGACCTGTTTTATAAATCCTGCATCAAAATAAAAGAATATAAAGTGGTGGTGCACTTTATTTTTCAAAGTGATGTTGAGGTGGAACATGTAAATATGTCAAATATAAATGTATGACATATAAAATTGTTATCGTCAAACTCATGAAGAGAATGTGACTTGTAATAAGCATGGGAATGTTTGCCTATTATTGAAAGTGAATATGAAAAAATATGAATAAAAATATATTCATGTACGGTTGGATATATGTCACAACTCACCTCTACGGGAGGTTTGAGAGAAATAAATAAATTTTATTTGCCATTAATGGCCAATGATCGTGTGCGTTTAAACGTCATGAATATTATGGTATGTTTATTATGAACTACCGAAAGGGCCAAAAAAAAGAAGTAATTCTTGCCTATAAACGTTGTGGTCATGATCAAATATACTGTGTGACAATACAAATTTGTGTACCTATGGTACAACAAAAGTAAAGCAAGAAGCATGTCTTGTTAATAATAATTTTAACCATGAAAATAATGATATAATTTCTCATTGAGGGAGATGTTCACTATATAGATAGTGTGTGATAGTACACAAAATTAATTGCAAGCTCTAACGAGTTGTTCTATTATCAGAGGAATAATATTGGGGTTGTAGTAAGTCTCAAAAGAAACTTTTTAAGTTTCAGATGAATTAAAAAGAAATATTGAGACTATAAATTACGAATGGATTTAATATCTTTAAATTATTACAATCGAAGCAGGTTATAAATATTGATGTAAACGTTGCCAATTTTTTCCTCTTGTTTGTTGCATACAAACATGAACATGCTGATGAAATCACTGGTAAAAGAAAAGTGTAAGTGTACTGAAATAAAAATAAGTTGGCATAATCAGTTGTCCATTGCGATTAAATGTGATGCAAATATAATTGAGAATTCATGTGACTTATATGATGAAGAAATAAAAGAATCTTCAAGAATTCTTTTGAGTTGCTTGTTTTCATTGTACTAGCTAAGGTTGGGATTGTAATTCCCTGAAATTTTTGGAACATATATATATGGGCCCATTCATCTGTCATATGGATCATTTGCATCTATATGATAGACGTATCTATGCGATGATCACATATGCTTTGTTGTCAACTTACTAATTGGTGTTTGTAAGGTTGTTTTCTCGAATTGTTAAATTTAGAGCATAGTTCCAAATTATGAAATTATATTGATAATGCTGGTTGATTTAGCAAAAATTGCATGCCTCCAATTATAGCTAAATCATGGTTATGAGAACAAAACTCCCAAATAAGATTTGGTATGAGATATTTATTTAACATGTATCAACACATATGCATCGAGCCAACAAGGTTTCCCCATTAAAACTGGTTCAGGGTCATGAACCATATAATTTTCATCTAAAATATTGAATGTGCTGCTATGATTTTAATTGCTCTACCACGCACAAAGATAAATTCCCAAATAAGGTTGGGGTGAATGTAAAATTTTCTAACATTAGGGGGAGAGATGATTGACAGCTAAAAATATGTGTGAGGTTAATATGAATTATCTAAATCATCGTTAAATAAATATGTGAACTTAAAGTTCAAGGAATAATTCATTTGCATAATGTTGCAAATCAGTTGCCAGATGAATGCACTGACCCTATGATACAATTCAGCTGCAAATGCTCCAATGTGAAGTACTTGAAGGATAGATTCTATGATACGTCGGAAGCGTAATAGACCAATCGGTTCCAAATATAAAATTCCTTGAAGAAGGAGGGAGGAAAGATCAATATGATCATGATAATGAGTCAAGTTCTATAAAAGAACAAATTGATATAACACTTCATAAAACTTCTTAAAAGGTTCAAGTACCTGGAAAATAATGAAAAATTAAGAGATCTCAATAAGTTATATTTTGTTGGAATCGATATCAAATAACCGTCGACATTATCTTTGATATGAGGTATTACTCAATGATATAAATTGTGACAAGGATCTTGAATTCAAATTTGTCATAGAGTGGGACAGATAAATGATTGGCCAAGTAAAATGCATTATTCAAGTATATTTTGTTTCACTTAGAAAAGTGACGTTTTGGACTGAAAGTCCATAAATCAAGGTATAATGTCAGTGGGGTACAATAAATTGTTATGCGATGATATAATCGTAATATATCAAGTACAATTTGTGCCTTGGGGCATAAAAGTTTTTCGCAAAATACCTGAAATTATTGAAGATGTTTTCTCCTATGATGGATGCAATGAGGTTTGTTTTGATCTGGCAACATACGAAAAACTTGAATGCATATAATGAATAATTATCATGTCTAGCTAGACAATAATGAAGGTTGTATAAAAATCCTTGAAGTAATCGAGGTTTCTGAAGCATATAAGAGTTTGAAAGAAAGTTTTTCAATAAAGTTTCAAGAATTCTTATATGGATTGAAATAGTCAAGGAAGAAAAGGGTACAAAAGAATGAACCTAACTGTCCTTGTATGTTATGAAAAGGTCTCGGTAAGACAGAATTTTGTCTTGACCTACAGATTGATAATTTGACAAATGAAATATTTATCTATCAGTGCAAATATACAAAAACATTTTGAAGTTAAAATATGGATAAATCACATTCATTGAGTACCCCAATGATTATGAGATCCTTGAAATAAAAGATGATTCATTTTTTATCTCAAGAGAAGGACGAAGAGCTTCTTGGTGATGAAACTCCATATCTTAGTGCAATCAAGGTACTAATTCATCTTGCTAACAATATTCGACTAGATATCTGTAGTAAATTTACTGGCAAGATTCGGTTCTTCCCAACAAAAGGACATTGAAATGATGTTATATTTTTACTTGAATATCTTTGAAAGACCATAGATGGGTTCATTCTATTCCAAAGAATTCAAGTCAGAGCTGATTGGTTAAGCAGATGCAAAATATGATCTGCATAAAGCACGCTCTCAAACACGCTATTTGTTTGCATATGGAAGTACAATAATATCCTGACGATCAATAAAGCAAATGATGCTATGCAACAATAAAAGTCCTCCATGAAGCAAGTCAACAGTGCATCTGGTTGAGATAAATGACACACCATATTTAGGAAATTTGTAGTTTTTCTTTGAAAAAGAATATACCAATCACAATGCACGAAGATTGGAGACATCATCACAAGACACTAAGTGATATTTTAATCAGGGGAGTATAATACGCGTTGCACTCTTTTTTCTTGACCGAGGTTTTGTCCCACAGGGTTTTCCTGGCAATGTTTTTAATGAGGCAACAAATAATGCGTATCAAAAGATATGTGTACTTTTTTTCCTTCACAAGAATTTTTTCCCATAGAGTTTTTGCTAGTAAGGTTTTAACGAGGCACAATATGTATGGACATCCAAGGGAGAGTATTATAAATATATTGAATGAGTGGATAGTCCATAGAGTTAGTACATGAACAACTATCTATATTCACTATGTTTCATGAACCTTTCTGGATAAGAATATATCTATTTATTATGATACTTCTTAATTTGATGACTTTTGGAGTGATTTCTCAACCTATAAAATAGAGTTGTTCATTCACTATTGTATTATGGTTTTTGCATGACTTCCATACTTAGTACATCTAATGTGATAACCCCTTCTTTTACTTTTTGACTAAATGTAGGGATATGGAATCTTGGTGTGCCATGAAGTATGGATAGGTTTCTAAGGTTGAAGAAAAAATATTGGTGTATCCTCATCGATTCGAGAACAATAGACACATGTTCCTTTATGTCTTAAGTCTTTATTTTATGTCTTGTATGGGATTAGTTCCAAGTGTTGTAAACTCTTAAGTCTAGATGGTTCAATAAGATGTTATATAGTTGTAATGTTTTAAATGAAAGTCTTTCGCTTGCGTATTGTTTATGAAAGAGTTCTTCGTGTGTGAAGAAAGTTTTAAATTTTTACTCATTTTAGTTATGCTTATTATTCAATGAATGATAATAGATACTTAGAAGAGACTTCTTGAAGTCTCATTTGCCGTATGACATCGCAAGGATACTCTAAATCTAGGGTGTACTTGTGGGATGTGACAAACTTGGTATCAGATCATAAGGTTTGGGAGTGTCATCTAGTAGAGTCTTGTTTATAATGTGAAGCTCTCCACATTATAAATAGGAGGCCATTGGGTTCTTGTAAAAGTTTCACTTCTTCATTTATCTAATTATGCCTAAGATTTTGTATATGGTGTCTTTCCCTTGTTTCCCTTATATGTTGGTCCCTACAGGGGACTTGATGAAGTTTGGGTTGAGCGAGAGAAAAAAATGAGACGTGACTTGTTAGATGAGGTGTGATAAATTATGGTTTTGACCTTAGATTGTCTTTGTTACCTTTTGAAGGGTAGTGAAGTTTGAAAGAATGGTAATATAAAGTGTAAGAATGTGAAGGAGTGGTTGTTACGATAGTTTGATGTTGTTAAGACCCCAAACATAGGAAGGGAGACAATGGGATTTGAAGGAGCAAAGGTGAGTTCTCCTACTAAGGGGGTTGTAGTATTAGATAATGAGCCCTTTGAGAGCCTTTAGTCTCCATGAGATAGAGTTGGGTGAGAAAATATTAGTATGGTTTAAGGTGCCTTGAGGGAGTTCCTTATAGTAAATGTTATGTTGACGTTAGAATGGGTTTCTCCTAAGTGGGGGAGTATGGTGAAGGGTAATGCTTTTTGGGAGTGAGTTTCCCTTAACCCTTCATAATATGTTTATTCAAACATAAACCAAAAAGTTCTTGGTAACTTGGTTGTAGAGGAGTCTTTTGTGGAAGATGAGTTCCTAACTTTCTCCTTCTGATGTGCATATTTTGTTAAAGTTTTGTTGAAATTGAATTTCATTCACTTCTTGCATTGTGTATTTTATGAAGCCATGATTATGTTGTAAAATATGTTTATATGTTGCTACCTTACATATTAGCATGTCTATATCATGAATTGCCTAGAAATTACATTTTTGAAAAAAATAGCTCAAATCACTATAATGCATACTGCCAGTTCACTGTGAATTTTTTTGAAATTTGACTAGTTGATTCGTTAGTCTAAAATTGTTGTAATTTGGTTTGAACTAATGTATATAAGTATTATATTGAATATAAAATGAGATTTTGCTATTTGGAATGAAGCATGTGAGTTTTATAGCATGATGAGTTATAGAATGTTTTGTACTTTCTTGTTGTGTTGTGATTCTCTTAATTATGTGAAATTGATGTGATATTCTTGATTGTGTGTTATATGGAATGTTTATGAGTTCCTAATTGAATCCTTACTCTTGGAAGTGTTCGGAGAGTGACAAGTGCATTCGAGGATGAATGTTGTCCAAGTGGTGGAGATTGTAAGACCTCGAAAATGATTTAGGTAAAGCTAGAACCTAACGTGGTTGAAAAGGTTATATAAGATCCTAGTTTTTTTTATAATGTGGGTAAGAGGAATTATCTAATATTTTAGGTGCATTAGAATTCAAACGTTAAAGGACGACCAAGACGTTCGACGACTAAATCACCTAAATGTCTCTTATGTGGTTCTATGTGCTTATGTGTGTTTCATGATGTTTTAAGGTTCTTAATTGAGTTAATATAGCATTTACAATCAGTTTTTAAATTTTTGTGAATTTTGGAGGTCAAATGTCCAAGAACGTCCATAACGTTCAAAAGATATGCCTTGAAGTGACCTTGTACGTCTAGGCGTATTTCGTCAAATTTTATGTGTTCGTTTTGTATGAAATTCATGTGAGAGGTGTTAAACTTATAGAAAATCATAATTGGGTTGGAAAAGTCCGGGAAATTATCCCCAAGGACCATTTAAGGGTCCTTGAGGAAGGACCAAAAACTATTGCCAAAACAGTCCAGGCAGGCGCCAGACGATGGAGCAGTCGACGCCTCATGGGCCTATTGACGCCTCGTCGAAGGGTTTTGTCATAGGGTAATTGTCCATGGGTGAAGAGGTAAGCCTTGGAAGGCTACTTTAACTACCAACGGTGGCCAGTGACGGCCCGTCGTGGTGGTGACGCCCCGTCGATGGGCAAGTCGTCTGTGAGGCAGTTTTTTACCAGCTTTCTGTAATGTTAGTGGTGAAGTTGGGATTTCACCCCAAGTCTTTTAAAAATAGGAGGATGATTATTTTAGGTGTTTATGAGTATTTTTAGAGTATATAAGTAATTAAACTCTCATTATAACCCTCACATCTAAGTCAAAACACTCACTCTCCTAACGTTTCTCCAAAAACCTCCATGTGAGTCCAAAGTGAAGATGGAGATTGAAGATGTGTATTCTATGGAGTTTATTCTTCAATTAGATTGGTATTGTTCAAATAAGGTATGTGATTTCTTCATCTAAGGCTTATTATCACCTTAGAGCCAATTTCAAAGATGATTTTCAAAGATGAAAAAAGATGAAAAAGTCTAATTTCTACTTTAAGTCTTGGGTTCTTGCATAAATGGTTTCCAAATATTAAGATATGATGTTATTGATGTTTAATTTATGTTGTCCAATGAAATTCTCCATGAACCCTTTATCTTCTCAAATCTCTAAATTTCACTAAAATATGGGTGAATTGATTATGTTTTGATATTCATGAATTCATGTGTAGATTGTTATGGGCTTTTGATTCAGGTATACACTATGTATGTATGATGTATATGCTGTTTCAATTTTATTAATTCAGTAATGGATACTCTTAGATCTATTGCATGCTAAGCTTATTGAATTGATATTGACTTAAGGCTTCTGATTTCTAATGTAATTTTCTATGGGCTTTCTAATGATGCAATAATTATATTCGATTGATATCTAGGTTGTATTAGATTTATAAGTATGTAATGAATTGACCTAGTTTCATTTATTATCGATATAATTGTATTGAGTTGTTGGTTATGACATTGGGTAAGGGTCTTGTAATATCAAATTGGATGATTTAGCCTTGAAATCGAAGTGGTAAGATGGAGTGGGGTATGTTTCCCTAATTCATTTATTTTTATGTTATTTAGACTTCAATTATGTTATGATTGGTATGGTCCACTTATGATAGCGGTGTTATGTATTTTACTTGCAATTGACGTGGCCTTGTCGGCGTTACTTTATGTAATATAATGATCATGGCCTTGTCGGCACTACTTGAAATACTGTGATGTTTTGTATAGTTTTTTTTATGTGAAGTATGAGTATATCTATCTATATGTTAAGAAATATGAAAGTATGTGTTCTTGTTATGTATGTTAGCAAATCATGTAAACTATGACTACGTGCTTCTATGTGTAGCCTTAGGGTTGATGCATGGTTGTTCCTACTTGGCTATATGAGTCTATAATAGTTATGTTGATGATGATATGGTAGTGTGTAGGATTACTTAAAGACGATAATGGTTATTCCTATGTGCTTATAGAATGACTAGTAATATGAATTAAGGTGAAGTATGTAGTGTCTTGTTTTATTTGACTTGTCCCTTACTTGATAGTTATGTCAACATGTGATGTCTTGACTTAGGAACCTAAAAGATCATAGTCTTGAATAAAAGAATATAGGTGAGACCTTTCATAATAATACGAAGGTCATTTATGTGGAACCTTGAACCAAGTGTGTAACGACCAGTTTAGTCGTTTTGAGCAGCAGATTTTATTCTGGAAAAACAGGCTGAGGCGATGGACCCAACGACGGACCGTCATGGGCACGACGGACCGTCGCAGGGTCTCGTTTCAAAACACTTAGAAAAACTGAAAATTGGGTACTGAAAATCGACTCTCTGAACTTCGTAACGAAATGGCAGGACGGACCGTCACAGGTGTGACGGACCGTCACAGACCCTTGGTGGAAATTTAGGTCTCTGAACTTTGCGACGACCTGCAGGACGGACCGTCGCAGGCACGACGGCCCGTCACAGGTTGCGCAAATCCCAGTCTGGGTCGGATTTCTTCATACGTTTTAAGGGACGTTTTTTACTATTCTTGCCTTAATTATAAAGTTAGTGGGTTAATGTTAATAAGTCTAATTACTTGGGGGTTAAAAGAGGTAACCTTAAGTTAATTAGTGGGGCATTATTGCCATCTTTTATTCTTAATTATATGTTCATTAGGGTAAAATAAAGAGGGTTTGAATAAGAAAAATAGAAAGAACAAGGAGAGACAGAAAAAGAAAGAGAACGAGTAGAGAGAGAGAGAAACGAAGAGGATAGCAAGGATTTTGAGAAGATAGCTTGTTGATCACTAGTCTTCGGTGGAGGTAGGTTATGGTTTTCATGCTTTCATAGTAAACTCTTAATAGAGAATGATATATATTGATAGTATTGTAAACCCTGCTATGTGCTTAATTGTATGCATGCATGAACGTGATTATATAATTATGATTATATTAAGCATGATGAAGTTATTGAATCCCAAGTCTTGATAAAAACCTAATCTCTTTTTAATGATGATGCCTTGGTAAGGGAGAAGGCTTGATGAATTGATAGAATAAGATTAGGGGATCGGGTGTCACGAACCGACACGTAGAATTAGGGGATCGGGTGTCACAAATCGACACGTAGAATTAGGGGATCGAGTGTCACGAACCGACACGTAGAATTAGGGGATCGGGTGTCACGAACCGACACGTAGAATTAGGGGATCGGGTGTCACGAACCGACACGTAGATTTAGGGGATCGGGTGTCACGAATCGACACGTAGATTTAGGGGATCGGGTGTCACGAACCGACACGTAGATTTAGGGGATCGGGTGTCACGAACCGACATGTAGATTTAGGGGATCGGGTGTCACGAACCGACACGTAGATTTAGACGATCGGAGTGTCACGTACCGACACAAGAGGATTAATGAATATGAGGGAGCTGAGTGTCACGTGCCGACACAAGAGAAATGAAGATAATGAATCTTGAAAGATGTTAATATACTCAATCTAATGAACATGATTCCCAAATGAGTATGGTATTGAGGCTCGAGTCCTCATGTGTGAACTTGATGGTAATTGTTAATGATATAGTGCTTGTTGTTGCTACATGTTGAGTATCATAGTTGATTTTATGATATTACTTGGTATATATTGTTTTCTATTTTGAGTTGGCCGATGATATCTACTCAGTACCCGTGTTTTGTACTGACCCCTACTTTTATGTTTTCTTCTTGTTTATTTGTGGAGTGCAGCAAACGTGCCAACGTCTTCAACTCAACAGTAATTCAAGCCAGTCTTACTATATCAGAAATTCAGGGTGCGCTAATGCTTCTAGCTTGGACTGGATCTTCTACTTCAAGTCTTGATGCCTTGAACTTCCTGAATGGACTAGCTTCTTATGTATTTTTTTTATCTTTTAGAATACTCTTAGTTTAGTCATTTGATCGTAGATGTTCTTGTGATGATGACTTCCAGATTTTGGGGAATAATAGATGTTGAATTTTAGAAGTTAATGAATTGGTCTTTATTTAATGAGTTTAAGTCTTCCGCATTACTTTCTGTTGATATTATATTGAAATGTTAAGGTTTAGATTGGTTGGTTCGCTCACATAGGAGGGTAAGTGTGGGTGCCAGTCGCGGCCCGGTTTGGGTCGTGACATAGTGGTAAGGTTATAAATTGTGAAGTAGTTAGCCATAATGGTATCCTTCATGTAATGAGTTATGGACTTAAGGTTGATTGGCTGGAATGAAATTATATCATACCTTAGGAAAAATAGTCGCAATTAACTTCTTTTCATCATAGTGAGATATGCCCTAGTGGACCTTGCTTTGGTTGGTTAAATGTAATTGGGTCATGAACTTGATATGGGACCCATTTATATGAACCTTAAAGTGAATTACTCTATGAGAACGAAGGCTAGCACCGAGTGATTATATTATGGGAAGTAACTCTACTTGAAATGAGACTAGATTAATATGTACTCTACTTGAGAATGAGACAAGAGTACATACAAACCCTTCATAGTCCTTAACCATGTGTCTACATGGGATGTGTCCTAGTTCTACCCTTCGCAAGTAGAACACCCTCATTGGAGTAGGTTAGAACTCTGGATTCCATGAGTTACTAACATGGTCTATGTAATTTAATGGCTATTCTCATCATGTGGGATACCTATTAGCATTTGAGAAGTTCTATGAAGTTTAGGTGGTGGTATGGGACACTATCTAGACATTGCACAATAGGCTTTGAAGATGTTATTTGGAGTCCCTAGGTCTTGTATAAGACCATTACTTGAATGTCCTCTATGTGAAAAGTTTCTCTAAATGAACTAAGGAATATAATGACTCAAGTTAAGGAAGTATGTTAAAATGAGGTAGTACTTATCAAACTCTATATTTTTCATGTAAAAATTATAGGAAAATTGATGTTTGATCGCTATAGTAGAACATTACTCAATTTTACAAGACAATTGTATCATCAAACATGTATTATGATAAATTATGTAAATGATAAAAATGATTAGATAGCAAGATATTTTGTTAATCATTAATTATATATTTACAATTTTGAAATAGTAGTAATAATATCAAATCATTTATTTATGTTGAAATATTCTAATAACCTACTAAAATTTACTTTTTTCCCCTTATATAAGTTGATTATTGGATAGGTTGTCCAAAAGTTTAGAAAGATTATGCACGCCCGTGCGAAGCGCGGACAAATTACCTAATTTATTTATAATTAAAAAGACAAATTTTATTTTATTTATACTGTTATGTAACTATATAAAACAATGAGAAGAATATGACATAATTAGACATTCACTATGTCACATCCCACAAGTACACCCTAGAAGTTAGAGTATCCTTAGGATGTCACACGGAAAATGAGACTTCAAGAAGTCTCATCTAAGCCTCTCGTATCATTCATTGCATAATAAACATAACTAAAATGAGTAAAAATTTAAAACTTTTTTCACACACAGAGAACTTTTTCATAAACAATACGGAAGCGGAAGACTTTCATTTAAAACATTAGAACTATAAAACATCTAATTGAACCATCTAGACTTTAGAGTTGACAACACTTGGAATTGATCCCATGCAAGACATAAAATAAAGACTTAAGACATAAAGGAACATGTGGCTATTGTCCTCGAATCAATGAGGACTAAACAATATTTCATCTTCAACCTTATAAATCTATCCATCCTTCATGGCACACCAAGATTCCATATCCCTACACTTTAGTCAAAAAGTAAAAGAAGGGGTTAGCACATTAGATGTACTAAGTATGGAAGTCGTGCTAAAACCATGAAAAAGAGACATTTAGTAAATAGCATGTTTTTCATGGATTTCGATTAAAACATCATACTATAAGCATTAGAGCAACATTTAAACACTTAGAAACACATAAGAAATCATTAGGCAAAAGTCACAGTTTTTAGCAAACATAATAGTGAAGTCACTTCACTGTACAGTGAACTCAATTCACTGTTACAGTAAAGTTCCTTCACTTCACTTTAAACCCCCTTTAGCATGTAAACTTCTCACTCAAAGCTATCCTAATATTCACTTAATCCACACTGACAGAGACCGCCCATACCTAAACGACCCTCAAGATTACTTATAATGAGTCACATACACACTTAAGAGATATCAACATAAGAACATGAGATTTTCCTACCAAGGTGACTCTAAGGTTCACTTGAGTGAGTTGTGAAGCGACCGCTCATACAATCCCTTACACACAATTAAGAGATCCTATAGACTCCCTAAAATAGAATAATTCTCATTTACACATTAGCATATAGGTGATATGACATTCTCCTTCCAAAGGCTATCAAAAGACTTACTTAAGTAAATCAAGAAGATAACGTTCATAGTTACCTCTTCAAGATTACATAAATAATCCTTAAGATTACCTAAGCTTAGATCATGTTTACATAATCAACGAACTTCCTTAACTAGATTCATTCTTAAGACTTATCTAGGTAAGATAAGAAGTGACCATTCCTATGCACCCTTCACACCTTAAGTAGACAAGAATATAAACAACTTAATATTACAAAAAACAATATTAAAGAATTAGAAGAAATGATAGATATTATTTCTAAATTAGAATATAAATATATTAAATATTTGAAAATACGATGAATAACAAATATAAACAAAAACTTAATAAAATAATTATGGCAAAAAGAAAAGAATTAAGATATAGACAAAATAGACTAAATAGTTAATATATTTGCAGGATTTTGTGAAAAATCTATTATAGCACAAAGAAATACTATTTTATATCTAGAAATACAAATAAATAATCTAGAATATAAATTACAACATAAATTTAAATGAATAAGGAAGAATATGAAATAGACGAAAAAATATTTGAAAACTATGAAGGATTAAAAATAAGGATAATATTTTCTAATCTAGGAAGAAGATATAAGAAAATAGGTGACAATTTAAGTTTAATGTTAGAAAAAGAAATGGTAAAATTAGAAGATACTTTAACTGCTATGGTGAGGATAGCAAAAGAAAATGAAGAAATAGATAGAAAAATGGAAATTGAAAAAATAAAACATCAAGTGAAAAAAAGAAGTACAACAAATAGAAGAAGTAAAAAATAAAGAAATTTTAGAATTAGAAAAAGAATTAGCAGTGTTGAAAAAAATGAATGAAATAAAACAAAAAGAAAAAAACAGAAAAGAAAATTAGCAAATGAGATAAACAAATTTAAAGAAAGATTGCAATTAGAAGATAAATCAGAAGAAAGTAATCAAGATAATCTAACTAATCTGCCAGAAGTAAGAGTGATGATATCAACGATGATTTAGAAGAACAACACTCAGAGATAAGTGAAACATATACAAAACTTTTAGACAATATAGATATTACAAAAAATGTAGATATAAATACGGGAGATATAGACATGAATGAAAAACCTAGTACATCAAGAGTAAAAAATCCAAAATACTTCAATCCAACATATTATAATGTAAGTTATGAAAAATATGATAAAGAAAAAATTTTATGGGATAAGAGATTAAATAAATGGACACCTAGACCTACAACTGAACAACACAAATTTTAAGATTTAGACTGTGTAGTAGATATAAATAAAATAATTTAATTATGGATGGGAAATATATCAAAACAATTAATAGATAACAAAATAGGAATGAGAGAAACACCAGGATATATAGAAAGAACACTTGTAGGAACAGTTTAATAATTGTTACAAAATTTAACGGAAGAAAGTATAAAGACTTTAAGAAATAATAAAAAATTTAATGGAGAAACAACTACACTATCTATGGAAATATTAAATATTAAATAGCTATAAGAAATGAATTTAGTAGTATGACAACAGAAGTAGAAGAACAAAATAAAAAAAAAAGTTATAAATAGAAATTTAATGGCAAAATTGGCAATATGTAATATGTGTTATATAGATGAATATACATGTGCATTTAGAGAATATTATTATAAAGGAACATATAACATGGAAGAAAGTAAGGAAATAAGAAAATTATATTTTACAAAATTACCAGAACCTTTTAGTTCAAAAATAATAAAAAGTTGAAATGAAGCAGAATTAACAGATTCTTTAGGAGCTAGAATGAAATTCTTACAACGATGGTTTACAGAACTATGTGAAAAAACATAAAGAAGATGTAAAAATGGAAAAACTTTTAGTAAAAATCTTAGCATGTTGTAAAAATAAAATAGCACCTCAATTTGGTTGTACAGATAGATATTATAAAAAGAAGTATAATAGACATAAAAATTATAAAAAATATAGATCAACATATAAATATAAAAAATCAAGAAAGAGATATTATGTAAAAAATTACAAAACTAAAAGACCATTTAGACCAAAAAGAAAATTGACGGAATGTACTTGCTATAATTGTGGAAAATTAGGACATATAGCTAAAGAAGGTAAATTACCTTAAAATTCAAAGAGAAAACAGATATCAGAAATAATTATGGAAAATAAAAAATATACATAAATAGAATATGTCGATCATGATTTAGAAAGTGAAGATAGTATATATGAAATATCAGAAAATGAAATAGATAATGACATAGAATTAGAATCAGATAATGAATTTTATAATATAAATGACTGAAGCAGATATGCAAATAATAAATAAAGAAGAATGTCAAGATGAAGAAACTTTAGAACAAAAAATAATATTTGATAATAGTTATTTGAACAAATAAAAGGAAAAGAATCACATTTAAGTGTAAAAAAAATAATTAGAAGTACCAAAAATAAAAAATTGATTTAAAAGATAAAAGAAGAATATTATGTAGTAAGCCAAAGAGAACATATCATAGATTGTAAATATACCAAAGGAAAAACTAAAATACCAGTAATAAATAAGAGAATAATTAATAAAGAAATACAAGAAATAAATGCAAAAAACACAATTAAATATGTAAATTTAGGAGGAACTTAAATATTAATAAAGCATGTTTTAGAGGAGGAATAGATAAACCTATAGAAATATATTTAACAGAGGATAGAATTATACAACCTATAGAAAAAAGTATAATAAGTGCACTAAAAGGTAATTTAATATACCAAAAATTTAAATTTATAATAAGTGCTAATTACTCAGTAGCAATTAATGACAGAAACATATATAAATCATTAGTATTATATTGGAAAATGTCAAGAATAGAACCAGCACATGGATGTAAAATATTTACAGCCAGATGTAAGAATTTATATGTTTTAACAATAAAACATAAAATAACAGCAAAAAATAAAATAAAAAAAATAAAAATAGAAAACCCCTTTGAAAAAATAGTTACGGCTATAGATAATAATGACTATAATTATAATGAGATTGATATAGAAGAAGATTTAGAGATAGTACAAGAAAGACTAAGCACATCAAAAAGAATAAATAATAATGATATACCACAAACATCATAAAAAATGAGTACTTCAAATAGTTCCAAAACAATAAATATAATTTCACAAAAATTAATAGAAGAAGAAATAAAACCACATCATTATTATATAACAGAAATAATGGAGCAAAGAAAATATTTAATACTAATAAATACAGGACAAGAAGAAAGTTATATTACAAGAGAGTTAGTAATGGAAGATAAAATAATAACTACGGAATACTCATGTTCAGAATTACCAAAAGTATTAATAAATATTGAAGAAACACCGAAACAAGAAATAGTAATTGGAGGTATACCAATGATAATAAAATTTAAAATATATCAAGGAAATGAAAATATAACATTAGGAATAAAATGACTAGAACAAGTAAAACCATATAATATAGAGGATAAACAACTAACGATGAATTATCAAAATAAAAAAAGTCATAACAAAAAGGACTTTAATATAAAAATATATATATGAAAATATATATACTCGCGAAGATAATAATAGAAGGATATTATAACAGATATTATACACCAATGATAGATACAGGAGCAGAAGCTAATATATGTAAATACAATTATTTACGAGAAGAAAAATGGGAAAAGTTAAAAACACCAATAGTAGTGACAGGATTTAATAATGAAGGAAGTATGATCACATACAAGGCAAAAAAATATAAAAATACAAATATGGGATAAAATATTAACTGTAGACGAAATATATAATTTTGAATTAACAACAAAGGATATGTTATTAGGAACGTCATTTTCAGAAAAAGTATATCCACATATAATAACAAAAACATACTGGTGGTTCACAACAACATGTAAACAAAAGATAGGAGCAAGAAGAGTAGGTAACAAAAAAAGAAAAATAACAGAATGGATTAAAGACAGTGAAAAAATTACACAAAAATTAGAAAATATAAAAGAAGAAGACCCTAGAATTGAATTAATTATATTTTCCATAGATAAAGTAAAAATAATCCAAGAAAAAATAAGAATTACTATATAACTAAGATCCTTTACAAGGAAGGGAAAAACATAAAACAGAAGTTAAAATTGAACTGATTAATGAAAATAGTATAATAACACAAAAATCATTAAAATATAATTTTAATGATTTAAGAGATTTTAAAATAAATATAAGTGAATTACTAAAAAGTGGATATATACAAGAATGTAATAGAAAACATACAACTTCGGTATTTAATGTTAATAAATATAGTGAACAAAAAAGAGGAAAAAGTAGAATGATAATTGATTATGGAAATTTAAATGCAAAAACTAAAATATATAATCATTCAATATCAAATAAAATATTAAAGATGAAACAAATACAAGGATATAATTACTTTAGTAAATTTGATTGTAAATCAGGATTTTATCATTTAAAGTTAAAAGAAGAATCTATAAAACTTACAGCATTCACAGTACCACAAGAATTTTATGAATGAAATGTATTACCATTTGGATATAAAAATGCACCAGGTAGATTTCAACATTTTATGGATAACTATTTTAAACAACTAGAAAATTGTGTAGTATATATTGATGATATATTATTATATTCTAAAACACAAGATGAACACATAAGATTATTAGAAAAATTTATACGTATAATACAACACTCAGAAATAAGTTTATGTTAAAAGAAAGCAGAAATAATGAAAAACTATAGAATTCCTAGGAATACAAATAGATAAAAATGGAATAAAAATGCAAACACATATAGTACAAAAAATAATAACCTCGAATGAACAATTAGATACAAAAAAAAAATTACAATCCTTACAAAAGAATTATTGTCAGTATATAAATGTTTATTAGAATTTGAGCCATATATTGTATATAACAAATTTAGTATAAGAACAGATAATACACAAGTAAAATGGTGGCTAACCAGAAAAATACAAGATTCAGTAACAACGAAAGAAATTAGAAGATTGGTATTAAATATATTAAACTTTTCATTTACAATTGAAGTGATAAAGACTAATAAGAATGGTATTGCAGACTACTTATCAAGACAAAGCTACTCAAACTGAAAACAAAGACGAAGATACAATTGAAAAGCTACTCAAAGCCATTAATACACTTTGTACTAAAGTGGATAGTATGGACAATGAGATACAAAAGCTAAAGACTAATGAAGATAACCTGAAGTCTAAAGCTAATATAAGTCAGCAGCATGACTATAAAAATGCGGAGCTACGTCGATCGGAAGACGGTAAAATTCCAGAGATAAAAGGAGACGATGGGAAACTCCCTAAAACCCATAATGTTTGTTTAAATTCAGCTGCAGGTACAAGCAGAAAAGTTAGTGAAAAACCAAAAAATATAAATTTAAGCCAATTATTTGCAAAACCATTTATTCAAAATACACCAAAAAAAATACACATAGAACCACAAACTTCTACCTATGCAGTGAGTATACAAAATCAGAGTGAAAAGAAAAGTTACAATTATATTACACAAACCTACATTGAAAATATATATAGAATTCAAACTTATTTAAATCTCAACCCCAGATCTAACCAAACAAAAGATCCAAGTCAAGACTATATAACTCAACAATTACACGGATACAATAGACTTATAGCACAACCAAAAACTAGAGTACAAGAGTTATACAAAGCATTTATTACATATAAAAAAGTTACAAAAGGAAACTTATTTTATATTAAGTTTTATACAGCACCAGCAGAAATATTATATGAAGAGGTAAAATCTCCAATTCAAGTTATTAAGATAGGATTAACAAAAGATATGATCATACCAGAAGATATTGGGCATCAGAATGAAATACCAAAGATAGAAATATCAAGTTTTTATGCCAATAAAAGAATATTGGTATATCAACTATCGTACACGAATTAGCAAATAATTATTTAAATGAAAATGTCATATGGAGCTATTATGCTAGAGATCAAGTTATGATATATTCAAACTCAAGGGAATTAAGAAGAGCAGATATGGATGAAGTTCAGCGATGGATTTTATCATTACTAATGCCAGAGGAACAACCTACAACACGAGCATTAAAGAAAGAATATATTTCAGAAAACTTATTAATTAGATATTGTAAAATTATTGGACACAAATACCCATATCACAGATGTTCTAAATGCAATGGAGAAGATAACGTTATACCAGATGTTGATTTGGAATAAAGATGAAGAGATAAGAATGCAAAATAAGATAAGGATGAAGAAAAAGAGTCATAGTAGACAAAGAAAAATGACGACAAAGACAAAAGAAGAAAAAGACATAAAGATAGATATAGACAAAAAAAAAAGGTAGCAGACAAAGGGATAAATATCTTTGAAAAAATGTAAAAATAAGAGATAAGATTCCTTTGTATAGAAAATAGCTTTTACTTTTTTGAAAGACCAATGTGTATAGCCGGCCATTTGTAAAGTTTTGTTTAAAAAGTCGTAAAGTATACAGTAGACGCACTTATATGCAGGTTTAGAATTTAGTATATATAGATTGCCATATTGTAAATGAAAGGCACGAAATGCCAAACAAAAGCTTAAGTTAATAAAAACCCTTTCAAAAATCTCTCTCAAGATATAAACTAAGTTAAAAAATGGAGAAATTCGAAATCAAGTCAGATATTTTAGATAGCATGAAAAATCAAGAGACAAAGGTATATTGTTTAACAATTATGCAGAACTAATTTCATATATTCCTGATTATCATATATATGATTGTTTAAATTTGTGGTAGTTATTATATACTAGAAATATTTGAATCATGAATTCTAGTTTGCTAGTAAACGGGAAACAGGGAGAAAACTGCTAGACTATGCCATCCCACAGTGGAAACCGGTAGGCGAGGGATGCCGTTAGGGGAATACACAAGGTTGAAGCGCTGATAAGCAGTAATTATCCGCAAAAGTACGATGCTAGTAGTGACCGAAAAACATGATAACGATAATCTAGTTTATAATAAACTAATATGAATTTAATTGAATTATGATATGATAGGAAGGAATAATTGAAAACAAACTTGCATAAATAAATAAACATGATTACAATGTATGATGAAATAAAAAGCTATAAAACTTTGATCTTATATATACTTAAAGATATAGAAATTCTTGACCTAAAAAAAGAATTAGATGGGAAAAAATATTTGATCATGATATAGAAGACATATTAAATCAAGAATGGTATGAAATAGATTCACAAAAATTAGATATAGAAAGAATAGATAATATACGATTTAGAAATAGATTTAGATTAAAATGAACTTTGACTATCTAGAATATTGGATAGAAACTATGAAAAATATAAGATTATTAAAACAATTAATACAAGAAAATTTATACATGTACCAAAGATCTCAAGATATGTTATACATAGAATATATAATAAATAATATTAAAGAAATATTTAGATTAGAACAGTTATCAAAAGAACTTTATAATAAAATATATTTTACTCTAAATAAAATATATTTTACTCTATAAAATATATATCTTACTTTATGATGAATTCCGCACCCCCAACATTCTATAAAATATATATCTTACTTTATGATGAATTCCGCACCCCCCCCCCCCCAGTAACATATTTGAAAGTTTTCGATAATCAATATTAGTTATAAATAAGTTCAGACCGTTAAAAAATGTACACTACAACAACATAAATAATTTTTTTTATTTTGCGATGTCAAACATTCACCACTTTTTGTTACTGTTACTTGGTTACTCTACCAAAATTTATAGAAGTAAAATAAATTTGAACCAACAACAAAATAATATTGTTGTCCCTTTTAGAATTTCATTCTTCAATAAAGTGATACTCTGAAAGCGCTTCTAGATGTGTCATCAATGCAATATTACGACTTGTTCAGAAATATGTAAGTATAATAATTGCATTCTAAAAGTACAAGTAGATAAAAATGTTGAATTCTAGACTCATGCTAAATAAATATTCTCCAATATTTAAAAATTAAAAATGAGTCTAATTTAGATAACTCAAACACTCAATAATGACTTGGTACAAGAAGGACATCAAATCTATATTAATAGACATTAAGATATTACTTTTATTTAGAGTCTGTTTTATTTCATATTTTTCAAATTATGTTGAACAAAAATATTCATAACTCACACCAAAAATATTTTGAAGAGCCGAATGAGAAGGAAAAAAAGAAAAACATTAAAAGAACGAAAAGTTTTGTCCAAGTGAGATAACATAAATACCAAAAGAAAATTAATCAATACAATTGTAAGAAAACAATTGAACAATGAGAAAAAAACTACATTAAAAGGGGGTAAACTATGAGATATCCAATGATGATAACGAAGCATTCTAACCAAAAAAAGTTCCTACGTTATGAAATAATATACCATAAAAAATGACTAACACTTCAATTAACTTTCAATCCTTAATGTCCTCATGATATCCACTGATAAATTTAGTAAAATACATAATAACAACATAAAAATAAAAATATTGACATGCAAATTTATTAACTGGCAGAGGTTTTTTGAAAAACCCAAAATGACATCCTTGTATGTGAAGTAATGTTGTTGATGAAGAAATTATTGATTTGTAAGGGTTTTTTAAATTGTATCTTCAACAATTTCAATAGAGAAAAGTTACTTCAACACGCAATTAACATTTGTTACTTAATTTGTATCAACAAATATATAACAATAACTTTGCATAAAAATAGACAACAAATTTTAAAGCAAGTATTCAAAACAAAAATTTATAATATAGGCATAAATTAATGTATGTAAAAAAATACTAGGATATTCGTTGAATGCACAGTGTTCCCTTAAGGGAGTTATTCTCCTCTCGTACCCGATGTTTAAAGGATTAAATCATATCAAGATATAACTATTCTATTCACTAGTGCGTTGATATATAAACAATGATGTTAGTGAGTCATTCAACAGGAGCAAAGTGCAGAGCAATTTGATTGTCCAAAAGAAGAAGAAGAAGTTCAAAATTTTCGTTGTTTTAAAATGAGAGAAAAATCCCCTATTTATAGACAACAAAGGATAGTGCAAACAAATGATTATTTTGTCTTATTGAAAAAATAACAACTCTTTTGAAAAATTACAACCCTTTGGAAAGGTCACAACCTTTAATAAAAGTCGCAACTTTTTGGAAAAATTACAACTCTTTAGAAAAGTTACAACCTTTCATATAAAGGCAAAATATTTAAAAAATAACAACTCTTCATAAAAGTCTCATTTTTTTTTAAAAGACAATTTTTCATAAAATTTAAAGATTAGCTTTGAAAAAAAAATTAAATTAAAAGGAAATCTGATTTGTATAAAAATTTAACTCCATTATTGATATTGTAAATTGATTAATGTCTACAGCCTCACTTGCCAATGTTCGATTGGAAGGCAACACCCAACACTTATCGCTTAAAACAAAAGTTGATTTAAACTAGAATAATAAATAAATAAATTGGCATTATACAAGAAAAAATTAAACTAGAACAATAAATAAATAAAACCCGTTTTCGAGAGCCTAAAAATACAAAAATTGCTACAGGAGGATCAAATGTGACCAAACTATTTTAGGTTTTCATTGATTTAATTTGCTTATTTGCGTGGCATATAATCCCACCTTCACTTTTCGTTGTTCAACTTCAATTTTACGTATTATTTAAAAAAAAATAATGATTAATTGATGTATAATTTTAGCTATTGAAAATAAAGGGAATATAAATAATTAATATTGAGCGTAAAATAATTTTTTTCTTAATAAGTTAAAATTAATATGTAAAAATAAGATTTAATTTTTAAAATAATGAACAAGTAAAAATTTCTTGTGGCATGACTTAATAGCAGTGGCGGATCCAGGATTTAAAGGTTGTGGGTGCTCACTTCCTTTAACATAAAATTCGGTGGAAATTTTTTTAAAAAATAAATGCTACTGGTGGGATTCAAACCCTCGCTTGTTGGTGCGCACGCCTCTTATTGAGGAGGTTTAAACCAGCTCACCCACAACTGCTTTTGTTCTATGGCTGCTCGTTTAAATTATAATAATATATGTATCATATTTTCTATATATATATACATATATATATATAAAATTTCGGAAATCAATGGGTGCTCGAGCACCCGCGTCTGACTTACTGGGTCCGCCCCTGCTTCATAGCTATAGCCTCTCTCTTTGAAGCAATAGACAATAAAAGGTGCTTTAATTATATTAAGCTACTACACCTTGTACTTGTACAGTTGTACAAAATATCATTTCATAAAAATCTGGAATTTTTGACCAAAATAAGTCATTTTATAAATCAATTCATCAAAATAGTATGTTTTTAATTTTGTTTACAAAACTAGTATAAATGTGGTTCACAGTAACGTTTTATACTTTATTTATTTTTTAAAAAAATTATTTTATTTTAAAAAATTTAATGAGAAAAGGGACGGTCTGCTAACGACGTTAAATAATAATACGTAACTGGAAATTACATTTTAACTCTAATACGTTATTGGGAATAACGTTTTAAGCATATATAATTTAATAATAATACGCAATTGGAAATTACGTTTTAACTCTAATACGTTATTGGGAATAACGTTTTAAGCATATATTATGCCTGCACTAGAACAAAAAACCCCCAATTTAGTTATATAAAATTGGGGAAGAAGCTCCTTTTTCCATTGAAGCGTAAAACATAAATTAGCCCCTTCTCCTCTTTCTCCCTCTTCTCTGTGTTTTTTTTTTGAAACGAGAAAGATAAAAGGTATTATCGCACTCGATTGCAACCCATATTTCCCCAAACTCGCCGGCACTCGGCTGAGACCAAAACGACAAATTGGGAAAGAAAACCCTCCAAGAAAACCCACTTCATTCTCCAAACCTACATTCAAGTTACAAGGGATGAAGAGAACTAGCATCAAATCTCGCTCCAAAGGCACAATGGAGTTGAAGAATGTTGTATCTGAAAAGAGGAGGTGAAATTTTTAAAACTTTGAAAACGGCTGCAGATCTGCTTTAAAAAGGTAAAAAAAACTTTGATAAAGAAGAGTTCTTTTTGTGATTCAGGTAATTTTGTCATACATTGATTTAGTTTATCTTATAGTTGATGAATTTGTTATTTTCCTTTGGTGAATTGATTTATAGAAACTTATTTTGGTCAAAATTCAGATTTTAATGTTGATGTAGGTTAACCCCTGCCACTCTTACCAAATCTTTGGTAAGTGAAAGTAGTACACTGTTGTAGCAATAATTACACTTAGTATTTATTGAAATTTTATCTAGTTTATAATTATCTATTATGTCCAGATTTGGGCATGGGAGAGAGTTACCGTCCTTACGCCTCAGATTGTAGCAAAAAGAGATACAAGGAATATTTTTCCTGTTGGTTTACCAAGGGGTCCACATGGTGCTACATTACCAAGGGGTCAAATTGATTAGGAAGATTTATACCAATGTCATTTTGAGAAAAATCTCTAGCATTATTGATATCTTCATCTGATTCACTTTCACCATCATCTTTTGAAGGTTCATCTCCCTCCGAACTTTCTTCACTAATTTAAGCATTTACATCATTATATGGATCAACATTGTTCTCATTTTCTCTGTGGAAAAAGAAGTTCAATTAAATTTTAGAAAATTATGATACATAGAAGCTTGTTTTAAAATCAGTAATTTATTCTCCATAAGGTTATTCCTTAAAAAAGTTAAGGTAATTAATCACAAAAAATATCACTATCTATCTATATATGTATATTTATAATGAGTAAAATTGTGTTATCAACTAATTATATTAAAATTCATTAAAACATAAATTTGTTGTTTTACCTGCCCTCATATTTTCTCGAACTATTGTCAACGTGTCTTTGGCTACTTAAACCTTCCCCAAATGGTCCTTGGTCATGCATTAACAATTGTTGAAATGGTGGTTGAGCAATCGGCTCTGCATAATGAGGTTGGCTAACCGTGACAATTCCATAATTTTGAGACAATAAATTCATGTGATAACCATGTTGACCACTAATTTGAAATATATCATTTTGATTTGTTGATTTGGTCTTTACATACATTTCCAAAACATTTATGTCAATCTTATCTGCAAAGTTTTGAGGTATAACAAAAAATTATAGCAAAGATTGATCATCATCAATTTTAAACTCAATGAACTTGTATGGTTACCTTGAATCGAACAAGAATATTTTCCCGAAATATCCATTTGAATACTTTCACTAGTTGTACCCATTTTCTCATGCAATAATTCAACCAATTCAACATACTTCATTGAAGTATACATGTTAATAATCATTCAAGCACATTCAGTATGCCTGCATCCGTTCATTTCAGTAATTATTTCGCCACCCTAGTACAAAGCAACCATCACATTATGTTCATAATTTGCCATTTTTATTCCTACACATAAAAATAAGTCATCTTTCTAAGTAATAAATTAGAAAAATATTTGAAAGCTATGAAAAATAATAACACAATATGATACATTGACTTGACTTATTTAATTCATACCTTTGTAAATATTGTTTCAAAATTGGGCTACACAAAATTTTTTTTGAATGAATATTGTTGGAGTGTTTAGAACATTTGTTTCAACAAGGTTCATTTTATAACTATTTGTCGTCAGTAAAAAAAGGAAAAAATTAACTTTAACATAGTGTCGTAATTGATAGTCACGATTTAATGCAAAAATGTGATCAGTGATAACATTTTATGATCTGTAAGATTCCAATGTAGCAGGATTTTATTCTTAATCCGGTGCCCCGTGATTAAATAAACATAAAACGTGATTGACAGTTACGTTTTATATAATAAACGTGATTGTCAGTTACGTTTTATAATCTGTAAAATACAGGATTCGATTCTTTAATTGCACCCGTGACGGGATAAAACGTACTAAAATATAAAAACATTACTTTAAGTAACGTTTTAGCTCTAAAACGTGATTCTAGATAACGAAGTATAAAACATTATTGTCAATAACGTATTATTTTTGTTTGCTCCGTGAACTTTTGCTTTTTTTTTTTTATTAAATTTTTTAAAATAAAATAAAGCATAAAACGTTACTGTGAACCACGTTTATACTAGTTCTGTAAACAAAATTAAAAACATACTATTTTGGTGAATTGATTTATAGAATGACTTATTTTGATCAATTCTTCTAAAAATCTGATATAGTTGATAGTGAACTACATAATGGTAAGGCTCACAAGAGTTTATGATCAAATATAGTACTTATTTGGTTATCTTAAAAGAGATAAAATTATTCTCACTATAAAAAAAATGCCTACATCGCAGGGGTTTAATTTTATATACTACAGGGTTTAGAAACCCCGCGATTTGCTATAGCATAGGTTTAAAAACTCCCACAAATAGGTCTGTCACAATTAGGCTGTGGGAGTTCTTCACTAACCCCAGCAACAAGAAGAGGGGGTTATTTACCGCAAATTGATTACTAGAACTATAATTTAAGTTCCAGCGGTTGAGCCTCAACCTCTGAAATAGTGATAAAAAAGTAGTGGGGGTTTAAACCGCCAGAACTTGTGAAATATAATTATCTTCTACAATTTTACCATCAATGAAACAGTTCACTTTAATGAAAACCTGAAGCTGAGTAGGTCAATAATAGTTTAAACAACCATAAATTTACAAAGAAAAAAACAACTGAGCAAGCAGGCAGCTAAGACAAGTAAACAACTGTTGCCAACAATTAAAAAAATTAAGAGAGAACCCTTCACATTTCTAATATGAATTGTTTGTATATCATTTGACTGGGAGAGTTTACTTATGCCATACAATAATACAATTACATTAGAAATGAATTAACTAATAAGATTATGAGACACTTTTAAGTTTCCACTACAAACACTTATCACCAGACGATCTTGTGTCCATGGAGGAAAATGGATCACCAGCCGCATCACTTGGCTGCAAAAAAATAAACACAATGAGTGTTGGGTTATGGGTCTTTTTTCCCTTCCTATGTGGATAAATAAAAGCCCAATTTGGACCAACCCATTTTTGCCCATAGGCCCATTATTATGAGGCAAATATAAACCTATTTAGGGTCTTATTTTCAGACACACAGAGAGTTTTTTAGCAGCCAAAAAGAGAGAAAAAGAGCAGATTTTCGCAGTCAAATTTCAGCCATAACAGCCAACTTCAAATTGCGATTCCCGATTCGTTTCTTATCCGATTGAGCTGATTTTTGGACAGCATATTATCTTCATCTCAATATTTGATTAGGAACTGACAGAGTTGGATTTGGTGGCCTGCAGCTTCAGTTTTGCTGTCGTGAATAGTAGCTGCGAAATTGGTGATTTTGCTCCTTTAATTCTCTAGATTTGGTGCAATCTTATTTTGTTGTTGCTCGTTGTTTGGCACTTATTTTGTGGCCAATTTTGGAGAACAATATTGTAACTCTTGGTGATTATAGTGGAGCTTTTGGTCCCGTGGTTTTTTACTCTTCACATCGAAGGATTTTCCACGTAAATCTTGGTGTCTTGTGTGATTGGTTTATCATTGTCTTGTTATATTTGTTTGGTTGAATTACTTTCTGCCTTACTATCATATTGCTTGTGGTTGTTTGTTTTCTCTTGGTTCAAATCGAAAAGGGAAAGTATAGACTTGGGTATTCTTCCGCTGTTATCCTGTCAGGCATTCTTTGTTAGTGCCTTGTCTTTCCCAACAAAGTGGTATCAGAGCATTGGTTATTGTTGATTGTCGTTTTGAATGATGGAGGCAAATATGAGTAAAATGGTGTGTTTAACTGGTAGTAACTATCATATTTGGAAAGGCAAGATGAAAGATCTTCTATTTGTCAAGAAGATGCATTTACCTGCGTTTGCTTCTAATAAGCCTCAATCTTTGAATGATGAAGAATGAGAATTTGAGCATCTGCAGGTTTGTGGCTATATTAGACAATGGGTTGAAGATAATGTTAGAAATCATATTGTGAATGAGACACATGTCAAAAGTTTGTGGGATAAGCTCGAGACACTTTATGCTTCGAAGACTGGCAACAACAAGTTGTTCCTATTGAAACAATTAATGAATATCAGGTATAAAGAGGGCACTCCTATTTCTGATCATATTAATGATTTTCAGGGTGTTCTTGACCAGCTGTCCGGAATGGGTGTAATGTTTGATGATGAGATACAGGGACTTTGGCTTCTTAATACTCTGCCAGACTCTTGGGAAACTCTTCGAGTTTCTTTAACTAATTCTGCTCCCAGTGTTGTTGTAACCATGGAATATACTAAGAGTGGTGTCTTGAATGAAGAAATGAGAAGAAGATCTCAAGCCTCATCTTCTTCAGCTTCACACTCTGATGTTTTGGTTACTGAAGATAGGGGAGAAACAAGTCCAGAGGTCAAAATGATAGAGGTAAAAGTAGAAGCAAGTCAAAGTCTAAATACAAGAATACTACATGTGACTATTTCCACAAGAATGGGCATATCATGAAATATTGTTACAAGCACAAGAGAGATATGAGACAACAAAAGAGAGAAGGCGATAATGAAAATCGTGTTGCTGTTGTTGCTAATAATGATCTTCTTGTTTCTTGTGATGAACATGCCATTAATCTTGTTCGTGATGAGTCTAGCTGGTTTGTGGATTCTGGTGCTACTTCTCATGTCACGCCAAAGAAGGAATTATTTTCTTCTTATACTCCAGGTAATTTTGGAACGTTGAAAATGGGCAATAATCATGAAGTTGAAGTTATTGGCATTGGGACAGTTTGTTTGGAAAGTAACAATGGTTCCAAACTAGTTCTTAATAATGTCAAGCATGCTCCAGATGTTCGCTTGAATTTGATTTCTGTGGGATATCTTGATGATGAGGGTTATGTTAATACACTTGGTGCTGGCCAGTGGAAGCTTACTAGAGGTTTGATGGTTGTGGCCCGTGGTGACAAGTTGTCTAACTTGTATGTATTTCAGGGCTCCATGTCCAGAGACTCAGTAAATTTGGTGGAGAATGATACTTCATCAGAGTTATGGCATAGAAGGCTGAGTCATATGAGCGAGAAGGGGATTGATAGTTTGGCTAAGAAAAATTTGCTTTCTGGAGTGAAACAAGAAAAGTTGAAGAAATGTGTTCATTGCTTAGCCGGTAAACAGAAAAGAGTTTCTTTTCAGAGTCATCCGCCTTCACGAAAGCTCGATTTGCTGGAGTTGGTACATTCTGATTTGTGTGGTCCTTTTAAGGTAAGATCTCATGGTGGTGCACTTTACTTTGTGACTTTTATTGATGATCATTCTCGCAAACTCTGGGTATTTCCTTTGAAGTCCAAGGATCAAGTACTTGATGTGTTCAAGGGTTTTCAGGCCTTGGTTGATAGACAAACAGGGAAGACATTGAAATGCATCCGCTCAGATAATGGTGGTGAGTATATTTGTCCTTTTGATAGATATTGCAGAGAGCAGGGTATTAGGCATTAGAAAACTCCTCCAAAGACTCCTGAGTTAAATGGTTTAGCAGAGAGGATGAACAAAACTCTAGTTGAGAGGGCTAGATGTATGCTTTCAGATGCTAAGCTGTCAGATTCCTTTTGGGCAGAAGCACTTAATACTGCTGCTTATGTTATCAATTTATCTCCTGCTGTTGCTTTAGATGGTGATGTCCCTGACAGAGTTTGGACTGGTAAGAATGTTTCTTATGATCATCTTAGAGTCTTTGGGTGTAAAGCCTTTTTACATGTTCCTAAGGATGAAAGGTCAAAGTTGGATGTTAAAACTAGGCAGTGTATCTTCATTGGTTATGGTCAAGATGAATTCGGCTATCGTTTCTATGATCCTATTGAGAAGAAACTTGTTAGACGTCGTGATGTTGTGTTCTTTGAAGACCAAACAATTGAAGATTTTGACAAAGCTGACAAGGCTGATTTTCAGACTAGTGAGAGCTTAGTTGATGTTGATCCAGTTCCTTTGACTATTGCACCGAAAGAAAATCTTCATAATGATGAAAATCAAGTTGATAATGAAGATGGTCATAATGTTCAGAATGACCGGCATGATGTTGTTGATGCTCCAGTGCAAGATGATGTGGTTGTCCCACAACCAATTATAGATGCTCCAGAGAGTTCTCTCAGGCGATCTAGTAGAGAGAGAACTCCTTCATCTCGTTATTCTCCCAATGAGTATGTACTCTTGACTGACGGGGGAGAACCTGAGAGTCTTGATGAGGCCATGGGAAGTGAAGAAAAAGAAAGGTGGTTTGATGCTATGGAAGATGAGATTAAATCCTTGCATGATAATCATACCTTTGATTTGGTTAAGTTACCTAAAGACAAAAAAGCTTTGAAAAACAGGTGGGTTTTTCGGGTGAAACATGAAGATGGTAATCCAGTTCCACGGTACAAAGCTAGATTAGTTGTCAAGGGATTTAATCAGAAAAAGGAGTTGATTTTGATGAGATATTCTCTCCAGTTGTGAAGATGTCATCCATTCGTGTGGTTCTAGGCTTGGCTGCAAGTCTAGATTTAGAGGTTGAACAAATGGATGTTAAAACTGCTTTCCTCCATGGTGACTTAGATGAAGAAATTTATATGGAGCAACCGGAAGGTTTTGAAGTCAAGGGTAAAGAGAATTATGTTTGCAAATTGAAGAAGAGCTTGTATGGTTTGAAACAAGCTCCCAGGCAGTGGTACAGGAAGTTTGGTTCTTTTATGAGTCAGCAGGGCTTCAAGAAGACTTCTTCAAACCATAGTGTTTTTGTGCAAAAGTTCTCTGATGGTGACTTTATTATTGTGTTGCTTTATGTTGATGACATGCTTGTTGTTGTTCATAATACTTGCAGGATTCAGAAGTTGAAGCAAGAGTTGAGTAAGTCTTTTGCTATGAAAGACTTAGGACCAGCAAGGCAGATTCTTGGCATGCAGATTGTCCGTGATAGAAAGGCCAAGAAATTGGTATTATCACAAGAGAAGTACATTCAGAAAGTACTTCGCAGATTCAGCATGGATAAAGCTAAGGTTGTCAGTACACCTTTAGCTATTCACTTCAAATTGAGCACGAAACAGTGTCCTTCTAGTGATGATGAGAAGGAAGATATGAAGAAAGTTCCTTATGCTTTAGCTGTTGGTAGTTTGATGTATGCGATGGTTTGTACAAGACCGGATATTGCTCACGCTGTTGGAGTTGTTAGCCATTTTCTTTCTAATCCGGGAAGAGAACATTGGAATGCTGTGAAGTGGGTTATGAGATATCTCTGTGGCACTTCTAGTCTGAGTTTGTGTTTTGGTACAGGGAAGCCTATTCTTTGTGGTTATACTGATTCAGACATGGCTGGTGATGTTTATACTCGCAAGTCTACTTCAGGGTACTTGGTTACTTTTGCAGGGGGAGCTGTGTCTTGGCAATCTAGGTTGCAAAAATGTGTTGCTCTATCTACTACAGAAGCTGAGCTTATTGCTATCGTTGAAGCTTGTAAAGAATTGCTTTGGATGAAGAGATTCTTGGGGGAACTTGGTTGTGCTCAAGAGAGGTATGTGCTTTATTGTGACAGTCAAAGTGCTATACATCTTGGCAAGAATTCTACGTTCCATGGTCGGTCTAAACACATTGATGTGAGATACTATTGGATTCGAGATGTGTTGGATTCTAAGTTGCTTAAGCTTGAAAAGATTCATACAAATGACAATGGTTCCGATATGATGACTAAAACTTTGCCAAGAGGGAAGTTTGAAGATTGTTGCATGGTCGCCGGGATGGCGGTCTCCTCCACATAGTCGTGAGGGGGAGAATTGTTGGGTTATGGGTCTTTTTTTCCTTCCTATGTGGATAAATAAAAGCCCAATTTGGACCAACCCATTTTTTCCCATAGGCCCATTCTTATGAGGCAAATATAAACCTATTTAGGGTCTTATTTTCAGACACACAGAGAGTTTTTTAGCAGCCAAAAAGAGAGAAAAAGAGCAGATTTTCGCAGTCAAATTTCAGCCATAACAGCCAACTTCAAATTGCGATTCCCGCTTCGTTTCTTTTCCGATTGAGCTGATTTTTGGACAGCATATTATCCTCATCTCAATCTTTGATTAGGAACTGACAGAGTTAGATTTGGTGGCCTGCAGCTTCAGTTTTGCTGTCGTGAATAGTAGCTGCGAAATTGGTGATTTTGCTCCTTTAATTCTCTAGATTTGGTGCAATCTTATTTTGTTGTTGCTCGTTGTTTGGCACTTGTTTTGTGGCCAATTTTGGAGAACAATATTGTAACTCTTGGTGATTATAGTGGAGCTTTTGGTCCCGTGGTTTTTTACTCTTCACATCGAAGGGTTTTCCACGTAAATCTTGGTGTCTTGTGTGATTGGTTTATCATTGCCTTGTTATATTTGTTTGGTTGAATTACTTTCTGCCTTACTATCATATTGCTTGTGGTTGTTTGTTTTCTCTTGGTTCAAATCGAAAAGGGAAAGTATAGACTTGGGTATTCTTCCGCTGTTATCCTGTCAGGCATTCTATGTTAGTGCCTTGTCTTTCCCAACAATGAGATCTTCAGAATGACTTCACTGCAAAGGTACATTCCAAGTGAAGTTACTTCGTGAAATTGACTTTGTAAGCAACCTATATTCTAGCATGCTTCAATTCAAATTTTACCTTTTATCAAACATTTGCCACATGTTGAACACTAAGATGCAGAAAGCAAAGGCTTGACACAAGAATGCTGGATACAATAAGTTAACAACACATAATACTGCATACAATAAGCTAACAACACATAAGATGCAGACATCATAGGTTTTATCAAAGGTTTGAATATATTGGAGTAATATTTGCATCAGCCACCTCTCCTTTTGTGGTAATTCGAAATCAGAGTGCACTTGTCTGGAGCAGTAACTGTAGGCATTACCATAAATTGGAGTAATATTTACATCAATCACCTCTCTCTTGCACTCAGGACACTCTTTTGTAGATTAATCAATATAAGGTAAGTTATAAAAGCATGAACAGCAATATAAATGACCACAACAAGTCAAAATGTGTTGTTTTGCACTATCAAAACATATGTTAAAGTTAAAGATACTAGGTCTGATCTTATCAACTTTCTTAACCACTAAATCCATCTCAAATGCCTTTGCTACTAAATGGGATCTATCTCTTTTGCATCCTTTTTCCATACCTAGAGAATTGTGATGTTGAACAGAATTAGGATCCATCGGCAGAATTAGGAGCCTCATTAACAAAATTCTTTTATCTATCATAGACTGAGCAGTTTCGAAATCATTGGACAAAGACCCTAAGCTAAAGCTGACGACTCCATAGGTTTGTGGCTCAAATCAAGATCCATTACTATAGCATTGATCTAATTATCTTCCATCAACAACACACAACTAGTATACGCTGCCTTTCAAGTCTGTTTCCGAAAGGGGAAAAAACAAATATATAAACCATTGTTTTCTTGTATGCTATTAGCATATGAAACTCTCAGTTCTTTTTGGTTCCAAGCAAAAATGTATTTCATGTATTATTTTGTTCCAACTTTTTGTGTAACATGCACATTTTCTCCATTTTAAACTAATTAACTAATTGACTTGACACAAATTTTAGAAAATAAAGAAGACTTTTAAATCGTGCCATCTTTAACTAAAGATATATTGAATGTGAAGATAACTAGTTTAATTGCACTAAATCATATTCAAGTCATATGGACATTGCCTCTTTTGGTGCTTTTTCATTTTTTTTGGAACACCCTCAAAACATATGAACAGGCAGAAAATGATTGATATATGTATACCACATAAGAAGGGAAGAAGGAGAATGAATCTCTAGAGCCATCCATCGATTGTTCCTCTTTGGTCATGACACCAGACTAAATTTGCACTCGAGTAACACAGAGTCAGCAACCTTCACAACCTATAAAGCACAATATGTAAGCAATCTGTATAAAGTCTTTTTACATATAGTTAAACATATGAGGATCGATCACCATGTTTGTAATATTGGAACAATTCAGTGTATGAAATGTTCAATCGTCTTAATCTATGTTTAGTAGAAACAATAACTCCTAAAAGATAAAATGAGAAGACGAGTGCTCCTTGTTCTGTACACTCCAAACATCTTTGCAAGCTTGCAGCTAAATGAAGTATCTTTTTTTTGCTTGTTCTTGTCTAGTTACTAGGGATGTTACCTTGTAGACATATTAGCGATTGGATAAAGGAATAAAAAAATCACAAGAAGGAACACATTGAAATTACAAAACTTATAAAGGAATAAGAAATTCAAAATAGATAGAGTTAAACAAACATTAAAATGGATTTCACAAACCTTTTCAAAAATATGTATCTTCTACAAAGCAATAATCCTATGAGTTGGAATGTGAATTGCTCTCTGAACAACATTTTAGGCACCGGCACCTATGGCTCCAATGACCACCATCTCGTGTGAAGCACATCTAATAGATAACAAAATAGAAACAACAAAAACACCGAAATACATAGAAAGAACATTCGTAGGAACAACAAAATTATGGATAGAAAATCTACCCTCGGAAAGTTTAGAACTACTTAGGAATGATAAGAAAATGAATGGATCCCCATCAGCAACAAATATAGATATACTAGACAAATATGAATCAGCAATAAGAAGTGAATTTGGAGGTATGACCACGGATGTAAGAGAAATAGGCCAATGAGGGTTTAAGAATACAAAATTGGATCAAATCAGTGAATACAATCAAAAATTTGTATTGAGATCTATGAATATTGAGAGGAGAGGATAAAAAAATGTAAGAGAAGTGACATTTTTTTACCTTAAAATGATTATCCCAATTCCGAATCTGATAAGCTAGTTGAAGTTTACAAAGTTGAAGTGGCGGTGAAGAGATGATGAGATAAATTTAGCCATCGGAGTGGTGATCTCTCAGAAGATGAGTTCTGAACGGTGAAGACATGGTGACAGAAATGTAGCCATTGAAGAAGTGAGCTCTCAGAAGATGATTTCAAAGAAGAAGAGGAGCGAGTGGAGAAAATTAAGCTCGTTTTTATTTTTGGTGACACATTGAGCAAAGAGGTCAAATATCTTTAAAATGTAATTAACTAATTAACTAACTATGGGATCAAATTAATATTTTTAAAATTTTCTAATCTTTTATAAAATATAGAAAAAACACTTCTATAATTCAAACCAAATCATTTAAAAAGAAAAATCTTTTTATCTTTACTCCTCTCTTTTCTCTCTTCTTTTCTTCATCTTCTTCCTTAGAATTCGGAAATCCGTCGTTACTCTTTCTCTGCAGTCGCTACTCTTCCCCTCCAGTCCTCCATTACTCTCTCATCTTTCTAATATGTAATCATGTTCGGCTAGAAATGACTAAGTTATTTTTTTGAAATACTATACAATTTTTTGAAGTTTTTTTCTTGGTTAATGAACAATAAAATGTTCTGTAGGTGTAAAAACTGAATAATCGGCTTAACGGTGTGTATTATTTATCATTAAGAAAATCAGCCAACTCAAAAAATCCTTATTTTGAGGAAATGTATATGTAATGTTATCATTCAGTGAAAAGTCATTTTTTATTGCTGTTGTTGTTCTTTTTTTTTGGTCATTTTGTTGATATGAATTTAACGTATTTTGCCACATTTTAGTGATATGTTGGTCATCTGTTGTCACATATGATTCAAATGTTGCAATAATCAGTACAGATGTGTCAACATAAGATGCATCTGCCGCTACATAAGATGTACATGTTGTGCAACTGCAGGTACATATGTGGCAACATAATGTTAATTTATCGCAACAGACTATCCATCGGTTGCAACTTACTGCTAATATTATCTTAATGAATTGTAAAATTGATATGTTGGTTAGCTGCTGCCACATAAGATTCAAATGTTGCAATAATCTGTATAGATGTAGCAACATATGATGCATCTGTCGCTACATAAGATGGATATGTTATGCAACAGTAGGTACATATGGGGCAACATAATGTTGATTTATCGCAACAGACTATCCATCGATTGCAACATACTACTATTATTATTTTATAATGAATTGTAAAATTTCAATATTTTTTTAATTTACCTTGTAGATGAAATGATACGAGAAGCTTCATCCATGTCAACAACTCAATCTTCTAACATGAAATGCTTTTTTTGTCTATGCTTAGAATGTGAGCAGCAACATGATTATTTTATTAGTCGTGTTAAAAAAACTCACTGATATTTTTAAGGAAATGTCTCATAATATTGATGTGCAAGGATCCAAGAAGACTTCACAGCATTTGAAATGTAGGAGGTTGAAAAAATCTATTTCTCAAACCCTTTATATAATTATTGAGAAGAAAGAAAAGGAGAAGAAGGCAAAGGAGGAGAAGGAGAAGGAAAAAGAGAAGAATGCAAAGGATGAGAAGGAGAAGAAGGCAAAGGAGGAGAAGGAGAGGGTGAAGAAGGCAAATGAAGAGAAGGAGAATATGAAGAAGGCAAAACAGGAGAAGGAGAAAGAGAAGGAGGAGAAGAAGAAGACAATAAGAAGGAGAAGGAGAAGCAGAAAGAAAAAGCGAAAGCGAAAAAGAAAGGGAAGAAAGTCGAAGTTGTCAGTTGTGATGTGAAGAAACAATATCCATTTGAAGATTTTAACATTGACGGCGAGGGTCCTACTGAACTAATGTCATCCTTCTCGCAATGGATAAAAGAGGGTCTTTACAAGCATCATGCAAAAAAGTAAGTAAAATAAAGCAAGTAAAGCCGTTCAACTATTATTAGAATTTCTTCTTGTTGTCCAATATATAATGATTTATAATGACTACAAATTTACAGAGGAAACAAGGAGGATCACTACTTAGCTGATTTCTCAAAACTTGAATTTGACAAACTTAATTTAGTAGTTGCATTTTCCATGAATAAGGACTGGTTCTACGTAATGTCTCAACCCAATAGGTACTGGAATGATGAGGTAAATCTATGCTCACATTTATATGTACTGTTTAGTACATGAATATATACAATTAAATTGATACACTTGGTTGATGCATGTGTGCAGTATGTGGATGTCATATTTTACTATTTGCGTAAGAAGTCGAAGCAAAAGATTCAGTCTGAATATCAATATACCTTCACTAGTTGTTTTTTCAAAATATACATTGAAAATTCTAGTGAATATGAGGATAAAATCATTGACATAATGAAAGGGTATGCTATACCTTCTGGAATGCCTTGGCTCTTGACGAATGATGTTTATGTCACTGTAAATAGTAATGGGAAATTCCATTGGGTCTTGGCAGTCGTAGCATTGAAGGAACAGTGTATAAAAGTGTATGATTTCACGTCCTCAAATAGGTTTATTAGAAAACTATCCTCCGAGATTCAAAAGATGGCTACAATGTTGCCAAAGTACCTTGAGTTGAGTGGATTTTTTGAGAAAAATGAGCGAACCAACTGACCAGTTCTTAAATGTTACCAAGGAAAGAACAAATTGTCACCCATTTGAAGTCAGTCATGTTACTGGTACTTCCCAACAAGAAAGCAGTAGTCTGTAAGTATCACAATATTATTTTGTCTTACGACTATCGAAATGTGATGTTACTATATTTTCTTATTGATGATATGCCATGCAGAGATTGTGGAATTTTTGTTGTTGTATACGCTGAGTATTTGAGTGATGGATTACAAGTACCATCATGTGAAATCATTGTTGACACCCTTCGCTTGAGATATGCTTCACTCCTATGGAATTATGGGATTGTAAAGGCTCAAAATGATTACGTTAGCAATAATGAAGACCCAGATATGCGTAGAACACAAAAAATAATCTAAGATCGATGAGAATATTTAGTTTAGAACCATTGATTAGATATGTGGTTATGTATATCATATCATTCTGAATTACCTTTTTGTTGATAAGTTGTATAAAATAATTGGTAAAGTGTTAATTAAAATGTAATTTCGATAGTAATAAACACGACAAATTTATATGTTGCAACATTTCATATATATGTAGCAACAGATAGTATCTATGTAGCAACATATAGTAATATGTTGCGACAGATAGTATATCTGTAGCAACAGATATTATATATGTAGCAACAGATAGTATATATATAACAACAGATAGTATATATGTAGCAATATATGTGCACAGTTTGAATTGTCAAAATAAAAAAAATTAACGGCTTTATTTTATTTTCCCTCTCTCCTCTCTTCTCTCTTCTCTCTTCTATAAATGTCATTTCGTATTCCACAAGATTTATTTATTTATAATAATTTCTCTTCTATATATGTAATATCTGTAGTAATAAACACGAAAAAATTATATGTTGTAACAGTTAGTATATATGTAGCAACAAATATTATATATGTAGCAACAGATGTCACAGTTTGAATTGTCAAAATTAAAAAAAAATGAACGATTTTAATTTTCATTTTCTCTCTCTCTCATCTCTCATCTCTCTTCTATAAATGCCGTTTCGTATTTCACAAAATTTATTTATTTCTTCTCTACTGCCAACTTCTCCTTTTTCTCTTCGATTCTCTTAGTGCTTCCTTCACAGATCATCTTCTACAGCAAGGCGGCTTTGTCCTCATAATTTTTACTTTATCGTTGATATATATATCTTCTCAGGTAAGGTAACATTTAATTAGGATTTGAAATTCATGTGCTCATCTGCTTATTGCCCTATTTTGACTTGTGGTTGTAGCTCATGTGTGTGTGGCTTTCAAATATTTTATTTTTATACTTGCAGGTACAATGGCTCTTGTCAAAAGAAAAGTTGATGTCGATACATCTGATCAAATAAAGACCTAGAAGAAGGCTAGGTCTAAAATTCATAGGAAGAGGAATGAAAATACTACACTTTTAGAAAAACTTGCAACTGAAGTGGTTTCTTCTTCTTAAACAGAAGTAGAATTTTGTCAAAAAGATTATGAACAAAGACAAGTAGTGGATGAAGAAGATGGAAAACAAGAAGTTGAGGAACAAGGAAAAATAAATGAAGTTCAGGAAGAAGGGGAAAATAAAGAAGTAGTAGTTTTGGGGCACAACAAGAAAAAATAAATGAAGTTCATGAAGAAGAACAAGAACTTCATGTAGAGTTCAATGCTAGTGGGGATTATGGGATTAAAATCATCAATGCAGAAACTTTTCCTGTGCATCTGCAGCCTGATGCTAATGGTGACAACATCATTAGGTCAATCTTGGAAAGACCTTTCGTCAAATTCAGGGATATCATCAAGAGAAATGAATTGAAAGATTTTTTCAGAAATAGTTGTTTTGGTCGTTTTCTTGATTTACCCATTGATCCACTTCCACGTTTTTAAATGACCATCGTGTATGAAATTTTGAAAAGAAGGTTCATTTTTGAAAATACCAATAAGATGGATGAGATTCTAATTAATTATTGTGGCATGCCAGTTTTCTTTGGCATTTTAGAGTTTGCCATAGTTACAGGGCTAAAATATCATCCTCCTGTTGAGACCATCCCTGAATACATTGTTAAAACAGATACACGACGAATGAAAATAGTTAAAGAAATAGTAGACTTAGGAAAACAATCAGTGCCAACTGAGGAGTAGGACTTGATGTCCCTTGTTGGCAAAAGCTTTAAAAATTCTGACTTATTATGTTTGTTGGAACGGGAGGATACATCAAGGAAGAACAAGGAGTCATTGTGCTTACTTTGGTTTACACATAATATTCTTTTGCCGAAGGATCCGGAAAACAACATACTTTTAAAGTATGTCAATTTCTGTCAGGATATTGAAGCTTTCAAGAACTACCGTGGGGTCATGAGAGCTTTCATCCAACTGTCGACTACATGTTGAAGCCTTTAGGAGAAAAGATCAGTAACTTGTTTGGTTTTCCATGGGCTTTCATGGTAAAGCTGAATGTTTTTAATCTTTTTATATTATATTAAGTAATAATTCAACATTTTATTATTGACAGGTTTTTCATTTTTTACAGGCCTGGGCATTTGAAGTTATTTCTTATTTAACCCACCAAGTAATTTAAGCAGAAAGAGATCGTCCCCAAGGATGATGTGACGGTTGATGGCAAGAACAAAAACTACCAAAGAAGGGCATATTTCAGATCTTTTTAACCCCTCCTTTTGATGCAGTAAGTTATTATTCGTATATTACAGGCATATGTTGCTACATTTGTGTGACATGTTGCTACAAATGAATTGGCTGTCGCAATATGTGTCACAAATGTTGCTACTGATGAATCATCTGTCACAACTTGTGTCACATGTCGCAACACATGACTCATCTGTAGCAACATGTGGCACAAATGTTGCTACAGACGAATCATGTGTTGCGATATGTGCCACAAATGTTGCTACAGATGATTCATCTGTAGCAATATTTGTAGCACATGTCGTAATAGACAATTCATCTGTAGCAACATTTGTGACACATGTTGTGACAGACAATTCATCTGTAGCAACAAAAAAATCTTATTGATGACTCATTTTTACTATTTTAGGTAGTCCATTCATAGATTACCCCAACAGAAGAGGAATTGCAAATGTCATATCTAATAACTCTAGGGTTAGTTGAAAGCATTTTTGATCTTGTTGTGGATTGAGTTAAAATGATGTTGGCTGGAGCAACACCCATAAAAAGAAAGAGAGTTCCTAATGAAGTCAGTAATGAATTAGTTGTTTTTGATGTTGATGATGGTGTTGATGTTGATGATGGTGCTGGTGTTGGTGTTGCTTCTGCTACTTGTGTTGGTGCTGCTGGTGCAGGACAACATGAAGGGGATACCTCTTGTAGATGATGTTGTGGCTTCCTCTATGAGAAGTGTAAGAAACATGATGAATATTCTATAAAGTATCTACAAAAATTGAGTGAAGCTGTCAATAAATTTAAAAACAAGAGGGGTGTGAAGGACATTGCATCAAAGAATGTGCCGCATGCATGTACTCCAAAGTCCAATTGGAGAAAAGAATCATTTTCCAAGGCAATGCAAAATTTGAAGAGGAAGATGTTTGGAGAAATTCCAAGGGCCGTAATGGAGGAAGAGGTGACGGAGTATTGACACCCAATTTTAATCGACCTTTAACCATTTTTAGGATTATATTCGACTAAATACGTATTTTTAAAATTTACTTAAAGTTTTGAAGTTTTAGCCGATTTTTCTCAAAAAATTATATATTTTAGCATCGTTTACTTTATAAAATTATTATAAAAAATATTTCTATTTTAAATTTTTTAATGAATTTCAAATGTTTTTTTTTAAAAATGATTTTCAATTATATAAATATTTTAATATATGTAGTATTTTAATTAAATAGTAATTTCTACACTTTCCTTAAATTTTAAATTCTAGCCTATTCTGTCATAATTTCTTTCAATTATAGCCACTTGAATTCGAAGTTATTTCAATCATAGCCCCTCTTTCATTCCAATTCTAGCCAAATGTTGTTGCAATTTTAGCCATTTTATATCCAACCAATCTGATTTCAATACATATCATCTTTTAATCTCATCCATCTATTTTATTAATCGAATCCTAGCCCTTCATTTCAAATTAGATCAACGATTGTGATTTAATCTTCTATTCTCTCAACATTAAAAGACCCCAAAACCTAAAATTCCAACCCATTCTTCTCCCTCCTCTTCCTCTCCAGCCACCTCCCCTCTCCCTTCTCTCTCCCCCTCCTCCATTTTTCCGTCGAGGGAGACAACCGGACGGGAACCCAAGCAGCCGCTCCTCTTCTCTCTCCCTTCCAGCCCCCTTTCCCTCTTTCCGTCTCCCTTCTCTCTTCCCCTTCCCCACCTTTTTTCTCTTCTCCGACGAAGAAGCGATCCATTGGTCTCCCCCAATCGCCGACGATCTCTTTTCGCCCTTTCCCTCTCCTCTCCTCCCCTCTTCTTCTCCTTTTCTCCTCATCTATCCAGCAGCCTGTGAGAAAAACCAGCAGCAACTGGCAACGCCAGAGGCAACTCCAATCAGCAGTCGGTGCTGCTTCATCTTCCTCCAGTCGCTGCTCTGAGCAGTGAGTTCCAACAACCTGCAACAGCTGGACACCAGCACATCAGCTTCGAGTAGAGAGCCACCGCGAGGACAACTATCCAGGCAGTAGCTCCAGCGCCTCCCGCCAGCAAGTAGTCCTCTCGTCCTCTCCCTTTTCCACCGAAACAACAGACAACAACTCCGGCTCTGGTCAGCAATGACACGAAATTCAAACTTAGTGTTTGAGAAATGGCGGATCCGGACAAATCCGTCCAGGTTTGTTCTAGTTTATTAATTTTTATTCATCTCTTAATACTCTTAATTGTGGTCCTTGGCATGCTCTTGATTTCTATATAATGTATTTTCTATGCATATATACTTTATATGAGATTAACAGATGCCTTGAATGCATCCTAGAAGGAGCTAAGTTGCTATCTATATGATGTTAAACATGTTTTGTTGTAATTTGCTGATGTTTGAATATTCCCATATCTCTATTATTGGTTTCTCTGTAATATGCTGATTTGTAGAAAGCATTAGTATGTTCTTAATACGGAATTGCTGATCCTTGCTTTTAAATCGATTACCCTCCTCAAACTAATATAATGTCAATTTGTTCCCCAACTTTAGCTAATTAAGTGGTGCCTATGGATTTGTTCTTGATGTGATAATTTTGATTACATTTCTTAAATTACTTATCAACTTGCTAATTTGCATGATCCATTTGTTGAACTTACGCAAGTGATGCAGTAATAAGCAACATGTCCGTAGTAATGGTAGGTTATGTAATCTTTAGAATATTGGTTGAAATTATATTTTATGTTTCTCCCTTAAATATTTACTTTCCTTTTGTCCAATGATTTGTAATTGATAGCTAAATAACTAATATATCTTGTCTTATTTAAGTTGTCGACATATTTTGGCATGTAAATTTTGGTTAAGTATTTCTAGAATTTGACTCGTATTTGACAAGAATGTCTACTAATTTTGACTCTTCTTTATTTGGAAAATATATTTTATTTCTATTTTTTATTCTTACTTGTTTATATTTGGTAATGATATTTTAATTTTGTTTTGATTTTGGCTCCTATTTATTTAAGGAAAAATAATATTACTCTCTTTTCTTTTCTTTTTTATTTGGTAAAAACAATTAAAATATTTTCTGATTTTTGGATATCCTTTAAATTAACTGGTTAGTATTCGGAATTAACATTTAAATTATTTTTGTATTCATACATTTGTGTGAGCTCATTGTTCTATTCCTTTGTTATGTATAAGTTGTTAAACAATTGCATAATGTCTCACCTTGACTAATAAATGTGATTACTTGTGTAGTTATTTGATTGCTTTGACAGGTTTCAAACTTGAAGTTCAAGTTGAAGATTAACCATGAAGAAAGATTTATTTGCTTATTTGAATCTATATTTTTTCTTTCTTATTTTATTTATTCGAATGTTGTAACATTTGTAAATCTAAAGATCATATATATAAATTTATTTGGGGTATCGTCTATGGGAGGGGGATTTACATGCCTACTTGTTTTTTGTAATTTTTTTTTTAAAAAAGTTAGAAATCATGCCTATAGGTTTATCTTTAACCACCTAAAATTATTGTTTGTAGGTGTTATAATCTAATCAATTTTCAATTTGCTTGACGCTTTGTTAATAAGTCTAAAAAAATAACTAGATTCCATTAATTTTTGAATGCTAAAATCAAATTATAATAATTTAGTAGGCTGATTAGGTGTTTTAAAAATGTTATAACTTTTAGCATTATCTTGTCACGTAAAAACCAGGCCTAGGGATCAATTTATTCATATCATTTAGATTTACAAAATCATGCATGCATGTGTTACTAAAATTAGTTAATATTTGTCCTTTTTTTAGATTTCTGCACTCATGATGCAATATGTTGTTCTCTTAAAATAATAGTGATAATAAATTCAAATCATTTCATGCATTTAACAAACTACTTGAATTTTGAATATTTCATATCAAAACCTTAGCATTTAATAAATTTACCACCTTAATGTTCTACTAGTTTTTTTTTCTTACTTACAAAGTTTTGCAACATAATTTTCTTAAGAGTCATTATTCAATCATCCTTTAAAAATTTTGATTAATTATGACATTGTTTATTTTGAAAATAAATTATAAGGACTATCTCCTAACCTATCGTTAGTGGGAAAGTCAAAGGAACTACGAGGTCTAGTTCCAATTTTAATACCGACGCGTCCCCGGAAGTACCACTTACCCATGAATTTCAAAAGAAATTATTTGTATTTATATGTAAATATTTATGTTCCTATATGCAAATTAAATCTTTTAAATCATTTTTCAAAAAATATAAACTATTGTGTTTTTAAGACCGACCTCAAATTAAAAATTGTTTATATGGTGGAGGAGCGCGATCAACAATATCGTGGTATCATCCCTATAAAGAAACAAACATTTTTTTTGAATAAAAAATTCATATTCAAAACTTGCTCAATTTTCAAAACTTTACTTTCGCACATTTTAATTGCTTAATATTTGCAAATTTTGTTTATAACTTAGTCTCATATGCTCAAATAAAAATAAAACTTGATTGTTTATTTATTGCTATCACGTAGCCTTGCCTGCTCAAATTAAATAATAAAATAGTATTAATTATTTTTTTATATTTGTTATCACTTAGCAAGATTAAATAAATTAATAATGAAGTGACCTTGATTGCTAATTGTAACCCCCACATAGATTGCATGAGATACGTCCGGGACCCACATTTGTGGACCTCGAGGGATGCCTAACACCTTCCCCTTGAGGTAATTTGAACCCTTACCCTAATCTCTGGCTCGCTGACCTTAGCTAGACTTAGTTAGGTTAGATAGGTACCCTAACGCGCCTTAATTCGTTAGGTGGCGACTCCTCAAACTTAAAATCCCAAAAGAGTTGTTAGGTCGTGCACAAAACCCATTTTCTGCAAAAATGGGGCACGACACGAAGTATAAAAAGGTTAATATTTATAGGCGTCCCTCTGTAGCTGAAAAAGAAGCAGTAATTAAGGTGACCGGTGCAAACGATATTCAAATGGAATACGACATGCATGTTTTTACCGGTCAAGATTTCAGGAGCATGACAAACCTAACAGTTTGGTGAAAAGACTAGTAATTCTACTTTTTAATAACTATTTCGTATGTCTTTTCACTGAATACTCTTTCTAACTATTTAATATTATTTTTTATTTCAATATATTGACGAAATCCTTAATTTCATGCTTCAGAGGCATTGGAAATACCCGAACTACTATGATCCCAGGGATAGAATCTGGATCTCAACTTCTGCATAAAATTTCTACATAGATATAATCAAATGAGCGATGAGGAAACAAGGTCAGGTGGTTAAAGCATGAATCAGTTACTAGATGACTTTGTATGTGATGATGCTATGATTGACTATATCAGGGGTATTAGGACAACTCCTGGAGGCATGGATTGGATTGACGCAAAAAGGATTTTAACAGTCATGAACGTTTCGAGTAATCATTTCGTGACTGTCGAGATTCTCTTGCATGAGGGATTGATCAATGTTTATGAGTGCAACATGGTGGTTACGGAAAATGATAAGTTTTTCACACTCATACAATCTGTGTTCGAGTTGCTGCCTAAATTGCTGAATCAGAGTGGAATAATGAATCATTTGCTAGAGAAGTTGCTCACTCAACCATGGTAGTTTAACGGTCTAATAGAACCCTATGGTACGAAATGCAAGTGGAGCAGCGTGCGGGTCATATTCCATTGCATTCATTGAGCACTTGACTAGTCGAACAAAATTGCATCCACCCAATTCACTGTTATGTGACAATCTAATTAAACAGATGCAATATATTTGGGCTAATGGGATACTATCTCAATGCTTAAAGCCTTCACATTATGCTTGTAATTAAAGACAATGTTTAATTTTCAAATATGTTATTTTATTTTATCTTAAAGACAATGTAATTAAAGACAATATTTATTTTATCAATTTGTCTATCACAACATTTGACATGTGTCGCTACAGATGATTCGCCTATAACAATATTTGAGTCGAATGTTGCTACAGATGATTTTATGTAGCTATATTTGTTGCATATGTGCTACAAATGATTTTATGTAGCAAAATTTGAGTCATACGTTGCTACAACTGATTATATGTTGCAACATCTAAGTCATATGTTTCTACAGCTGATGCATATATCGCAACATTCGTCTGTCACAACATGTGACATATGTTGCTATAGACGAATTAGTTGTAGCAACATTTGAGTCATATGTTGGTATAGGTGATTATATGTAGCAACATTTGAGTCAGATGTTGCTACAGATGATTATATGTAGCAACATCTGAGTCAAATGTTTCTACAATTGATGCGTATATCGCAACATTCATACGTCACCACATGTGGCATATGTTGCTACATACGAATCAGTTGTAGCAACATTTGAGTCGGATGTTGCTACAGCTGATGCGTGTATCGCAACATTAGTCCATCACGACATGTGGCATATGTTGCTACAGATGATTCGCCTGTAGCAATATTTGTTGCATATGTTGCCACTAATGACTATATGTAGATCATATGTTGTTTCGAATGATTATATGTAGCAACATTTGAGTCACATGTTGCTACAATGAAGCGTATATCGCAACATTCGTTCATCACGACTACTTAATAATTTGTTGTTTGATCAGGAGTGCAAAACTACGTCTATTTAATTCCACAACTATGATAATTGTATTGGTTGTACACAACTACATAATAATTTGTATCCTCTACAAAATTCTTCTTGGTAATGCTTAAAAATATAAGAAAAAAAACAAAGAACACCAACATTAGCTTCCACATGATACAACATTTGGTCTTTTTCTTCTCCTTCATTCCCCATTTGGTACTTCTTGTGATATGACTTTCATCAACAGTATCCAACTCCTTAATTTTATTCGCCAATCGGAGAATAACGAACTTGGATCGTATATCAACATCTTAACAATTCCTCCATCTAAAGAACTTGCATGAATTCTCCTAAAATACCACAAAGAAATAAATTTTAATTAAAAAAAATAAATAGATCTGAAATCTCCAAAATATTTTAGAAAGAAACACACATACATGATATCATGGACAAGACCAAAATCTGCGAACAAGATTGTACTTTGATCACGAAGATTGCATTGAATGTAGATCTCCATGTTTGCGATACATTTTAACATTCAACATTGTATCATTTTCATCATCACAAATTCGACTTAGTATAGCATTTGACATCATATCATTGGATTACCGAAATTTGGTTTAACCAAAGGCAAATAAAATATAGAATAGTGTTAATGACAGAAATCAAACTTGATTTGAAAAAAGGCATCAAAACTGAAACGACAAAGATCAAAAATTTGAAAACCCTATTCTTAAAATGAAAATGAAAACGTATTTTAGAATGGATTGGGCCTATTTTTCTTTTTGTTAAACAGAATGGTCTTTGCCTATCATTGGGCCACTTTTAAAAGTGTCATTTGTTATAATTATATGTTGCAACAGTTTCAGTATATGTTGCGAATTTAATAACAGAAACGGCATATGTTACTACAGATGAAAAAAAAAGATACTAATAGAGGATTCGATCGATTTAGGAAAGGAAAAATGGAAATTTGAACCAAATTTTAGTGATTTAGAACATAAATAATAAATAATAATAAGGTATAACATTTGAAAAATTGATTTAGAAGAGTGTTATATAACTATCACATGGATTTACTAGGACAATGTATGATGAACTAGTGAGATGATTGTCTTTATAAATATAATTTCTATAATCCAATGGAGAGTGTTGTAAACGACCACATTTGTTACTTAGACATGTTGTAGGACTATATATTTGTGTTGCATATCAAATTACGTGACAATTAAATTCAATTAAGCCCCAAAAAGTGTAACGACCTGTTTAGTCATTTTGAGTAACAAACATCAATTCTGGAAAAACTGGCTGAGGCGACGGACCAAACGACGATCCGTCATGGGCACGACGGACCGTCGCAGGGTCTCGTTTCAAAACACTTAGAAAATCTGAAATTGGGTACTAAAAATCGACTCTCTGAACTTCTTGACGGAATGGAAGGACGGACCGTCACAGGCGTGACGGACCGTCACAGGCGTGACGGACCGTCACAGATTGTTCAGTGAAAGTTGACTCTCTGACCCTTGCGACGACCTGCAGGACGGACCGTCGCAGGCACGACGGCCCGTCACAGGTTGCGCAAATCCCAGGCAGAATCGGATTTCCTTACACGTTTTAAGGGACGTTTTTGGACTATTCTTTCCTTAATTATAGATTTCGTGGGTTTATATTAATAACTCAAATTCTTGGGGGTTAAAAGAGGTAACCCTAAGTTAATTAGTGGGGTATTATTGCCATCTTTTATACTTAATTATATGTTAACTAGGGTAAAAGAAAGAGGGTTTGAATAAAGAAAATAGAGAGAACAAGGAGAGAGGGAAATTGATCGATCAAGAGGCAGAGGGAATATCAAAGCTTGGGAAATTGCTTGTTGATTCCAATTCTTCGGTGGAGGTAGGTTATGGTTTTTCATGCTTCATAAGTAAACTCTTAATAGTGAATGATATGTATTGGTAGTATTGTAAACCCTACTATATGCTTAATGGTATGTTTGCATGAATATGATTATGTGATTGTGATAAGATAAGAATGATGAAAATATTGAATCCCAAATCTTGAAAAGAAACTTTAATATACATTATTAATGATGATGCCTTGGTATAGAAGAAGGCTTGATGAATTAAAGTAATGGGATTGATGATGCCTTGGAATAGAGAAGGCTTGATGATTTACAGAATGATATTAGTGGATCGGAGTGTCACGTTCCGACACATAGTATTAGTGGATCGGAGTGTCACGTTCCGACACATAGTATTAGTGGATCGGAGTGTCACGTTCCGACACATAGAATTAGGTGATCGGAGTGTCACGTACCGACACATGTAGGGGATCGGAGTGTCACGTTCCGACACATATAGGGGATCGGAGTGTCACATTCCGACACATGTAGGGGATCGGAGTGTCACGTACCGACACATGTAGGGGATCGGAGTGTCACGTTCCGACACATAGAATTAGGGGATCAGAGTGTCACATTCCGACACATAGAATTAGGGGATCGAAGTGTCACGTACCGACCCATAGTAGTAGGGGATCGGAGTGTCACGTACCGACACAAGAAGAGGAAAGATAATGAATCTTGAAAGATGATAATATACTCAACTTAATATACTTATTTCCCAAATGAGTATGGTGTTGAGGCTTGAGCCCTCATGGATGAACTTGACGGTACTTATTGATGATTATAATACTTGTTGTTGCTACATGTTGAGTTTTATAGTTGATTTACGATAATATTGATATATACTGTTCCCTATTTTGAGTTAGCCGATGATATCTACTCAGTACCCGTGTTTTGTACTGACCCCTACTTTTATGTTTTTCTTCTTGTTATTTGTGGAGTGCAGCAAACATGCCGTCATCTTCGACTCAACAGTAACTTAAGCCAGTCTTCGTCACACCGGATCTTCAGGGTGAGCTAACGCTTCTAGCTTGGACTGGATCTTCTCCTTCATGTCTTGATGCCTTGAACTTCCGGCATGGACTAGCTTCTTATATATTTTTAGCTTCTTAGAAACTCTTAGAATTAGTAGTTTAAAGTAGATGTTCTTGTGATGATGACTTCCAGTTTCTGGGGATAATGATAAGTTTTTGAGTTATAGAAGTTGATTATTTATTTTTACTTATGAGTTTAAGTCTTCCGCATTACTTTCTGTTTATATTATATTGAAATGTTAAGGTTTAGATTGGTTGGTTCGCTCACATAGGAGGGTAAGTGTGGGTGCCAGTCGCAACCCGATTTGGGTCGTGACAAACTTGGTATCAAAGCATTAGGTTCGTTGGTCTCATCACACAAGAACAGGTCTAGTAGAGTCTTAAAGAACGGTAGGGGGACGCCTTTACTTTTCTTTGAGAGGCTATAAGACTTTAGGAAAATTTCACTCTTTTATTCTTCCTTTCGTGCTACTACTTGAGTCCAATTGGTATCTAGGCGATACGAATTGGTATCTGACCATCTTCACTCTCTTTCGCAGATGGTTAGAACTAGAGAAACGACTACGTCAACACCAACACCGGCCAGACAAGAAACAACTGAGCCAGCCACTGGGGCTGTGGCTCGAGGAAGGACAGCGGCAAGGGGCCGTGGTAGAGGTCGTGGGAGGACGTTCTCTAGGGGAAGAGGACGAGCACCTAGCCCATCTGATACTAGGGCAGTGACTCCTCCACCGACTGAGGAAGTAATAAGAGAAGGGGAGGATGGGGAAACTGAACAAGTGCAGAATGAGGGATTGCCACCCCAACCTACCCCAGAGATGATCAATCAGGTTCTGGCTTATCTTAGCGGGTTATCTGATCAGGGCCAGACACCCCCAGTGTTTTCTTCACCAGCACCTCAGGCTCCGGAGGTACAACATGCGGCTACTATGGCTCCCCGCATGGATGTTCCATTGGAAATAGGCACATTTCCTCGTCTGACTACAGGGCCTGTAATGACAAGTGATCAGCATGAACTTTTCAGTAAGTTCTTGAAATTGAAACCTCCGGTCTTCAAGGGTGCTGAATCGGAGGATGCTTATGATTTTCTGGTTGACTGTCACGAGCTACTACAGAAGATGGGTATAGTAGAATGGTTTGGTGTGGAGTTTGTGACTTATCAGTTTCAAGGGAACGCCAAAATGTGGTGGCGGTCACATATTGAGTGTCAACCAATAGAGGCACCACCTATGACTTGGGCCTCATTCTCTAGCTTGTTTATGGACAAGTATATCCCCCGGACTTTGAGGGATAGGAAAAGGGATGAGTTCCTGAGCCTAGAGCAAGGTAGGATGTCGGTTAATGCTTATGAGGCTAAGTTCCGTGCACTATCCAGATATGCCACTCAACTCTGTTTCAGTCCTCAAGAGCGGATTCGCCGGTTTGTGAAGGGGTTGAGGTCAGAATTGCGGATTTCGGCCTTACAGGTAGCGGCAACGGCAAAATCCTTCCAAGAAGTGGTAGACTTTGTGATAGAAGTGGAAGGAGTGAAGCCAGACGACTTCACCACAACATCGACATCAAAAAGGCTTCGAAAGGGAGGTGAGTTTAACGGTTCTTACACTAGAGGACAGGGTTCGGGAAGTTACTCAGTCCGACAAATTCAGTCTTCACTACAGACTGTAGTTGGGGGACCACCTCAGACCGGTCAACACTTCTCCGAGGGGCCTATGATTGACTCCAGAGAATGTTATGGATGTGGGGAGATTGGACATATTAGGAAAAGTTGTCCCAGACAAAGTTATAGACCCCCAATAGCTAGAGGTAGAGGTGGTCATGGTAGAGGCCGTTATTCTAGAGGACGTGGTGGTCGAGGTAATGGTGGTCACCAAAACGGCAGAGGTAATGGGAAAACTGGGGCCACTACTTCACAACATGGTAGGGGCAACAGACAGACGAATGATAGGGCCCATTGTTACGCTTTCCCTGGGCGGTCTGAAGCGGAGGCATCTGATGCTATCATCACAGGTAATCTTCTGGTTTGTGATTGCATGGCTTCTGTATTGTTTGATCCTGGATCCACGTTTTCTTATGTATCTTCCTCATTTGCTAATGGTCTAAATTTACATTGTGAATTACTTGATATGCCTATTCGTGTTTCTACTCTGGTGGGTGAGTCTGTGGTAGTTGAAAAGGTATATAGGTCTTGTTTGGTGAACTTTGTGGGGAGCAACACTTATGTAGATTTGGTTATATTAGAAATGGATGATTTTGATGTAATTCTGGGTATGACTTGGCTTTCTCCGCAATTTGCGATCTTGGATTGTAATGCTAAAACGGTGACGTTAGCCAAGCCTGGGACAGATCCGTTAGTGTGGGAGGGTGACTACACTTCCAATCCGGTCCGCATCGTCTCCTTTCTTCGTGCTAAGAAAATGATTAGTAAAGGGTGTTTAGCTTTCTTGGCACATCTCAAGGATGACACTACCCAAGTACCTTCGATTGAGTCGGTTTCAGTAGTTCGTGAGTTTCTGGATGTGTTCCCCGCAGATCTTCCTGGTATGCCACCGGATAGGGATATTGACTTCTGTATTGATCTTGAACCCGATACTCGCCCCATTTCTATACCCCCTTATAGAATGTCTCCCGCGGAGTTAAGAGAGTTAAAAGCACAACTTCAAGAGTTATTGAACAAAGGCTTCATTACACCAAGTGCATCCCCTTGGGGTGCTCCGGTTTTGTTTGTAAAGAAGAAGGATGGGAGTTTTCGAATGTGTATAGACTACAGACAACTAAACAAGGTAACCATAAAGAACAAGTATCCTCTTCCCCGCATTGATGACTTGTTCGGTCAGTTACAAGGTGCTTGTGTCTTCTCTAAGATTGACTTGAGATCCGGTTATCATCAATTGAAAATACGGGCAACGGATGTGCCAAAGACTGCTATTCGAACGAGGTATGGGCATTACGAATTTGTAGTGATGTCTTTTGGTCTTACGAATGCCCCTGTTGCGTTCATGAGCTTGATGAACGGGATTTTTAAGCCATATTTGGACCTCTTCGTGATCGTATTTATTGATGATATATTGGTATACTCAAAGAGCAAGAAGGAAGATGAAGAGCATCTGAGAATGGTATTGGAAATGTTAAGGGAGAAAAAGCTTTATGCCAAGTTTTCTAAGTGTGAGTTTTGGCTAGATGCAGTGTCCTTCTTGGGACACGTGGTTTCTAAGGATGGAGTGATGGTGGATCCTTCTAAGTTTGAGACAGTGAAGAATTGGGTAAGACCTACTAATGTGTCAGAAATAAGGAGCTTTGTTGGGTTAGCTAGCTACTATCGCCGATTTGTCAAGGGATTCTCTTCTATTGCTTCCCAATTGACGAACTTGACTAAGCAGAATGTTCGATTTGTATGGTCGGACGAATGTGAGGAAAGCTTTCAGAAGCTCAAGACTTTGTTGACTACCGCACCTATCCTTACCTTGCCAGTAGAGGGTAAGAACTTCATTATTTATTGTGATGCATCCTATTCTCGGTTGGGTGCAGTACTAATGCAAGAGAAGAGTGTGATTGCTTATGCTTCAAGACAATTAAAAGTGCATGAACGTAACTATCCAACTCATGATTTGGAATTGGCTGCGGTAGTGTTTGCATTAAAGCAATGGAGACACTATTTATATGGGGTTAAGTGTGAGGTCTACACGGATCATCGTAGCCTTCAGTATGTCTTTACTCAGAAAGATTTGAACTTAAGACAGAGGAGATGGATGGAACTACTGAAGGACTACGACATCACTATTTTGTATCATCCAGGGAAGGCGAATGTTGTAGCGGATGCTTTAAGTAGAAAGGCGGGAAGCATGGGAAGCCTAGCTCACTTGCAAGCTTCTAGACGCCCACTGGCTAGAGAGGTTCAAACTCTAGCTAATGACTTGATGAGATTAGAAGTAAATGAGAGGGGAGGATTGTTGGCTTCTATGGAGGCAAGATCTTCCTTTCTTTACAAGATTAAGGGAAGACAGTCTGATGATGAGAAAATGCGCAGAATTCAAGATAAAGTATTGCGAGGAGAGGCTAAGGAAGCACAAATCGATGAGGAAGGTGTTTTGAGAATCAAGGGAAGGGTATGTGTACCCCGCGTCGATGATTTGATCAACACTATTCTGACAGAGGCTCATAGTTCAAGGTATTCTATACATCCGGGTGCAACCAAGATATATCGTGACCTAAAACAACACTTTTGGTGGAGTAGAATGAAGCGTGACATTGTGGATTTTATTGCCAAATGTCCAAACTGTCAACAAGTAAAGTATGAACACTAAAGGCCCGGAGGAACACTTCAGAGAATGCCCATTCCGGAATGGAAGTGGGAAAGAATTGCAATGGATTTTGTGGTTGGTCTTCCAAAGACAATGGGTAAGTATGACTCCATTTGGGTAATTGTTGATAGGTTAACTAAATTTGCTCGTTTCATTCCGGTCAAGGTGACTTACAATGCAGAAAAGTTAGCCAAACTTTACATCTCGGAAGTGGTGCGATTGCATGGGGTTCCACTATCCATCATATCAGATAGAGGTACGCAGTTTACTTCTAAGTTTTGGAAAACTTTGCATGCTGAATTGGGTACTAGGTTGGACCTTAGTACTGCGTTCCATCCCCAGACCGATGGTCAGTCTGAGCGAACGATTCAAGTGTTGGAGGATATGCTTCGTGCGTGTGTGATAGAATTTGGTGGCCATTGGGATAGCTTCTTACCCTTAGCGGAGTTTTCATACAATAATAGCTATCACTCAAGCATTGATATGGCTCCATTTGAAGCATTGTATGGTAGGAGATGTAGGTCTCCCATTGGTTGGTTTGATGCGTTCGAGGTTAGACCTTGGGGTACTGATCTCCTGAGGGATTCGATGGAAAAAGTGAAGTCTATTCAAGAAAAGCTTCTAGCGGCGCAAAGTAGACAAAAAGAATATGCAGATCGAAAGGTTAGAGACTTAGAGTTCATGGAGGGTGAACAAGTCTTGTTGAAAGTTTCACCCATGAAAGGGGTGATGCGGTTTGGTAAAAGGGGTAAACTAAGTCCAAGGTACATTGGACCATTTGAAGTACTTAAGCGAGTAGGGGAGGTGGCTTATGAGTTAGCCTTGCCTCCAGGGCTGTCCGGAGTACACCCGGTATTCCATGTGTCGATGTTGAAAAGATACCATGGGGATGGGAACTACATTATCCGTTGGGATTCAGTTTTGCTTGATGAGAACTTTTCTTATGAGGAGGAGCCTATTGCTATTTTAGATAGAGAAGTTCGCAAGTTGAGTTCAAGAGAGATTGCATCCATCAAGGTGCAATGGAAGAATCGACCGGTTGAAGAAGCCACTTGGGAGAAGGAGGCAGATATGCAAGAAAGATACCCACATCTGTTTACAGATTCAGGTACTCCTTTTCGCCCTTGTTTTCCTTCTTTTGATCGTTTGGGGACGAACGATGGGTAAATTAGTATCTATTGTAACGACCTGTTTAGTCGTTTTGAGCAACAAACTTCAATTCTGGAAAAAATTTGGCTGAGGCGACGGACCAAACGACGATGCATCATGGGCACGATGGACCATCGCAGGGTCTCGTTTCAAAACACTTAGAAAATCTGAAATTGGGTACTGAAAATCGACTCTCTGAACTTCGTGACGGAATGGCAGGACGGACCGTCACAGGCGTGACGGACCGTCACAAGCGTGACGGACCGTCATAGATTGTTCAGTGAAAGTTGACTCTCTGACCCTTGCGACAACCTGCAGGACGGACCGTCGCAGGCACGACGGCCCGTCACAGGTTGCGCAAATCCCAGGCAGAATCGGATTTTCTTACACGTTTTAAGGGACGTTTTTGGACTATTCTTTCCTTAATTATAGATTTCGTGGGTTTATATTAATAACTCAAATTCTTGGGGGTTAAAAGAGGTAACCCTAAGTTAATTAGTGGGGTATTATTGCCATCTTTTATACTTAATTATATGTTAACTAGGGTAAAAGAAAGAGGGTTTGAATAAAGAAAATAGAGAGAACAAGGAGAGAGGGAAATTGATCGATCAAGAGGCAGAGGGAATATCAAAGCTTGGGAAATTGCTTGTTGATTCCAATTCTTCGGTGGAGGTAGGTTATGGTTTTTCATGCTTCATAAGTAAACTCTTAATAGTGAATGATATGTATTGGTAGTATTGTAAACCCTACTATATGCTTAATGGTATGTTTGCATGAATATGATTATGTGATTGTGATAAGATAAGAATGATGAAAATATTGAATCCCAAATCTTGAAAAGAAACTTTAATATACATTATTAATGATGATGCCTTGGTATAGAAGAAGGCTTGATGAATTAAAGTAATGGGATTGATGATGCCTTGGAATAGAGAAGGCTTGATGATTTACAGAATGATATTAGTGGATCGGAGTGTCACGTTCCGACACATAGTATTAGTGGATCGGAGTGTCACGTTCCGACACATAGTATTAGTGGATCGGAGTGTCACGTTCCGACACATAGAATTAGGTGATCGGAGTGTCACGTACCGACACATGTAGGGGATCGGAGTGTCACGTTCCGACACATATAGGGGATCGGAGTGTCACATTCCGACACATGTAGGGGATCGGAGTGTCACGTACCGACACATGTAGGGGATCGGAGTGTCACGTTCCGACACATAGAATTAGGGGATCAGAGTGTCACATTCCGACACATAGAATTAGGGGATCGAAGTGTCACGTACCGACACATAGTAGTAGGGGATCGGAGTGTCACGTACCGACACATGTAGGGGATTGGAGTGTCACGTACTGACACATGTAGGGGATCGGAGTGTCACGTTCAGACACATAGAATTAGGGGATCGGAGTGTCACGTTCCGACACATAGAATTAGGGGATCGGAGTGTCACGTACCGACACATAGTAGTAGGGGATCGGAGTGTCACGTACCGTTACAAAAAGAGGAAAGATAATGAATCTTGAAAGATGATAATATACTCAACTTAATATACTTAATTCCCAAATGAGTATGGTGTTGAGGCTTGAGCCCTCATGGATGAACTTGACGGTACTTATTGATGATTATAATACTTGTTGTTGCTACATATTGAGTTTTATAGTTGATTTACGATAATATTGATATATATTGTTCCCTATTTTGAGTTGGCCGATGATATCTACTCAGTACCCGTGTTTTGTACTGACCCCTACTTTTATGTTTTTTTTCTTGTTATTTGTGGAGTCCAGCAAACGTGCCGTCATCTTCGACTCAACAGTAACTTAAGCCAGTCTTCGTCACACCGGATCTTCAGGGTGAGCTAACGCTTCTAGCTTGGACTGGATCTTCTCCTTCATGTCTTGATGCCTTGAACTTCCGGCATGGACTAGCTTCTTATATATTTTTAGCTTCTTAGAAACTCTTAGAATTAGTAGTTTAAAGTAGATGTTCTTGTGATGTTGACTTCCAGTTTCTGGGGATAATGATAAGTTTTTGAGTTATAGAAGTTGATTATTTATTTTTACTTATGAGTTTAAGTCTTCCGCATTGCTTTCTGTTTATATTATATTGAAATGTTAAGGTTTAGATTGGTTGGTTCGCTCACATAGGAGGGTAAGTGTGGGTGCCAGTCGCAACCCAGTTTGGGTCGTGAGAAAAAGTCATTTGTTATAATTATATGTTGCAACAGTTTCGTTATGTTGCGAATTCAACAACAGAAACTACATATATTGCTACAGATATAAAATCAAGGAGACACTAACAAACGATTCGATCGATTTAGGAAAGGAAAAATTAAAATTTGAACCAAATTTTAGTGATTTGGAACATAAATAATCAATAATAATAAGGTATATATTATTTGGAACAACGATTTAGAAGGGTGTTATATAACTATCATATGAATTTACTAGGACAATGTACGATGAACTAGTGCGATGATTGTCTTTATAAATATGATTGCTATAATCCAATGGAGAGTGTTGTTAACGACCATAATTTTTTACTTAGACATGTTGTAGAACTATATATTAGTATTACATATCAAATTACGTGAAAATTAAATTGAATTAAGCCCCTAAAAAAGTCATTTGTTATAATTATATGTTGCAACAGTTTCGTTATATGTTGTAAATTTAACAACACAAACTGCATATATTGCTACATATGAAAAATCAAGGAGACATTAACAAACGATTCGATCGATTTAGGAAAAGAAAAATGAAAATTTGAACCAAATTTTAGTGATTTGGAACATAAATAATCAATAATAATAAGGTATAACATTTGGAACAACGATTTAGAAGGGTGTTATATAACTATCATATGAATTTACTAGGACAATGTACGATGAACTAGTGAGATGATTGTCTTTATAAATATAATTGCTATAATCCAATGGAGAGTGTTGTTAACGACCATAATTTGTTACTTAGACATGTTGTAGAACTATATATTAGTATTACATATCAAATTACGTGAAAATTAAATTGAATTAAGCCCCTAAAAAAGTCATTTGTTATAATTATATGTTGCAACAGTTTCGTTATGTTGCGAATTTAACAACAGAAACGGCATATATTGCTACAAATGAAAAATCAAGGAGACACTAACAAACGATTCGATCGATTTAGGAAAGGAAAAATGAAAATTTGAACCAAATTTTAGTGATTTGGAACATAAATAATCAATAATAATAAGGTATAAAATTTGGAACAACGATTTAGAAGGGTGTTATATAACTATCATATGAATTTACTAGGACAATGTACGATAAACTAGTGAAATGATTGTCTTTATAAATATAATTGCTATAATCCAATGGAGAGTGTTGTTAACGACCATAATTTGTTACTTAGACATGTTGTAGAACTATACGTTAGTGTTACATATCGAATTACATGAAAATTAAATTTAATTAAGCCCCTAAAACGTCATTTGTTATAATTATATGTTGCAACAGTTTTGTTATATGTTGTGAATTTAACAAAAGAAACTTCATATGTTGCTACAGTTGAAAAATTAAGGAGACACTAATAGACGATTCGATCGATTTAGGAAAAGAAAAATGAAAATTTGAACCAAATTTTAGTGATTTAGAGCATAAATAATCAATAATAATAAGCTATAACAATAAAGAGTATTAAGTACAACCATAATTTATTATAACATAACTCGAAAATAAGTTCGTAACAAGTGAATGCAACATTTTCACCATATGTAATATAATATGTTGCCACATGTGACATATGTTGCTACAGATGATTCGCCTGTAGCAACATTTGTTGCATATGTTGCCACATCTAGTGTATCCTGTAGCAACATTTGACATGTGTTGACACAAAAATAAAAAAGAGCAACAAATCACGCATTGGGATATTTCTAAACAAGATTATATTATAGAGATCATTTTTAAATAAGAATGAACATTCATAAAAATTCAACAACACAATGCTTAACACTTCTTATGATGCATTTCAATTTGGGCATGTAGTTTTTTTGTGGCCAAAGTTCCTACATGTTGAACACTTATTTTTTTCTTGTTGGAAATGATTCACCAACTTCACGTTGTATCTTATATGTCCTTCTCCCGGGTTCACTTGGATCAACATATGGAGGAGGTATTTCTCTCTGTTTGATATCCAAAGGGACAATCCAAGAATCTTCAGTTGGCACCGGGTGAATTTCCTTACAATATGTCATTATGTATTTTTCCATTGAATAATATGGAGAGGATTACAACTAAATCTGATTTTCAAAAACATCACCATGTTGGGACCGAATCACTTCCATGGCATGTGGACAAGGTATTTTGTCCAAATCAAAAATTCTACAAGTACAAGTTATTCTTTGTAGATCCACAGTACCAACATCTCCGACCAGTGACACTGAACTTGTAGTTAGCGATTTGATGGGCCAACAACTTGTTGCCCGCGTTGACATACTCTGATATGTCTTTTTCAACTGAAGGAACAAATCTATTTGCGGAGTGCTCCAGTTCTACACGCCTATGGTGAAATAACAATGCAAATCTCCTATTTATTTCATCAAATAGAGCGACAATGGGAAGTTCTCTTTCAACATCAAACATAACATTCACCGATTCTGCGACGTTTGATGTCATAATGTTATATGTACACAACAACAGATAAAATTCAAACAAAACACATGAAGAAAAATAAACTCAATTGAGATGTACCTATTTCCCGAGCAAAATGCCCTACTCCATGTGTAATCCAATACGTTCAAGAGATTCAGCGGCCTTTGGTACCAAATATCTTATTTGATTGAAATGGTCATTGAACTCACATATATCATACGCCTTTGCTTTTTTATAAAAATGGGACACTACCTATGAATTGTGAAAGTTATTTCGAATATTTTCCCAAAGGTGTCTCATGCAACAACCATAATGAGATGCAGGTTAGATTCTTGAAACCATCTTTCGAATACTTGGATGCCTATCAAATGTAATGCACAACTCATCAGTATCATCTACAAAGCTTATCATATTTTGAAAAAAAATATTCATATGAGGCATCACATTCCTTGTCCACGACATAGAAAGCCACTGGAAATATATGATTCTCGGCATCTTGTTCCACTGCCGATAGCAGAACTCCTCCATACATGCTCCTTAGAAATGTACCATCAACGGCTATTACTTTTCTCATTTCTTGAAAACCAATTATCCAAGCAGCATATGATACAAAGAATTACTCGAACCTCCATTTTCATCGAGCGACAATGCCGTCTTGCTTTCTGGATTCGAAACTTTAAGCATATACAGGTACACATTAAGCACTGCGTATCCGTGCTCATGTGTTCCCTAACATTAGACTTAGGATTCTCCATGCCCTTATAAATCTTCCAATATCTTACCTTACAACCCAATTTTGTGCGGAGTTGATTTAACATGTACCATTGGGAAACCTATTTTCAAAGTACTTACCTATGACTTTTGCCGTGCAGTGGGGATTATGGCTTGTAAGATGCTCTGAACCACAAGAATGGTACTTTTCATAGATTCTAATGGCATACCTGTCACTACTTGTAAATTTCACAGCCCTCAGCCACCAATTGCAATCCGTATATGAACATCTAAAGGAAAACACATTACGAGAATTGATCACCTTTTTTCAGTCTAAAATCTTTTTTCAAGCAAGCAATTTTCAATGAATTTTCCAGTTCTTGCTAGTTCTTGAATTTCATTCCCTTATAAAATCCTGTTTCATCATCTTTAACATTATTCACACGTGAAGTTTGAGAAGCACATGGATTGTTGCTATCAACTATAGGTGTGGGAGGAAACTTGCTCTCAAGGTACGACCCTTCAGCTTGAGCTTCACCTTCACCTTCACCTATTCCAATTTCATCATTAGGATAATTCATGTCCGAAGGATGAAATTCATCATTAAACATATCTTGTTGGCCTTGGTCTACATTATGATCCTCCTCGATAGGAGTTTCTTCCACGTAGACTCTTAATATTGGCGGTTTTCCCGTTCCTTCCAAATAAACACTTAAACTAGATTGATCAGTTATTCTTAAAGGTAAAACCTTCTCATCATGAAAAAAATGGGGAATGTAACTCATGACAAAATCTTGCGGTTTACAATTGTATCCAGACTTTCGCATAACTAATTTAAAGAACTCATCATACAAAATGTTTCGTTCGACATACATCCTTACTGAACCAGCTCCTCATTTTTTACTATCCTTTCAACACCATATGAATCAATTTTCTCCTCGAGCCATTCACCACGACAATCATTCCCTACAAATAATGACATTGTACCTGAAGAAAGTAATAAAAAAAAATAATTACTAATTATGAAGAATAAGCATATGTAGCAACATATTATTATTATGTGGCGATATTTGAGTCATATGTTGCTACATATGACTATTTTGTTGTGAAAAATAAATCACATGTTGCTACATTTTATAATTATATCATATGTAGCAACATATGACTATTCAATTGCGAGATGTAAGTCATATGTTGCTATATATGACTGTTCTGTTGTGAATAATAAATCAACATGTTGATACATTTTTTAGTTATATCATATGTAGCAGCATATGACTATTCTGTTGCGAGATGTAAGTCATATGTTGCTACATATGAATGTTCTGTTGTGAAAAATAAATCACATGCTTCTACATTTATTAGTTGTATCATATGTAGCAACATGTGACTATTTTGATGCGAGATGTAAGTCATATGTTGCTACGTATGACTGTTCTGTTGTGAAATATAAATCACAAGCTGCTACATTTTTTAGTTATATCATATGTAGCAACATATGACTATTCTGTTGTGAGATGTATGTCATATGTTGCTACATATGACTGTTATAAATCACATGTTGCTACATTTTTTAGTTATATCATATGTAGCAACATATGACTATTCCGTTGGGAGATGGAAGTCATATTTGCTACATATGACTGTTATATTGTGAAAAATAACTCAACATGTTGATACATTTTTAGTTATATCAGATGTAGCAACATATGACTATTCTATTGCGTGATCAAGTCATATAAATCACATGTTGCTACGTATGACTATTCTGTTGTGAGGTGTAAGTCATATGTTGCTACATATGACTGTTTTGTTGTGAAAATAAATCACGTGTTGCTACATATAACTATAATATGTTATAATAGTCAACTGTTGCAACATATATAACAATATGTTGGAAACGCGAATGCAAATTATTGAAAAAAATGCAGGTACCCAGATAAGAGGATAATAATTGATTTTAAAAAACTATTAAATGTACTTACCAGAAACAATGTTGTATAACGCTTATGTAGTAATTCCAATTGAACAAAACGAAATTCGGTTCACCAGTTACAGATTAGGTAAAAAACTGATTCAAGAAGAAGAAAGCACAAGCACTACCAGCGAAGACCCGCAATGTAAAAAAATAAGAAGAAGAAGAAGAAGAAGAAGAAGAAGAGGAATATGAAGAGAGAAGCAAGAAAGGAAAGCAAACAAGAAAAGACGAGAGCAGAAGAAGAAGAGGAGGACGAATACGACGGCTGGAGGCGAAAAAAGATCTTTTATTTCCTCTTTTGACTCCATATTTTCCCACCAAAATTGGTTAAATTAGATTTGGTATAGTCAATTTTCCATTTTACCACTCATTTAATCGCCACCAAAAGTTGGTCAAATAAGGTATTGTGAAATTACCCTTTTACCCTTTATTTAATTCAATGGACTAAACTGTCAACTTATAAACTTGAGGGCAACTCCACAATCCTTAATCATTAATCACATAATTGTCACCTACACCCAATACTTAAGACTTATTTTACCACCCATTTATTTTGAAACCTTAATGTCAGTGTTTTCTAAGAATCCCGAGTGAGTGATGGAGTGAAGTTCCCAAAGTGAAAATATCTTGCTATGTTTTATATTTTTGAATTAAAATAGCTTCTCTCTGGTAAATAACCTTTGACTTTTAGTATGAAAATTAAATATATACACAATATTTTATATTTTGAAATAAAGAAAATTATTCTCCGGGTGTTTAAACTCCATCTATTTATTTAGAATTTTTTTGTTCTAGATGGCAGGGGTTTAACCCCCGCTAATTTATTTTTATTTTTAGGAGCTCTCGAATTCCCTTTCTTTAATCTAATTTTTGTGGGTTGCAGCTAACCTCTACTTTGAAACACCCACAATTTAGGTGTTTTTTTTGTAGTGTATCTTGCTATTAGTTACATAAATTTTAAGAATATGATGGTAATTATTTAATCTTTAAAAGTGACATTATAGTTAAAGTTAGAAGTGGCAGATCCAGGATTCAAAGGTTCTGGGTGCTCACTTCGTTTAACATAAACATGTTAGCAATCACATATGGTAAATATATACTAACTCAAACTCTATAATAAAAAAAGTAAACGTATACTAACTCAAACTCTTTAATAAAAAAAGTAAGAAAAAAATAAAACAACGATCAATATTATCATCATAAAAAAATAGCCTATACTTATAAGACACAATGACCTACTACTAATTGTCAAGTTATGATTGTGTTCGATGACTTTACATGTGTTGAAAATGATAAATAATAGCATCGTTACTTACATTTAAATCAAAACAAGTAAGAATACGAAAAGTCAAAACAACTACAAAATCTGAAGTTAAATAAGCCCTTAATTATAAAAAGGAAAAATTTTAAAAAAAGGCGTAAAATTCGTCAGAATTTTTTTTTAAAAAAGAAAAGTAAAGAACAAGTACAATATTTGGAGTTAAATAAAGCCTTAATAAGAAAAAGGAAACAAAAAAAATAAAATATAAAAAGGTGTACAATTCGCTGGAAAAAATTTAAGAAAAAGGAATGTGATAATGTGTCTGGCGGGATTCGAACCCTCGCAATTGGCTTCGTGCACCTCTTAATTCAGGGTATAACACCATCAACTGCTTTCAATGTGTGGGTGCTCATTTCTATTTTAATAACATATGTATCTTATTTTCTAGATATTTAAAAATTCCAGAGTCAATGGGTGCTCGAGCACCCGCCTCTGACTTAATAGGTCTGCCCCTCAAAGTTATGAGTACGGTTTGCAAAAATGACATGTTACATGAAGCAAGTTTTGGGAGGGGTATTATTTTGTAATGTCAACATCTTGACTATGGCAGGGCCCACTAGAGGGCTAGGATTACCCAGGTCAAAGTCATGATCAAACATGACTCATGTATGTAGGATTGAATTTGCAATATAAATTTATTCCCTTACTATTATCGACTATAAGTGTTAATTTTGGTATAACTACTTGATCATAATGAGTTGTATCACAATCAAGCTCATGAGTTCGATTTTCAAGAACAACATGAGGCAGGTCTTGGGAGGGGTCAGAGATTGTCGGGTAACGGCAACAACTTTTCTATGACATGACATGATAATAAATGTTTGATCCAAACAATAAATTCTTTCTTAGGACAAGAAGAAACATTGACATCGTACACCAAACTACATTTGAACATGAAATTAGATAAGATTCTTCGTAGGTTCGGAGTCAGCCTTGTCATTGTATATACAACAAAATATAGGACTAGATAAACTTCTTTAGAGGGGGAGTCAACCTAACAACTATGAATTCGATAAGTTTAGAGGTGTTAAATATGATTTTAAAATTGATGGTCCCTTAAATTTAGTCAAAATATTATAAATTGGATACATAATAAATTTGTATTGGGTGGTTTTGTAGCCCGTCAGCATAACTCATTTTTAAAGTGACACACTAAATTTAATGTGCATCTTACATAAATAGCGCTACTGTAAATCCTATTTAATAGGATTCCCGATGGTTTGTGATATTACATTTTTAAATCATATTTTGGCTTTGATATACATGTAATTAATGGTGAAATACATATAACATTATTGGCAAATACACGTGTCCAAGGATTCTAAATATCGAGATCCAAGTCTATTTAATTAACATGAACAATTAATTCTGTAAATATTAATCAAATCCCTTAATATAAGGTGAAAATCAAGGAATGTTTCTATATTTAATTTATTTTATTCCGTTACATTTGAAATAATAAATAATAATATTAATAAGGATAGAACGTGTATATCCTAGTATGCAATTTAATTAGAGATAATGCACAAGTACCCCCTCAATTTTTGCCCGAAATCTCGGAGACACACTTATACTATACTAAGATCCTATTACCTCCACCCCTCCGGACTTATTTTATTTATAATTTTCTACCCCTTTTCGTCCTACATGGAACTATCTTGTGGGTCGAACGTTGGTTGACTTTTTTTTTCAAATTAGTGCCATGTAGGCCGAAAAAGGGTAGAAAATTACTTATAAAATAAGTTCAGGAGGGTAATAGGACCTTAATATAGTATAAGTGTGTCTCTGGAATTTCGGGCTAGGTTGAGGGGTACTTGTGCATTTTCCCATTTAATTAATTTCATTGTATTACGCTTGAAATAATAAATTTATTAATTTGATGTATCTATTATAAAAAATATGATGTATCAAATAAACTTAATACTTAGATACATGAGTATACATGATCTAATGTTGATTTCATGTATCTATTTAAATGATATATTGTTAATTTGATGTATATATTTATACTCCCTCTATCCCATTTTATGTGATACTTTTCGTTTTTGGAGAGTCAAACAATTTAACTTTGACCAGACATTTACGTATGGAATCTTCAAATTTTTATGAAATTTATATATTTGTAAATTGCTTAAATAGTACTATGTCATAATTCTTGATAATTCAAATGTTAAAAGCATCTATGAAAAACTTACGGTCAAAGATAGACTTGTTTGAATCTCAAAATGTGAAAAGTTGTCACAACCCGAAACCATACCCTAGTAGTTAGGTTAAAATCTTTGATTGTAACCCGCGTCGTCGAACTCTCTCAGTTCTTAGACAAGCATCTTTCATATCATTCATTGCATATACATATTGAAAAGTAGTACGGAATTAAACCTTTTCACATACCATAATATAGTCTTCACGACCTCTTTCATATAAAAGTAATAGGAAATACTAAGTTTCAATCTCATCATCTTAAGACACAAGAATACTTGGGACACGACCCATACTTAAAAATACGAATATAGAAATACTTAGTCTATTACAATACTTTAAATGAAAACATATATATGCCCTCGAGTAAAGTGAGGACATACCTCAACTTCTCTTGAACGATCTTTTAAGTCCAAGTCTTCACTTCTCAAAGTTCCTTACCTACCAAGAACTATATATATAGATAAAATCATGGAGTTAGTACAACCACATGTACTAAGTATGGCCATATGCATTAAAATCATGAAAACGGACTTTATTTGAAATGTACATTTTTTTGTTTAAAAATCATATTATAATCATAATAACACAATAAATCAATTGAGAAAAACATAAGATACTTCTAACATGTAATTTCCACACTTAAAGTTATCCTAAGATTCACTTAAGTCACACAAAGAGAGAACGGCCATACACCCTCCCTAGATGTGCCTAAACGACCCTTAATATTACCTACATACAAAGCAATCATAAACATCAAGGTAAGATTCTTCTACCGAAGGTGAAATCTAAGTCTCACTTGAGTGAGTTGTGAAGTGACCGCCCATAAAATCCCTTACACACACTGAAGAGATCCTATAGACTCCCTAAGATAGAATCATGCTCACACAATAAATCAACACATAGATGATATGACATTCTCTTTTCAAAGGCTATCAAAAGACCTACTTAAGTACATCAAGAAGATAACGTCCAAAGTGACCTCTTCGTACCTAAATAATTCTTAAGACTACCTAAATGTTAGATCATGTCCACATAATCAACCAACTTCCCTAACTAGAGTCATCCTCAAGAATTCGAAAGATTAGACATGAAGAGATCATCCCTAATGCCCTCTCCACACTTTAGCTAAGGAATCCTTAAGTCACTTTAGATTAGGTACTCATTTATTTACATACTCCTTAACATAAGTCATTAGTTCATTCAGACTCATACATCACTTAAAGGACATTCAAATAATGGTCTTGGACAGAATCAAGGAACTCCACATAACACCTTCAAAGTCTATTGTACAATGACTAGATAGCATCTCATACCACCACCTAAACTCCATAAACTCCTCAAATGCTAATAGGTATTCCATATGATGAGAATAGAGAATAACCGATATAGACCATGATAGCTAGACATGGAATCCGGAGTTCTATCCTACTCCGATGAGGTTGCTCTACTTGCCAATGGTAGAACTTAGACACATCCCATGTAGGCACATGGTTAAGGAATATGAAGGGCATACTTTCTATTCTAGCGTGACAATTAACTAGAACTACTTTCCCTTACCATACTCGCTGGGTGCTATCCTTCATTCTCATAGAGTAATTCATACATTAGGTTCACCTAAAAAGGTACCGTATCAAGTTCGTAACCCAATCACATTTACCCGACCAAGAAAGGTCCACTAGGGCTACCTCACAATGGCGACAAGAAGCTCATGATGACTTTCCTAAGGATTAATATGATGTCATCCAAGACAACTAACCTTAAGACCATCATTCCTTTACTTTGAAGGATACCATTACGGCTTACACTTCAATCAATCTTAACCTTATCCTTAAGTCAAAGTTTTCACATAATAGACTTTCATATCATCATTTAAGGTCAAATGTAATTAATATATTCAAGACTAAGAGTTCTAACAATCTAAATCAATAATCACATATTCATAATCATTTATACTTCAAGCAAGAGATACAAGTCAATTAAGACAAGACATCACATACTTCTCTTTTAACCTATAATACAAGTCATTCTAGAAAAACCTCTAAAACAACCTAACATATATTGAAGTCATCCTATATAACATCATAACATCATTAATATACTCAACATAGACTCATAAAGTCAAATAGTAATAACCAAGACTTAACCTAAAACTATACTCATAATGTTAAGTCAAAGTCTTACATGATCACTTAAGGCAACATAACTAGAAGAATACATTATGACAATATAACTTCACAGATAATGTCATGCTTCACATAACCAAACTACACAAATAGCCACATAAGTTGAAGAGGTTGCCAATAAGGTCATTCTTATAATATTGCATAAAATAACGTCGACAAGGCCACACCAATTGTAAGTAAAATACATAACACCGCCACCATAAGTGGACCATACCAATTACAATAGAATCGATCTACAATTAATATAAAATAATAGAAATCCGGGAGGCATACTTTCATTCTCTTATTCACACTTCAATTCAATGCTATATCTTCCAATTTAACATCAGAAGGCCCTTAAACATGGCCATCACCAACAATTCAAGTAATAATCATAAAATCCAGTGAAATCTCTGTCAATTCAATCTAGGCTTAACAATCTAGGATCAATTAGATAACAATTGAATACAATTCTTATATCATTAGAAAACCCATAAGAAACTACATAACAATTAATCAATATTAGCTTAATATCAAATAACCCACATTATAGAAAAAAACTAGGGTTCATCTAAATTCATGGATTCATAGGTAATTTAGATTGAAATCATCAAAACAATATCAATTAGATCATAATTCAATGTTTAGAAATCATTTATGCAAGAACATATGGTAGAATTATGAAATTGGACAATTTAGTTTAGAAAACTTTGAAAAACATGTTGCTAACAAGTTTCAAGGATCAAAAGCCATACCTCAAGGATGATAGTTCTTCACTTTGATTGACGAATGTTGACACAAAAACCCCTCACCAAGCTGCCTCTTCAATTGGGTCTTCAATGGAGGTTGTGGGATATTATCTAAGAGTTTTAGGTTTATGATTTTAAAGAATGAGGTCTTTGATGTGATAACCCTTTATATATTTAATTAAAATAACCGAATAACCCTTAAATAAACATCCATTAATTAATTTAGAAGTGGGGTGAATTTACTGATTCACCCCTAAGTGGACAACAGCCTGTGTAGGAACACAGGTGTGTGCGACGCCTGCCCTTGACGAGGCGTCACAGCCATGACGAGGAGTCATAGCCCTCTGTCTTTGGCTACAGTAGTTGTCCAAGCTTCCTCTCCCTCCCATGGTTAAGTCCGCATCAACTACACCCTTTTACGGAGCGTCATAGCCACAACTGGCCTTTGACTGCTCCGTCATTTGGGTCTGCGTGGGACTGCCATGCAAACAGTTTTGGCTCCTTCCTCAAAGGCTCTTAGATGGTCCTTGGGGATAATTTCCCGGACGTTTCCAATAAAAATACGATCGTATATATTTTTAGAACCTCTCACATGAATTTCATCAAAAATAAACACGTAAAACTCGACGAAACTTGCCTAGACGTACAAGGTCCACTCAAGGCATATATTTCGAACGCCTTGGACGTTCTTGGTCATTTGACCTCCAAACTTCCCGAAACTTTAGCCACTTCCTATACATGTTATACTAACTCAAATTAAGAACCTTAAAACGCCATGAAACACACATAATCACATAGAGCCATATTTAAGACATTTAGGTGACATAGTCGTCAAACGTCTTAGTCGTCCCTCGACGTTTGACTTCCAACACACCTAATACTTTAGCTGCTGCATCTATACCATATATTAGACATATTTTGGACCTTAAAACATCAATACCAACATGTTAGGTTGTAGTTAACCTAGGTCATCTTAGGGGTCTTACAATCTCCCGCACTTGGACAATATTCGTCCTCGAATGACACTTGCCACTCTCCGAACACTTCCAAGATTAGAGACTCAACTAGAAGATAATAACCATTCCATACAACACATAATCACAAGAAAACATCAATTTCACATAGTCAAGAGATTCACAATACAACAAGAAACTAGAAAACAATTTTACAATTCATTATGCTACAAAACTCACATTATTCATTCCAAATAGTAAAAACTCATTTTATACTCAATATCCTACTCATATACATTAGTCATTTCTCAAAAATATGGCAGCATGCAATTTGTAAGGAAACAGGGAATTTTTAAGCAATTTTTTCAAAAATCCTCATTTTAATCAATTCATGATATAAACATGCTAATATGCAAAGTAACATCATATATACACATCTTACAACATAATCATGGATTCATAAACACACAATGCTAATGAAATTCAATTTCAATCAAACTCTTAAACACCATGCACAAGCAACAAATTCAAGGACTTTTATCCTACCTACAAACAAGACTCCCCCATTTAGAAGGAACTTATATCATAAAAAAAGAAAGAGAACTTACCAACATCATCATCACTCTTCCTTCTCATCTGACTTCTCCACCCTAGAACGGAGTGCATAGAAACACCTCTTTGTTGAAGCTTAATTTTTTGGAACACTAGGAGCAACTTGCTTACCCTCCCTACCTCTAGAAGCAATCATAGGACAATCTCTCATTTTGTGCCCATCTTTATCACACCTAAAGAAACTCCCGGCACCCAATAGACACTCACCATAACGTTTCTTGCCACAATTTGCACAAGTAGGCTTGCCATCCTTGGAACTACCTCCTTTCTCAACCTTGAACTTAGAACTCCTAGATTCTCCTTGGGAATGAACCTTCTTAAATCTAGTTTGATTTTGATCACTAGTAGCACTCCTTTTCAATCTTGTAGCCATCCTCCTAAGTTTAGACTCTTCAATTGCTTGTGCATACACCAGGAGTCTAGCTAGGATCATATCATCATGCCACATGGCGGTACGACATTCTTCCACCACTAAGTCGGCTACCCCCTTCACAAACGACTCATTACATCTCTTAAATTGGACACAATAGAAGGGGCATACCTAGACAATGTTGAGAATTTCAAACAGTACTCCGTAACACTCACATTCCCTTGCTTGAGATAAATAAACTCCTCCACCTTCATTTCTCTCCTCTCTCGAGGAAAGTACATACCAGGAAAAACTTCCTTAAATTTTTCCTATTCAATAATACCCGATCCTTTCGTCCTATCATCCTTCCATTGAGTGTACCAAATTTGAGAAACATCTCTCAATTGGTACGAAGTCAACTCCACCTTCTCCCTAGATATAACCCCCATAGCACTCAAAACTTTGTACACTCCATCAAGAAACTCTTGAGGATCCTCATTTAACTTAGAGCCAAGAAAGATCGGAGGATTCATCCTCACAAAATATCTCAACCTTGATGTCATAATGTTCTCCACAACCCTAGGCATCATATTCAAATTAGCTTGCATAATCACAACTCGGTCTATAGCAATCAAAGCCTCTCTAATTTCCCTATTAGACATCTCCGGAACCTCAATACCTCTTTCCACATTAGGAATAGGATCACCTAAGGGAGGCACTTGGGAATCGTGAGCACCTTGAAATCCTTGTCCATCTTGAGGAACGTACTCCACTTGCTCAACTTGAGGGGGAACCTCCTCATTCACCCTTTCCTCTTCCAACCTTTTAACGACCATCCTTCTAGTATTCATCTCCTAGAAAACACAAGGAATCTCATAAGAAGGATAATCATAACATTTACTCTACCGCACGATGTAGGAGTAGAAAAGAAGGAAAACTCTATCGTCCTATAGCTTCTCGCCCATAGATGTGTCACGACTCACAGTGATGGTCAAGACTCTACTAGAAGTGACTTGATGAGACTTCTTAATTCCTAAAACTACTTTCACCATCCTATGCTTTGATACAAGTTTTTGTCACAACCCGAAACCATACCTTAGATGTTAGGTTAAAATCTTTGATTGTAACCCGAGTCGTGAACTCTCGCGGTTCTTAGACAAGCATCTTTCATATCATTCATTGCATATACATAGTGAAAAGTAGTGCGGAATTAAAACATTTCACAAATCATAATATAGTCTTCAAGACCTCTTTCATATAAAAGTAATAGGAAATACTAAGTCTCAATCTCATCATCTTAAGACACAAGAATACTTGGGACACGACCCATACTTCAAAATACAAATATAGAAATACTTAGTCTATTACAATACTATGAATGAAAACATATATATGCCCTCGAGTCAAGTGAGGACATACTTCAACTTCTCTTGAACAATCTTCTAAGTCCATGTCTTCACTTCTCAAAGTTCCTTACCTACCAAGAACTATATAGATAGATAAAATCATGGAGTTAGTACAACCACATGTACTAAGTATGACTATATGCAAAAAAAATCATGAAACCGGACTTTATTGGAAATATGCATTGTTTCATTTAAAAATCATACTATAATCATAATAACATCATAAATAAATTTAAAACCACATAAGATACTTCTAGCATGTAATTTCCTCACTTAAAGTCATCCTAAGATTCACGTAAGTCACACAAAGAGAGAACACCCATACACCCTCTATAGATGTGCCTAAACAACCCTCAAGATTAGTTACAATGATTCACATACATACTTACAAAGCAATCATAAACATCAAGGTAAGATTCTTGTACCAAAGGTGAACTCTAAGTCTCACTTGAGTGAGTTGTGAAGCGACCGCCCATACAATCCCTAACACACACACTTAAGAGATCCTATAGACTCCCTAAGATAGAATCATGCTCACATAATACATCAACACATAGGTGATATCATATTCTCTTTCCAAAGGCTATCAAAAGACCTACTTAACTAAATCAAGAAGATAACGTCCATAGTGACCTCTTCGACATTACCTAAATAATCCTTAAGACTAGCTAAATCTTAGATCATGTCCACAAAATCAACCAAATTCTCTAACTAGAGTCATCCTCAATACTTCCAAACATAAGACATGAAGAAATCATCCCTTATGCCCTCTCCACACTTTAGCTAAGGAATCCTTAAGTCAATTTAGATTAGGTACTCAATTATTTACATAATCCTTAACATAAGTCATTAATTCATTAAGACTCATAAATCACATAAAGGACATTCAAATAATGGTCTTGGACAAGACCTAGGAACTCCACATAACAATTTCGAAGTCTATTGTGCAATGTCTAGATAGCGTCCCATACCACCACCTAAACTCCATAAACTCCTCAAATGCTAATATGTATTCCATATGATGAGAATAGGTAATAACCGTCATAGACCATGATAGCTAGACGTGGAATCCGCAGTTCTATCCTACTCCGATGAGGTTGTTCTACTTGCCAATGGTAGAAATTAGATACATCTTATGTAGGCACATGGTTAAGGAATATGAATGGCATACGTTGTATTCTAGTCTCATTCTTAACTTGATTTACTTTCCTTTACCATACTCACTCGGTGCTAGCCTTCAGTAATTCATACATTAGGTTCAAATAAAAGGGTTCCATAACAAGTTCATAACCCAATTGCATTTACCCTACCAAGGAAGGTCCACTAGGGCTACCTATCAATGGCGACAAGAAGCTCATGATGACTTTCCTAAGGATTAATTTGATGTCATTCTCGCCAACCAACCTTAATTCCATCATTCCATTACTTTGAAGGATACCATTACTGTTTACACTTCAATCAATCTTAACCTTACCCTCAAGTCAAGGTTTTCACATAATAGACTCTCATATCATCATTTAAGGTCACATGTCATTCATATATTCAAGACTAAGAGTTCTAAGACTCTAAATAAAGACATCACATATTCATAATCATATATAGTTCACGCAAGAGATACAAGTCAATCAAGACAAGAAATCACATACTTCACTTTTAACACATAATACAAGTCATTCTAGAAACACCTCTAAAACAACCTAACATATTCAAGTCATCCTATATAACATCAAAACATCATTAATATACTCCACATGGACTCATAAAGCGAAATAGGAATAACCAAGACTTAACCTAACACTATACTCATAATGCAAGTCAAAATCTAACATGATCACTTAAGGCAACATAACTAGAAGAATACATATATGACTATATAACATCACATGTAGATAGATAATGCCATGCTTTAGATAACCAAACTACACAAATAGCCACATATCTTCAAGTAGTTGTCAATAAGGTCATGCTCATAATATTGCATAAAGTAGCGCCGACAAGGTTATATACCGTGGTTTCACGGTATTATTAATACTTTTTCCTTAAGTTTAGTGTGTCCAAAAGCCTTTTTGTGCTAATTTTTATATAAGTTTCTCCTTATTTGCAGGAAATCAGTCCAAAGATGAATGCGGAGGTTTTTGAGCGAAGAAATGTAGAAGAGACCACCTACGGAGCTTGTGACGATCCATCGTACTCATGAAGGTCCGTAGGTGGCAGCGTAGTGCAGCTGCTGAAGGAAGATGGGGAAGTCTGACCATGTGTGGGGTTACGAAAAGCGTGACGGACTGTCGTATCCATTACAGTCCATCCTGCAGGTTCGCCATAAAGTTTAGAGAAGTAGTCCAGTACCATATTCCAAGAGTTCAAGTATTTTGGAACGGAGACCCTCGACGGATCGTAGTGCCTGTGACGATCCGTCATACCTGCCGTCGAGGGTAATAAAGAGAGCAGCAGAAGAAATTGCATCAAGTATGGGACGACGGAGTCCATGACGGTCCGTCATGACCACGATGATCCGTCGCGATGTCCGTCGATCCAACCGTGTTTTGACAAATTTCTAGCAAATAGAGTCCTTATGTAATTAGGTTTTATTTTTTTATAAATAGTTCAAAAAACCTCATTTTTGAGGTTAGACTCTGGTTCATTTGGTTAGGCCCTTGATTATTGTTAGACTCTTGATTATTTTTTAGACCTTTTGTGAGATTCTTGTAATTGATTGTATGTAATTTTTGTTGATTAATCAAGTGAACTTTCGGATTTTACTCTTTCTCATTGAAGTAAGTAAATGAATTCTTATACCATATATTTGAATATTGAGATTATGAATACCAGTAACTAAACTCCATAACTAGGGTTATGGGAACCATAGGCAAATAATGAGGTAAAACCTAACTAAAATAACAATTCTAGAATAGTGTGTTGCATGTATTGATAATTTTTTCGCTTAGAAGTCTTTTTAACGGATGACCAACTTTAGAACTCGCCTTAATGATACTTGCCGGACCAAGGAGGTATATAATAGGAAAATAATTATCAACATAGATTTAGTGTATACTATCTAATCGGCTAGTATTGATTGGTACGAGGTAATAACTTAGTCAAATATCGAATATGATGATTAATAAGAGGTAAAGATAAATGTTAGGATAGCAACACACGTAGCCGGACCAAGGTGCAGAGTGAATTTTTTTAGATGCCGGACCAAGGATTTAGAAATACATAACTTATCACTTTGCCTGCAAGATACTAGGAAAGAATTGTTATAGTTAGACTTATCAAGTTATGAACCTGTGGGGAACACGTAAACCCTAGTTACTTTCATTAATTGATTAAACTCCAACATTTGAATCTGTTAAGTGTCTCTTTCAATTTCGCTAGTTATTTTCATTTATTTAGAAATAGAAAAACCCCCTTTTATATTTTTTGCTTTCCAAGGAAGTAATTGACTGAAAAATAGTAATAATAGATTGAAGTTATGTCTAAACCATTTTCCTCGTGTGAACGATCCCAACCTCACTAGTTGGGTTTTTTGTTGACACGACAACTTTACTTCTTATTTGAGAAGTAAGTTTGAGCGTATCACAAGGCCACGTCTATTGTAAGTAAAACACATAACACCCCACCATAAGTGGAACATACCAATTACAATAGAAGCGAACTATAATTAATATCAAATAAAATAAATCCGGGCAGCATACCTTCATTCTCTTATTCACACTTCAATTCAATGCTAAATCGTCCAAGTCAACATCACACGGCCCTTATCCGTGGCCATAACCAACAACTCAAGCAATAATCATAAAGTCCAATGAAATCTATCAATTTAATCTAGGTTTAAAAATCTAGGATCAATTATATAACAATCGAATACAATTATTATTTCATTAGAAAACCTTTAAGAAACTACATAACAATTCATCAATATTAGCTTAATATCAAGTAACCCACATTATAGTAAAAAACTAGGATTCATCCAAATTCATGGGTTCATAAGTAATTTAGATTTAAATTATCAATACAATACAAATTAGATCATAATTCAATGTTTAGAAATCATTTATGCATAAACCCGTGGTAGAATCATGAAATTGGATAATTCACTTTATGTTGAGAGTTGGGATCCTTGATGAAACGAGTTTCATGGATCAAAGATCATACCTCAAGGATGATAATTCTTCACTTTGATTAAAGAATTTTGACACAAAAACCCTCACTAAGCTGCCTCTTCAATTGGGTCTTCAATGGAGATTTGGGATATTTTCTAAGAGTTTTGGGTTTATGATTTTGAAGAATGAGGTCTTCCATGTGATTACCCTTTATATAATTAATTAAAATATCCAAATGACCCTTAAATAACCGTCAATGACTTAATTTAGAAGTGGGGTTAATTGGTAAACAACAGAATGCGCAGGAACACAGGTGCGTGCGGCGCCTGCCCTTGATGGGGTGTCACACCCATGACGGGAAGTCACAGCCCTCCGTCGTTAGCTATAGTGGTTGTCCAAGATTCCTATTCCTCCCATGGTTAAGTCACCATCGACGAAACCCTTTGACGGGGAGTCACAACCACGACTGGCCGTTGCGTGCTCTGTCGTTTGGGGTCTGCCTAGGACTGTCATGCCAACAGTTTTGGGTCCTTCCTCAAGGGCCCTTAGATTGTCCTTGGGGATAATTTCCCTGACGTTTCCAACTCAAATACGATCGTATATAAGTTTAAAACCTCTCACATGAGTTTCATCCAAAAATAACACATAAAACTTGACGAAACTTGCCTAGACGTACAAGGTCGACTCAAGGCATATCTTTCGAACGCCTTGGACGTTCTTGGTCGTTTGACCTCCAAACTTCACGAAACTTTAATTACTGCATATACATGCTATATTAACTCAATTAAGAACCTTAAAACACACATAAAAACATAGAAACATATTTTAAACATTTAGGTGACATAGTTATCAAACGTCTGAGTCGTCCCTTGACGTTTGACTTCCAACACACCTAACACTTTAGCTACTGCCTCTATACCATGTATTAGACGTATTTATGACCTTACAACATCAATTCCAACATGTTAGGATCTAGTTAACCTAGGTCATCTTCGGGGTCTTACAAAAGGGCCACATAAAATGGGATAGAGGGAGTATGACTTTCTATTTTCATGTATCTATTCCTATGTATCTAGTGTTAATTTGATGTATCAAGTATTGAATTAAATGTTATATCTAAAAACATGTATCTCGAATACATGAAAAATACGTTATTATATTCAATTTAATCCATTAAGCCGGTTGCTTCATTTCTTTCTTCAACAATACATTATTAATTCGTTCTAGATCCAAACTTCTTTATCTTTCCACCAATTTAATCTGATAACTAAAATATACTATTTAGCACAATTTAGAAAATCCATGCTTAGAAGGAACAAAAAAAATAAAAAAATTGAGGCAAATAATGACTTAAAATGTATATTTTTGGCCTCACATTAGCATAAATTTGTGCATAATAATGTAAAGATTTGGTGTACTGTTTATTCACTAAAAGAAAATTACTAGTTAGAAATGAGATGATTTTGGTATTCTTTTTGGCATGAATCTTGTACAAATAAGTGTTGACTTTTGGCATGAAAAAGGTATAGAAAGTTGCATAAAAATTGTATGAAATTCGTATACTGATATAAAATATGCATAAAAGTGATTTGTATTTTGTGTTTTTTAATATCGACAAAATAATTTATGATTGAACATGAAAATATGTTAATTTCCATATGCACTGAATAATATATGATTATGCAAGTCTATATAGTAGTATGGACTAAAGTTAATGCAACAAATTCACAACTCAGACTAGACGCTACTATTAATGAACTTGAGATTAAATATATTGTTAGTGATCGATGTCCACCAGTTTATATACAAAATGATGTGGTTGTACACTTATTTTTGGATCAGAAGAAACTTAATACTGATTTTTTCCCCAAATATCCATTGTGCATAACGTTGAAGAACCTGACTATAAATAATCCAGAATCTAGTTTTGTGATGGCGCGAAGAAACAAATATTGATTTATGCTGGAATAAATCAATCCTCTTGATCGGAATGAATGTTGGCAAAAATTTGATGAAATTTAGGATGACACTAGATGCCTCTAAAACTTTCCAAAATGTACTGATGAAGTACACAACGCCAATATTGAATTGATCTTTTGGTAGAAAATAATTGGCATTCTTAAGCTTAGTAAAAAAATCTAACTTAGGAATTTTGTTCATTTTACCAAAGTACTTTTCAATTAATCAGTTTGGAAGAGATGGATCCGAAACAAAAATCACTAATGAAATCACATTTAAGACCAATTACAACTGTAAATTCCTTAATACCATTAGAATTCGATACCATTTAATTTGATAATAAACATGTCATTTCTATCGTTATCAGTACATGGCACAATAACTCACCTACACTATGGGAGGTAAGTTATTAAATACACCAAAAGGGAGTTTGCGAAAATTATTGAAACTATTCTTCACTGAGGAATATAGCCAGGTCTGTAATAATATTCATATTTCTGCATGAAGCCCAATAGGTATATTACTTCCTTGTTTGAAATATAACAATTTTTTTAAATCTTAAATATAAAAAGTAGTCGGTCACTAATTTCTTATCAATTTTCAGCGAATTTCGTGCCAATAATAAAGAGACTTCTTGCCAAATTCAAATACATAATTAAACAAGTTGAAATAAATTTCTTACGAAAAAGTATACCATTTCATTAACTTCAGTCAGACAACAAATTGATACAACTGTGAGAAAAGGATACACCAAATTTATACCAACTTCATGCCAATGCATGTACACATCGATACAAAAAACATACCAATTTTATGCCAACAATATACTATTTCTTATTATTGAATAACGATTTAATACATAACATAAATTATAGTCATAATACATAATATATGCCCTTTAACATGACTTTGAATTACATTTATGACTTTCAACTTTGGGTGTGCACAAATAGACACTTAAACTTGTACAAAGTTGAACAAATAGACACACATGTCCCACATGTCGTCCTACATGTCATTTTTTGTCCTATGTGGTGTCTTACGTGTATTGTGTCATGTAAGACTCATGTGTTTATTTATTTAAAAGTTGGATAGTTAAATTGCTTGTTTGTGCATTATGAAAGTTGGAGGTCAAAGTAAAAATTTGAAATCAAGTTTAGGGTCCAATATATGTATTATGCCTAACTTATATTATACAAATTTCATATAAAATTTATCCCCGTTTCACCAACTTTAGTTGGGAGACAAATTAAATACAACTATGGAAAAAGTAGCACCAAATTTATACGAACTTCATGTCAATGCATAAATTATATCCACTAGACAAATACAAGTTAATAATAAATCTCAGTATAGTTAGTATCAAAAGACTCCATACGAATCCTACCATATATAAAAACAATGCATGACAATAACTAAAAAGTTAAATGACATAAAACGTGAATAATTGTGAAAATAATGAATAAAATTACCCTCACAATCTTTTCTTCCTTGTTTGACTTGGAGATTTTCTAATCATCTTTCAGTGTTGCTCTTCTTTTGATCATATAGTTTTTTTTCTTGAACAAGTCTCTCTTTTGCGTGGAACCTAAGGTATTTGAAAGTACATGCTATGTTCGATCATTTGTTATCAAGTTGCATTCAAATGTATTGGAATTTTTTTTCCTTGGCTATTCTCAACTTCAAAAGGGATATCAATGTTATTCTGTTAAACTTAGAAAATGTGTAATATCAACCAATGTGGTATTTTAAGAAATTACCCCATTTTCCTATGCACCTACCATTTTTTCTGGTTAAGAGGAGGAGGATGATTGGTTACTCTATCAAGTTACCCATGCTTAGAAAAAAAATTAAATGATGTTCCTCCATCTCACAGATCTTCTATTGAGCACCAATCAACTATTATGCCTTCAAAACCTGCTTCCTTTGTGTTATCAAAATCTCCAATTGTTCAAGTTTACTCGAGGAGGAGAGAGACCAATGAAACATGTCATGTGTCATTTCCTTCATCATCATATATTCTGGCATCTGATCCTTAAGAAAACCTCAAACTCCTCTTTGATAGTCGCAAATGTACACATATTTGTAAATCCACATATTCCATTGCTAATTTTGTTTTCTATGACCACTTATCATGTGAGTTTATACCTTTGGTTGTCCCTCTAGACTCTGCCTTTGTACCCAAAATAGCTGAGGAGGCTTTGTATCATCCTGGATGATCTATGACAATGCTCGAGAAAATACGTTCTTGAGAAAAATAGTCTGATTTAGGGGATTTATCAAAGGAAATGAAATGAGAGGGATGTAACTGGATCTTCGTAGTTAAAGGCAATCTAGATTGTTCGGTGTCCAAACTTGTGGTTTAAGGCTATGCTCATACTTATGGGGTGGATTATTTAGAGAAGTTCTCTTAGGTCAAACTCACTTTTATACAACTACTGATTCCCCTAGCTGCTTTTGAGAATATCAGTTGAATATCAAGAATGCATTTTTTTCCTGGTTATCTTCAAGAGAAAGTGTATATGGAGCAACCACCCAATTTTGTTGCTCAAGAGGAGTATAGAAAAGTCTGTCACTTGAAAAATTCCTTATATGGCTTGAAGCACAATCAAAAGACTTGGTTTAGAAATTTTAGTAAGGTAGTTCAAGAGTTTGAACTAAAATTAATCAAATGTGATCATTTGTATGTCACCGACAATCCCTAGTTGGTACTGTTTTACTTGTTATATATGTTGATGACGTTGTTATCACAGAAAGTGATTATGCGGGGATATTTTCTCTCAAGTCTTTCTTGCATAGTAGATTTCGTACAAAGTATTTGGGTTAATTGAAGTAACTCTTAGGAGTAGAAGTAATTAAAAGCAAGAAATGAATTTTTTGTCTTAGAGAAAGTATATTTTTGACATGCTTGCAAAAACTGGAAAGTTGGCTGCCAAACCGGCTCAAATATGCATCTTATGAGATGACGGTGATCCTTTTGATGATACTGAGAGATGCATGAGGTTAGTTGAGAAGTTAAACTACCTACTTATGACTCATTGGGACATTGTCTTTGCAGTAAGTATTATGAGTCAATTTATGTTAATGACTATGGTAAAACATTGGAAGTTTAGGAAAATATTTTTCTTACTTAAAAGGAGCTCCTGAACATGGCATATTGTATGACAAACAATGTCATACTCGTGCTGAGTGTTTTGTTAACGCTAATTGGGAATGATCCAAAATTAATGATAAAACCTACAATAGGCTATTGTGTTTTTGTTAGAGGAAACCTAGTATCTTGGAGGAGTAAGAAACAAATTGTAGTATCTCGATTTAGTGCGAAATTTGAATATATACCTATATCATAGTCTACGTGTGATATTATGTAGATACATCATCTATTTATTAAATTAGAGTGGAGCACTATACACTAACAACACTTTGGCGTGACAATCAGGTTGATCTTCATATAACCTCAAATTCGGTGTATCGTGAAAGGATTAAACACATTGAGTTTGACTATCATTTTATTCGTTATAAGATTCCAAATAATTTTATTTCCACTAGCTACCTGGACACATGAGATCAGTTAATTGATTTGTTCCCAAACATGGAACTCGAGTTAGTCATCTTTGTGACAAGCTGAGCATACTAAATATCTATGCTTTAGCTTGAGGAGGAGTGTTATAGAATATGATAATAATTGATAGAGCGATTATTGAATATTACAGAAAAATAAGAGTGTATTCTCTTTTATTAGTTTTGGTTAGCTTTTTTATAGGATTCGTTGTTATCGATACACTGTATATTTTGAAAAGATTCAAAGCATGATTTAAGATCCTTTATATTATCATAAGAGTTATTTTTGAGAATCTTCATGTTAAGCCTGTTCTAGAAAATTTTATCAAGATTTAAGCTATGAATACTATTTGAAAGATATGCTTTAGAAATAAATTTCATGATATAATTTTAGAAAGAAAGATGTGAGTTTTATCTTACAGATTGTAGCTTAGTCTCACACTTTATTGAGGTATACATATATTTATCTATTTATGAGAGTATCAATATGTATAAACTATTTTGGGAAGATTATGTATCATTGCGAGAATGTAAATTTAGAAAATCTAAGTCTCATAACTATGTGAGACTGTAGAATTTGAGTATATGCTTCCTTGCTTGACAACTTCTTTAGCAATTAGTAGATTCACATTACATAGATAGGTCATATACACTACCAAGGTATAGAGAAACTCTCCCAACCAGATTAGCTTTTGGACTTCATGTTGCCCATGTGATTTATGTCGATTGTAAGAAGCTTCACCATAAAGTCATTATAAACTTCATATACTTGTATCATGGCATATTAGCTTTATTTTCATTCCAGGACTACTACACAAGATTTTAACTTCATATTTCCAAAGAGGCTACACATGTGATATTTATACACTGTTCTTATAAATTAATTTTGTTTTTCCCTTTAAACTTTTAAAGCAAAAAGATATTTCTTTTTGAAATTTTCAATTTCTTCCCATGATGACTTTCATTATTTTATTTTTGTTTATGGTTATTCTTAGTATCATCTTACATACTTAATATATTCTATGTACTGATCACATACTTTTCTCTATGTTACGTCTTTTGATATTATAGAATCAAATGTTCGTTCTCAAATACGTGACTAAATAGGTTGCAATTGTACCGTTAGTAGTTGGTGATCCTTCCCATTAAGAGACTTCATGGATTACATAGTAGTAGGTTTTTGTCAAGTACTTTATTTATAAATATAGATAGGGCCCTGCGTCGACGGACTTTTTTACTTTCTTTTCAGACAATAGAGATTTTTATTCACACATTATTTATTCAGTTTCATAGGTCTCTTGATCATTTAATTCAAATTCAAAAAAATACATATAATTCTCCCTGAACTTGGTAGTATAACTTACTTTAACGCTTTAACTTTGCAGGTAATTATTTACCCCCCTAATCTCTTTTCAAGTGAATTAAATAGCACCCTAAAATTATAATACCAGTCTCACAGTGACAAGTTCATTCTACACGTGTCATGTCATTGATATGTCAGTGCCACATCATTGCATCATCAGTGCCACGTAGAACATTATTTAATTTTTTTTAATTATTTTTGTTTCTTCTTATTTATTCCAATTTTAGAAAGAAAAAAAATTCAATAAATGAGATCATGTTCCTCAACTAAGTAACATTGCAATAGAACAAATTCGGTCAGAATTGAAAGATCGATATAAAATATCAAAACCATTCTCATAAAAACACATTTAATCTTTTAAGACACATTATTAAAATAATAAATAATGACTGAAAGTTTAATTTGAAAAGAAGAAATTATAGATATATCATTAAAAAGAGCTTCAAGTTCATCACATTCAAACAATACCATAAACAATAATTTTGAAGCAATAACAATGGTTGGCCTTCCTATTATGTTTCCTATTCAACGCACTTTTATGGATTAAAAGAAAATGGAGGTGGGTTAATGGCATTCCAGAGAAAGAGAAAGAAGATGGAAAGTTCAACAAAGAAGAAGAAGAAAAGGGTGACGCAATGGCGATTGAGGCGGCGAATTCGAAAAGAAAGAAAGAGGCGAGGCTTCTAAGAGAAGAAATAAGGTCGAGATGGGGGGTTTTGAAGAAGGAGAATTGAAGGATCCACTTGATATCATTCGCGATTTTGAGTGCCGGTCACACCTAGATTATAAATTCAAATTGTAACAAATAGTTAGTATTCATCATGTATAGTCAATATATACTTCATTTATAGTTAAATGATGTATAAGTAAGGTATATAGTACAACCAATATATGATTTTTGACAAACTATGTTGAATAATAAGTTTATACTTTTTATAACTTTTGATAATTTTCTTTTTATAAATATAACACAACTTGTATTTATTTAAAACTAACTCATTAAAAAAGATATTTCCAACACTTGGAGTGTTGTTAACTCAATTTTTTAATCAGTGAACCATCAAATTTCTCTTGTATGCTTCAATTCAAACGATAAGAAATTGGTAACCGAAAATAAAAATGGTGACTTCCGCCATAGATGGTGGTGGTAATAATGGTGTTGGTGGAGAAGACATCAAATTCATTCTCCCTGTCATGCTATGGAGGTGGATTCATTGTGAACTTGAAATTTTGAAGGAGAAACTTATTTTGCTGAAAAACCAAGTTATGGAAAAAAGGCACATTCACGCCTCTACTCTCTAATTGACCACTACCTCCGTTCTTATATTGTAAGCTTACTTTCCCTGTCTATTTTGTTATTTCACAGAAATTGAAATTCTACTCCACTGCACGAAAATGGTTTGATTAAAAGTTGATAGTTTTAGGTTTTTACATAAATTAAGAGATGGACGAAGGAATATGAGTCCCATGACAACTTTGAAAGAATCTTCCTGTGTGTATATCTCGCCGTGGTGGAAACATGGTTTTCCTTGAAATTATCTTAGGGCACATTGTTTGTTTTTGTGAATTTATTAGCAGGACATGGAGGTTTTCTGTTGGTGGAGTCATGAGTCACATGATGCTAATCATCATTGTTTTTGACTAATGTTGAGGTCTTGGTAGGTTTTTTCAATTCAGATACCCCATTACGATATATGATATAGTTCTACTGAAGAATATGGAAAAAAATTTCTCTCTTGTTGTCTTTGTGGTAAATTTTTCTTTACCATTGGAATTCTTCGATGATGTAGAAATAGCACAATAGCTATTCGGGGCACTAAATTCAGATTATTGTTCTTGTGGTTGCTTAATTGAAGAAATTATTGAAAAATCCTCAAAATTTAGTTGAGTGATTAACCGAATTAGAATGAATTTCAATGCTTAGTCACAATTTTTATCTTTAAAGCTCAATTAATTTTAGACACTTCCACAGCCTTGCCCTTAACACTTAATAATCTTCCCTGCTAACAATTGGCTACACATTGTCCCATCTTTGTTACAATAGTGTTATCCTTTTCTTAAATGTTATTTGCTATATGGCAGTCCTCAATTTTAATGAACATAAATGGAGAATTTTGAAATGATATGTATTTTTTTAAATCAATTTATCAACTACACAATCATCTCAATCAAACTGAGAGATATATAAAAAAAATAAGACAATTAGAGGAAATCTACGGAAACAACTGTATTTATGATGATCTCCCATATTCAAACTACACTGTAAAAAGAAAGGGAAAATGAATAAGAAATCCCAACGTATGCCTAAAGTTTCATAGACACACTTATACTATACTAAGGTAATATTACCCATTAATTTATTTTATAAAGAATTTTTTATCCCTTTTCGGCCTACGTCACACTAGTTTAAAAAAAATTTCAACACATGCTGGCTCAAAACATAGTTTCACGTAGGCCGAAAAGGGAAATAAAATTATTTATAAAATAAGTTCAGGAGATAATATGACCTTAGCATAGTATAAGTGTATCTCTGATATTTCGAACATAAATTAAAAGGGTACTCATGCAATATACCAAAAAAAATAAGAATTAAAGGGTTGAAGTAAGAGAATTGGGGAGGAATAGACAATAGAGAAATAAAATGTGGAAAAAGAGGGGCAAATTTACCTACTGATTCTTGATGATTTTAAATGTAGGATTGCACTAATTCTAAAGTATCATATTGGCATTATTCTTTGAGTAATCAAGTGTGAAATGTGTTCGATATTTGTGAAGGTGGAACATTCTAAACAAAAACAGTCAAATTATGTTGAAGACAAGAGGATTACATGATTCTTTTTGCTTTTTCTCAACTTGATTATATAAAATGGCTAGCGTACATTCTTATAGAACAAGTCCCACTCTGTCTACTACATATATCTTAATTTTATTGTGTACTTTTTGGTCTTCTCCTCATGCATAAAACAATACATGTATTCTTAAATTAATTTCATAATACACGAATTTAGATAATTCTTGTATCACAAAAATCTAACAAGGACTTTTCATTAAAACGCAAAGCTCATTCTCCAACACCGGAAACCTTGTGGTTGGAATTCACCAAACATTCTTCAGTATTTCAGTCTTGAATTTCGACTTCTTCCTCCTGGAGTGCCAATACAATGTGTTTGATTTTAGCAAAGTGTTAATGGAAAACGAGAAGAGAAAATGAAAAAATGGGATAACCAATTTTGGAGGACAAATGATTTCAGTCATTGCAAAGTGCAAATAAAAAGTCATTTCTCCCATATTGGTAGAGGAAAGAAAATTATTTTCCTTATTTTAGGAAACACTTCCTTTACTTCTTAAAGGTTTAAGAAGAAGGTGCACCTCTACCGTCGTCACTCAGCTTCGGCAATCAATTTGGCGCAGAAAAATTTATTCAAAATTTGCGTATAACAGAAATAATGGTCCAAAGGGACCTGTTCCTTCTGAAAAAGTCATTACTCTTCCCAGAAGACACAACGGCTTGGATAAATGGGTCTGAACAATTAGTTTGGACATACGCGTTCTTTGCTGCAAATGTCAATAGATACGAGTTTTTTCCATTTGTTCAAGCACTAATTATTTTTCCTATTTGCATACATTTTTCTCTAAAAAAAATGGTCGATCAACAGAGTGTGTCTATGCTCTTGTTATTGTTCTAGTGTTTGCTGAAGTTATTGAAGTTTGAGGTACCGCTACTTTTCTAACACGTTAATCTATTTTATATTCGAAGAAATTAATCTGCAACCTCAGGTACATCGAAGGGATTAACTTTCTTAAGAAAACACAGTGGTTTCTGACTCGAATTTTTTTTTCTATTTGCTTTATCTATTTTTTCTGTTTTGGTTTTTTCTGCTAACCTAAATACAGGAGATAAAAATCATAAGAAATTTAATAGTTTCTGTATTTAAGGTTTCTGGATATTAAAACCTTTATGGTTTTCTACTATGTTAGAATTTTTAGAATTCATTTGATTAACGATTAAAAGAACATAAAAATTGTTATATCAGAAATATTTTGTGTAAGAATTTATTCTTTACTTTTAGTATTTCACATACTAAAATTTTCCACCATTTGTGACAGAAAAATGACTAATTCAAGTAAAGTAAATGCTGCAAAAATAAGTGCTGAAAGAACATCGGTTGTACACAATCGTTCAAGTGCTGCCCTAGCACCGACTTAGAAACGTGCAAATTTTTCTCGAGTTGACTTCAAGAGATGGTAGAAGAAGATGTTCTTCTATCTTACTATGTTGAGTCTGTAGAGGTTCATTAATGAAATTGTTCCTATTATGTCGAATGAAACTCTGCATGAACAACGATTCTTTCTAACAGAAGCATGAACAAATTCATATTTTTGTGTAAAAATTATACTTTTTTAGTGGCCTGCAAGATAATATGTACAATAATGTCAAAACCTCAAAAGAACTCTTGGATGCTTTATAAAAGAAGTACAAAACAAAGGATGTCGGAATGAAGAAGTTCATTGTGGCAATGTATTTTGACTATAAGAAGATAGACAGTAAGACCATCGTCATCCAAGTTCAAGAACTCCGGGTCACAATGCAGGATCACCTTTCTGAAGTCATAAATTTAATTAATATCTATGTTGGAAAAATTAAGTTTTTTTAGTATTAATACTCACATAATCTTTAATGTAGGATTGGTTGTGAATGATGTTTTTCAAGTGGCTGCCATTATTGAGAAGTTACCTCCATTGTGGAAAGACCTTCAAAAACTGTTTGAACATAAACACAATTAGATGACTATCAAAAATCTCATGGTAAGGCCGAGTTTCAAAGAGGATAACAATGAAACAGCAAGAGGGGGGTGAGTTGCGAATTTTTCAATTTTTCTTTTGAGTAGTCGACTTAAAGTGTTCCATAGGAGCACCATAAAGTAATCAAATGCAGAAAAGTAAACTTGACACTGGGTTCAGATTCCATGCGGAACTTACGTCCAGTCCCCATGGGTTGCAAGGGTGTTCTTCTTAAGGTTGTTTGAACTTTTGGTGTGAGTACAATCTACACCCAGTCTTTGTTTCACTCCTTTTATTTTGTTTTGATACAAAGCCTCACCAATAATATTCTTCTCTTGTCTCTTTGTTTATTACACAGTAGAACTAGATAATACAATGCTTGATGAAAGTAGAGTAGAGAATGTGAGATAATGCAGACTTGTTGTACACTTTCTTCTGTCAATTGTACCTCCATTTGTAGTGTTTGAAGTCTTGAATCTTTTATGTGGAGATAAATCAACCTAGGAGATTTGACTTGGAGATGAAGGCAGAGATGCTAATTTTCCGAGAATAAGGCTCAAGATTGATTCAATCTTGATCTTTGTTCAACTTCGTTGATTGCCTGTTTGATTTAGCCGTTGTATTTTCCTTTTTTGACTGCAACTTTTAGCCGTTGAGTTCTTCAATTTGTATTTTGAAGATTTTGTCTCCTTGGTTGAGTGTAAACTTGATATTTTATCTTTTCCTTGAATGTTACTTTGAATGTAGCCGTTGTGATCTCCATTGCTGGTTGTTAAGATATTCTCTTTCCTTGATTTTTGCTATGTGATTTGTATTGATATTCTCCTTTCTGGATGTGTGATTGTTGCAATATGAGGATCTCTATCAAAATCCTTGATTGATTTTATCTTAACCAGGATCAAAATCTTTGATTGATTCTATTTTAATCAGGATCCTTTGATTGGTAATTTTTACTTTATTTGTTGAGACTCAGGAATGATTCTTTATTTTTTGGTTAAACATTTATCCTGAAAGGAAAGGTTGTTTATCATTGAAAATTTGTACCAACAAATAAGGCCATAGAAAAGAGGTCATGGGGTAATCAACAATATCTAGAGTAAATATTATTGAATACGATCCCACAAAATCAAAGAAAAAAACAAAGTATTTGGTCCAAAGAGCAATCATCCTAAGAAGAAATTCAATGAAAGATGGTTTAATTGTGGCAAACGTGGTCATATTGATATTGAATGTTGGGGTCCCAAAAGGGACAAGAAGAAGGATCAAACAAATTTGGCTGATTCAAAAGGAGAGACGAACGATCTCTATGCAGTGCTTTCAGAAAGAAACTTGGTTGGAAATCCAAGAGAATGACAAATAGATTCCGGTACATCATGCCATGTTTGTGTCAACAAAGAATTATTTTCATCATATACTCTAGCACCTACAGACGATAAAATGTTTATGGAAAAATGTTGTTGCAAAGGTGGAAGGAACTAGCAAGGTCCTATTATAGATGACATAAGGCAAGGTGGTGACTTTGAACAGGGTCTCGTATATTTTGAAATTGCGAAACAACTTAGTTTCTATACCAGTTCTGACTAAGCTTTGATTGAAATGTGTATTTGTTTCTAATAAAGTTATAGTGAGTAAGAATAAAATGTATGTAGAAAAATGTTACCTCACTGAGGGCCTCTTCAAACTCAATGTAATTGTAGTTGATATGAATAAAATTATACTTCTGCTAACTTGCTTGAGTATAAATGTTTATTGCATGAACGTTTGAGACACATTAATAGCAAAACCTTGTGAAAACATATTGACTTAAATGTTTTGCCTAAATTTGAGTGCAATAAATCAAAATGTCAAGTTTGCATTGAATCTAAGTGTGAAAAGCATCCTATAAATCTATTGAAAGGAATTCATATCCCTTAGAACTGATTCACACTTAAAATGAAGTCAACACCATCACGTGGTGAAAAAATTATTTTATAACTTTTATTGACAATTGCACTAGATACCATTTATTTCCCAAATGGTATGGATGAATCAATTGATTCATTTAGGCAATATAAATTGAAGTTGCAACTCAGTTGGATAAAAAGAATAAAATTACCAGAAGTGATAAAGGTGGAGAATATGAATCTCCATTTGTAGAAATATGTTTGGAAAATGGAATTATCCATCAAACTACTGCTCCTTACACTCCTCAATCTAATGGAATTGCGAAAAGAAAAAACCAAACTTTAAAGAAAATGATGAATGTCTTACATATAAACTCAGGCTTACCACAAAACTTATAGGATATGAAAAATAAAAAGGTAGAAAACCTAACTTGAAATTTTAAAGTGTGTGGGTCTAGCAAAAGTCAACGTTCCAATACATAAGAGGGTGAAAATAGGGCCTAAAACTATGGATTGTGTATTCATTAGATATGCCACAAATAGTAAGGCATGCCAATTTTTGGTTCATAAGTCCAAACATTTGGATGTTCATAATAATACGATAATGGAATCAGATAATTCTGAGTTTTTTGAACATCTCTATCCATTCAAAACTAAACTTGATTCATCTAGTAGGTGGGTCTAAACATCCTTGAGAATAACAAAATGAGAATGAAATTAATGAACAGAGTCCAAGGCGCAGTAAGTACAGGACAACAAATTCATTTGTATTTGAGTTTGTAACATTCCTTCTTGAAAGTGAGCCTCAAACATTCAAGGAAGCAATCTTGTCGAGCGACTCAACCTCTTGGAAGGAGGATGCCAATAGTGAGATTGAATCAATCCAACATAATCATACTTGGGAGTTGGCTGATCTTCCTTCAAGGAATATACCTTTTCTTGCATAATGGATCTTTTAAAGGAAGATGAAAATTGATGGAACTATTGACAACTATAAAGTAAGACTTGTTGTCAAAGGCTTTAAACAAAAACAATGTCTTGATTACATTGACACATAGTCGCCAACAACTAGGATTACATCAATTCGGATGTTAATTGCCCTAGCTGCAGAATACGATTTTGAAATCCATCAAATGGATGTGAAAACCGCCTTCATAAATTGAGAGATGCAGGAAGAGATTTACATGGAACAACATGAAGGCTTCGTACTTCTTGGTAATGAAAAGAAATTATGCAAATTTGTTAAGTCAATTTATGGACTAAAACAAGCAACAAAACAATGACATGCAAAGTTTGATAAAACAATGTTGACAAATAAATTTAAGATCAATGAATGTGATAAATGTATTTACATTAAAGATACTCCGAATCAGGAAGTCATTGTATGCCAATATGTGGATAAAATGAGGATAATGAGCAAGGACATTGCCAATGTAAAAGCTACTAAGCATATGCTCTCTAGTAAGTTTGATATAAAAGATATAGGAATTGTCAATTTGATATATTCGAAATTAAGATTCATAAAACTACTAACAGTCTAGCATTGTCTTAGTCTCATCGTATTTAAAGGTACTTGAAAATTTCAAGTATTTGAATTTCAAAAAGGCAAAGATGATGTTAACCTTAATATTGCTAAGAATAAAGAAGAAAGTCAATCTCAATTTGATTATGCCTTAGTATTGGGAAGTTTCATGTATGTCATGAATTGTACTTGACAATACATAGCCTGCGCTATGACTAAATTAAGTCGATACACAAGCAATTCCAATCAAAATCATTGGTTGGAAATGAAGAGAGTTTTGGGGTACGTTGATGACACTCAAAACTATGCTTTGCATTACAACAAATATCCAACAGTTCTTGAAGGATATAGCGATACAAATTAAATTACTGGGTTAGTTGAAATGAAATCCGCGAGTGGAAATGTTTTCACTATTTGATGGGGAGAAATATATTAGAAATAATCCAGACAAACATGCATAACTCGCCATACAATGGAGTCTGAATTCATCGCCTTAGACAAGGTAGGCGAAGAAGCTCAATAGATCCAGAATTTCATCGAAGATATCCGTTTTGGCCTAAACAAATGAACCCTATATGCGTACATTGTGATAATCAAGCGTCCATAGGAAGGGCTGAAAATGTTTTGTATAATGGGATGTCTCGTCAGATAAGACGAAGACATAAATGTGTTATACAACTACTCTCTATTGGAATTATCACAACTAACTATGTAAAGTCAAATTATAATGTCTCGAGTCACTTAGAAAAGGCCTACTAGAGAGGGAGTTGAGAGATCATCGACAGAAATGAGACTATAGCCAAGAACAAGTCATCGTGGTGGTAACTCTACCTAGAAGACCGGAGATCCCAAGATCTAGGTTCAAGGAGATAAAAAAAGTCATGGATGATGATTCAACATTGTCAAAAATTATTTTATGGTCCATTCTCATGATGAGACAATGTTCAGTAACAAAGATAAAGACATAAGGACTTTTTGATGGTTTCAAAATTTTATAAAGGGTATATCAAATAGTGTAGCTATGGGATAACACAGTTAGAAACCACCTATGTATGTATGAAGTGTAAGCCGCTTTAAGAAAAATCCGGTAAGGCCAGTTCTCTATGCACTTAGTAAGCGAGAGGTGTTCATGGCTTAAACGAATAAAACAATGAGAAGAAAAAACCGTTTAAGGGTTAACTATGTGACTTATGTTGTCTAGATATATACCAAAGCTCGACGGTTCAAAGATATCAAATCTACCAATTGAACGCGTATATCCGATAAATATTAACTACAAAAAGTTTAAAGGAAAACGTACTTATCAAGATGTGATTAACCCGTACTAACAAGGCACACAAGTTTTTCATGCATATGTTTTAATAATAAAAATTCTATATTCATGTGGGAGATTGTTGGGTTTTAACAAACTGTGAGTGAGAAATGACAAGAGAAAATGTAAAAGTGGGGGAACAAATTTTGGAGGAAAAATGAAAAATCATTGCAAAGTGCAAATGAAAAGTCATTTATCCCATATTGGTATAAGAAAGGAAATCATTGTCCTTATATAAAGAAGCACTTCCTTTACTTCTTAAAGGGCTAATAAGAAGGTGCCCCCTCGCGCCATCGTCGCTTGCTCGCTTGGCCTCAAATTCAGATTTGGAGTTGGCAAACGACGTGATTAATTGATACTTTTTTTGGACAAAATACATTTAATCAATCTTGCTAATTTATTTACTTAATATTATAAATAAATTTATAATGTTAGTTAATTAACATAATTAATTTGGCGCAACATAATTTATTTGAAATTTGCGTGTAATGGTAATAACGGTTTGAAAAGACTTGTTCCTTTTGAAAAGTCGTTACTCTTCCTAAAAGAAACAATGGTTTGGAAGAAAAGGTCTGAATAGATTCGTTTGAACAGACGTGTTCTTTGCTAAAAAAGGCTATAAATAGGAGTTTTTTCCATTTTCAAACACTGAGAAATATTTCCTCTCTGCTTACATTTTTCTCTCAAAACAAAATTTTTGATCAACTTCGTCTATGTGTGCTTTTGGGTACAGTGAGGGGATTAATTTTCTTAAGGAAACAGAGTGGTTTCTGTAGGCTCGAATTTTTTATGTCTGATTCATCTATTTTTTCTACTAACCTGAATACAGGAGATAACACAATGTTGTCTCCTCTTCCTCTTCTTCTTAATAACCATCATCAACCTTTGTTTTAAAAACAATACTTTTCCATCTGGTGATATTTTTGCAATATCTACATTTCAAAGGGTGTTCGATGAAGTGATCTTTTTTTTTCCCCAGTGGTTGTGATTGAGATATATTTTTCTTTTTGTATCTTTTGCCTTTTTCACAAGATCATTGCCTTTTATAAAGAGCTTGGGTTGATCCTATTATTGACGTATAAATCTAGATCATAATCGATTCCATGATACCTCATACTTCTTTGTTATTGTACCTCAAGGGCACTAATAAATTCTGCAAAAGTCATCTTTGCAAGATGCATGAAATCCTCTGAAGAAGAGATTTTCAATGCAAAATTTTTAGGCAAACTTTTGAGGACTTTCTCGACAATCATTTTTTTCAAAAGTTGCTTAACTAATATTTAGATTTGGGTCGTCACAAGTTTTATCGACTTGTTTTGGTATTATGTCTTTCCACCCCATCTATTTTAATTTTTCAAGTTGTCTCTTCAAAGAGATAATAATAATATTTCTTATTCTATCTGATCTTTGATTTTTTGTCTACCAATAATTCCATATTTCATTAATAATAAATCAAGGCATACTCTTTACAAAAATTTCTTCTGACAATAAAGTATGTAGATGTGATAAAGCGTTTTCGTGATGAAGTAATTAGTTCTATTGCATTCATCAAGTAGATGCATTTTAGTTACAAAAGCAAAGTAGAAAAAGGTCAAGTCTCCTCTTTACATTTAATTTAAGAACGAGAGAGTTGATTAAATTAAGTACTAAATCAGGGGAATGTATGGGAAGATAAATAAACCCAACTATACAAATACACGAGGCAATTACCTTTTCATGATTTGTAGGTAGTTGATATTCCATCAAAGCATCTTCTATTCCTTTTGTTCACAATACTATTAAAAATGGTTGCATGTAACATCTTCTAGATTCTCTTGATACTGCTATCAACTTCTAGCAATTGAACTTATCAACACATCCCTTATATTCGATATTATGAGGCATGACCCCTTTGCAACCAATAAGACCTAAAACATACTCCAAACTTCTTCAACTTTATATCAATTTACTCCTACAAATAAAATACATTATTAAGCAAATTCCATAAATGTCATGCCAAAAAACAAAATATAAAAAATGCATGTGAGACAAATAATGATCAAAATATATATTTTTTGGCCTCATATCATTTAGAATCCTCAACAAGAGTCTATTTTGATCACTTCATCCACTGATCAACTTTTGAGTACGACCTACTTGCTTCCGAAGGACTCCAATTTTATGAGTTATTAGTAATAATTTTTGAATAATCGTTGGTCTTATCCCGACACTCATATTTATACAGTAAAAGTTTCATATATAGACAATTTTTGAGAGTCTTTCAGTTTCAGATGTTTTACTTAAAGCTTATTTTTCATATTAGTATATTTAGAAACATTTTGAGATTCGATAAACTATTTCTAAAAGTTTCTTTAAATCTGATACTTATGCATGCTTGAGTTAGTCTTTCCATTGTAGTGAGACTTTCTGATGGTTTGCTTGGGGATCAACAATAGTTCTCGAGTGCCACCCACGTCAAGGTCTAGTCTTGAGTCGTAAAAAACATAGTGAGCACATAATTAAAGTGTTCTAGAGTGTCTTTGAAGCTGTGTCAGCAGGATCTTATTTATGGTTGTGCGAGCCCAACTTCTATAAATCAGGGACCAATTACATTTAAGAAAAGTTTCCATTTTTCGTTCTAAAAATGTGCAATAGAATTGATTCATGAGGAAATTTCAAACTCGTGCAATTCTAAAATCCATTCAATTGCCCCTCATATTCAAGGTGGTTGAAAATCAAATCCTGAATCCTTATCGATGAGTTATTCTCAACAAAAGTCTTTAAGGAGTGATTGAGGGAAGCCTGTGAGTAGATTAAGTGTTGATATTTGAAAGAATGCACTCATATTCAAATGCATTTGTGCATTTGATCTAAAAGTGACATGTACTCAATATTCTTCTCTAAATCTTGCTTAAATTCAGACCCTTATGAGAAAGTGTGTTTTAGAGAATGGGTATTGTTTTCACCCGAAAAGATTGTATGAGTCATGATGATATAAGTTTTCGTATTTAAAGTGACAAGAGTTAGACTAATGGATGCAGAGGTTCAATTATGTAAGAAAAGGAGATATTAATAATGCAAATCAAGTTATTACAACAAAGCACCCACTATGGAATAATAATCTTTTATTTAATTCAACATATGAAGTAGAGGAATAGTTGCGAGTTAGGATGAGTTAGAATATACTTTAATTATAAAGGAGTTTATGATGGTGCGGCATCGTGTTAGTGAACACTATGTATAGGTGTTGAATAGAATGATAGAGTATTCATAAGTTGACAGATCTAAGGTAGACTTATAATTTTTTTGGGAGAGACCATAATATCAAGAGGGTTACAGTACTTGTTAGGTAGTGACGTATAGTGAATGGGTAAATAGTACTTAAGTTTTAATAAAACTGTGGTAGTATATTGTAAGTATGAAGACTGTGAGGTTAAGATTGACTACTTCTCATGTGGTCCTAGTGGGAAAGTGTTTCTTAATTTTTATCTAGTAGTTTTATGTTAGTATAGTAAGCGAGCAATAATATTGATATCCGTATTTAGTAATAAACATTAAGCTTGAATATGAGATGAGTATCATGATCAAATGATGACAACATGTGGGTGATGATGTTAGTCTTGAGATTTTATCCGGTAGACTTGACATTGAGTAGGTGAGGAATTAAGATGTTTGTCGCAATGAATATGAGTGGATCAAGTGAGAGATCCTAGCTTTTATATAAGGGCAACGAGGTGTGACTAAGTCATAAGAGTAATAAGAGCATGAATAGGTGTACCTATAGTATATTTGAGCTTTTAATGTGGAATAGGATGATGCAAGTATTATTTTTTTCCCATAAGAGTAACACAAAGCGTTCTTATAAGCCAATGCGAAGATGTTAATAGAAGAATCTTAAAAAGAGTCGTAGTACCTGTCAATAGGGGTTCAATAGCCATGAGATAAGCCTTTTTTAAGTACTGGAGTAAAGGGAATGTAGAGCAATTCAAAGATGATGAAATAGATTTATAACTTTAGCGTGTCTACTCCAAACCTACGGGGGAGATAATAAGATGAGAAATCAAGTAAAGTGTTGAGAATGAGATAGTGATATCTCCAGAAAGAGTTTTAGAGATACATCTATCCATTCATACTCTTAACTTATTCCTCAAAATATAGTTATTACAACATCTTGTTGATATACCTGATATTAAAATTGTGTCTATGACCTATGCTCATACACTTCAGACAGATTCACATTTATGATCAGTGACAGAATGAGGGGAAAAACTTCATATCATTGATCTCAATCTTACTCCATAAAGTTACAAATATTAGCCTCATGATATAAGCCTATTCATATAAGGACTTGTATCTCATAACATTCTCAATTTTCTAATTTCATGATTTACTCTCAATGGCTAACAACATAATGTTATGTCATGTATATTCTTATGTCATATACACTCAATAAATTAATAATAAAAAGAGAGGGTTGATGTTTTTTTATTGTGATAGTGGTCTTCATATTCCATCTAAAGTTATAATGTGGAGGAGTAATAGAATGGTGTTTCAGAATGAGTAATAGTTAAATGAGAGAAATTATTTATTATTAGTTGTAATATGTGAAATTTTAGTTTGTAGTGATGATGAGGTATAAAACTTGAATCTTATGGTTAAATAAGTATAAGTGCATCATGTTTAGCACTTCGTGAATTAGAGATTAGGCTTGAATATAGTAAGAACAACCGATTTGATTTAGATATTATAAGAGTAGTCACATACTCTAGTGGGAGCTAAGAGGTGCAAATAATGAAGTGTAGTAATAGAAAGGAGAGTATAGTTGAGAATTGTTGCAAAGAGTAAAAGCTACAAGTCATATCATTCAAATCATAGTAGTCATATTCTTACTTCATACCTAGTTACCCTTGTTTCATGTCATGGCATGGAATCTTGAAATATTATGTGAGTTTTGTGCCAAGCATGCTCGAGTCCAATTTCAACACTCTCAATATGAATCACTTCCTCCTATGTTAGTAGACAAGTATTGAAGTCAGAAAGATAGTAAGAGTACCTCTTTCCCTTCCATCCTCAGGTTAACCATCATTCAACATTTAATGATCCCAAGAGGAAGATATAGTAACACCCCAAAAATTTCTTAACTAAGGCCCAAACTGTTCTTTATTTACACGTAAGATCTTATAGTGTGATTCTTAAACTTCTCATTTATGTAAAGGTAAAAATTTATTTTTGAAATAAATTTGGATCTAAATTAAGGTCACTAGAATTCCCTAGCACAAAGTTCAGTTGAAAGTTTCCTTAATTATTAGGTTTTGATGTAAAATTTTACTTACTTTAACCTGGAATGACCATTTGTCTTGGAATATAAAAAGTGACGTGGCCCATAACCTATGAAATTAATGATATTTGAATCTTCTTTACTACACCAGTGATTTCGTAACAATCCGAGTTATGAGTGAAAAGTTACGATCAATTTAATAACCTGATATAAAATGGTAACAAATAAGTTAATGGGTAAACATTAAAACGGTTTTTTTTGTTCTTTTACCTCTAAGAAAATTCTGAAAAAATTATTGACTAATTAAAGACCCAATACAATAAGATATTCATCTCTTAATTCTTTACTGTCTTCTCTCTCAAACCCAAAGGCAAACCCCGTAAGGAAAAAACCAAAGTAGAAGACTCCATTCAAAATTCTTCTTCAACATAAGAATTACTCCAAGAATTCCATTCTTTCAAACTCAAGTTACTCCATACACTTATCGATCACTAATGAAATTGTATTTCTTGGCCATAGAGATTTCAAGGAACTAATTGAAGAATCTGACAAAAGATTTTCTCGATTGTTTTTCTTCAATCTAGGATTTTAAGGCTTCTAATAAAGTTCATCTTCAAGATTAAGAATCTTGTTCTTCCATGCATGAACTCAAGAACTTAGAATTTTGAATTAGTTCGTCCTACATCTTCTTTCCAATTAGTAAAAGAGTAATCCAGATTTCTAACTCTACATTTGAGTATTCTTGAGATGAGTTTACTTTGAGTTCTTGAGTTCCTTATTATTTTTTAAATTCTATTCCAAATTATTGACTCGTTATATGTTATGCCTTACCATTCTTGAGTAGATTTATTCATGTCTATGTTTCAAAATGGACCTTTTGAATTGAGTACTTTTTAGATATAAAAGTATTGTTGATTTATGAGTTCTTGAGTTCTGAGTATTGAGTTTCTGTATTGCTATTGAGATCCTTGAGGTGATTATTTCATGTCTAAAATTCACATGAACCTTATTTTGAGGCATGATTCTTGAGAAGCTTTTTAAAGCCAACACTTGTGTTATAAAATGAGTTTTTTAGAGCGTAAAGATGTGTTTGAAGAAAGAGTTTTTATAAATTATTAGTATGACAATGGATTATAGCATCAATTCTTAAGCAATATGGTATCTAGATATACCATCAATGTTTGAGCAGTATGACTTCCCGAGTCATCAATGATCATATACCAATATGATTTTGATGTATTTTTGAGAAAGATTTTTCAAATATGAACTAGGTAAAAGTATAAGAAAATTAAGTATTCCCAAAGGTATAAATTTTAACATTGAGAAAAGAGAAACTTTGACTTTTAAATGAATTCATGAGTTCAAAGCTATTCTTCTAAAAGGATAGTTTGAGCAATTATCTCAGAACTTTGGAATGTGATGTTTTTAAACATTGAGCATGAGCATATATTATTGAGAGTAATATTGAGTATCAATATGAGGATGATTCAAACAATTCACATTCCTCATAAATCATGTAACACAACATGGTACATGATCATACTTTTAAGATGAATCCTAAGGGCCTTTGGGCAGAGCTTAGTGGATTCAGTTTACCTCAACAAGGTATTGGATAGTTCTGGCAGTGTGGATGAGACTTTTTATCATCACATATCTTATAGTGATGGTTGTCGATTAGAGGATCTCCCAAATAGAGTTCAAGTGTATTTTTATTATATTACATTCAATGTTGAGGTTCAGAGGTCTATAAGTGTTCTTGTAAAGTTTTAAATTATTTTATTTCTTTAATCATGTACCTTTTAGTTGAGCATATGTTTTATCTATTGCAGTCTTACCAGTTCAGTTAGTAGTTACTTAGATATATTAATTACATACACATACATTACATGTATTGCTGTTATTCGACCTGCACCTTTTAATGACGCAGATTCATGTTCTTAGGATCCTGTACTAAGTCTGTTAAGATCTCTTTAGTTGCTCGTTAACTTTGATTATGACCATACTAATTTTGAAAGACTCCAATTTTATGAGTTAATATTACTTCCTTCGTCCCATTTTATGTGGCAATATCTGACCGGGCATGATGTTTATAAATAATTGAAGACTTTGGAATGTTTATCAAATTGCCTTTTAAAAAAATCAAAAAGTAAATCATTTTTTTCTCTCCTCATAAATATATTTGAGTACTATCTTTAAAATTAGGTGGGACCAAAAAGGGTAAAAGAATAATTATACTTTTAAATATTTACCATATAAGGAAAAGTAACATTCTTCTCAGGAATGATAACAAAGGAAATGATGCCACATAAAATGTGACGGAGGAATTAATAGATTATGAGAAGTTGTGGGTCTTGTCCTGACACATCTTTATACTATACAAATTTAATAGACGGACAGATAGTTTTGGATGGTCTTTTAGTTTTAGACATTTTTTTAATACTTATGTTTCACATTAGTACACTCAACACAATTTAGAGATTCAATAAACTATTTTAATCATTTCTTTCAAGTTAGTTCTTATGTATGCGTGAGTTATTCTTCCCCTTGTATTTATTCGGGATGAGGATTCAGTTGGGGATCAACAATGATTTTTCAGTGTCTACTACATCTACGGTATAGGCTCGGGTCATGACATGCCAACAATATGATAAGGCATGATTTATGATGTTTAGGTCTTGCGAGACGTGTCAATAGTTGGCCAAGGACTAACTTCAGTAGTTTAAGACCTGGGGCAATGTGCCAACAGCACGCCAAGGAGTTTTGGGCCAATGTTTCCTAGTTTCTTCTTAACTCATGTTCCATCAAGTTGTTTGCACGTTTCCATTCTGTAAATTAGCTCATGTAAAATTTATTTACCTTTGAGAATCCCTACATATCCAAATCACATGTATAAGCATGCATTTAAAACTAAAGTGAGTTCAAATGAAACGTTTAAGGGATCTATTTTCCTTAAAATATATGAGCACATTAAAATGTAAGTATGAGTTTTTTTAAAAGTATTTTAGTAAAGTAATAGTCCTTTTTCTTTGCAAAGAGTGAATTAGTCATAAATGATATTGGTAATTATTGTGGGAGTAGTATCGAGCACCGAATTGGGTTAGAGTATTTTATAACTCAAAATTCCTATAGAACTACGTAGCCATCGTAGGATAGGATAGCATTGATGTTTCATGTGATTCTTCGCTGCCTCTGAGATTGCTTATTAAATTGATCCATAATTACCATATCATATAATCTTATACCTCGGCAAAGAATATGATAACCCTGGCAATGTGGGCGAACTCTTGTATCATTGAAAGGCTCATGGTAATGTTTATCGATTAGAGAAACTCCCACAAGTAAAACATATCATTTTCATCTTGGTTTTATTGCATATCGTATTGTAAATCATAAACGATTTACACTTCATGTTCATGTATTGGTTCGATTGAGTTGTTTTTAAGCCATTCATTTATGTTGTGTTTTATTCAGCCATATTACATACTCGTACATTCAATGAACTAATGTCATTAGATGTGAATCTTTAATGATACATACTCAATGTTTAGGATCATCAACAGACGCTTTGTTGAGATCATCTTACACTCATAGACAATATTTTGTGAGGCCTCCTTGTTTTTGCGGGACTCAACCTTCGTTTTAGTTTTTAGTAGTACTTGAGGTGTTGTGAATATATGTGTGTGTATTATTTATTTTATTCTTTTACACGCACATTTAAGTCAACCAAAAATTATAGAAACATTTTATAGAATTAGAAATGAAATGATTAAAGTACAATTGAAAGTAAAAAAGATTCTTAAAAAAAATAAAAAGAAAAGTCAGAGGTGATTTTCATTTTGGAAGGTAATTTAGATGGTTTTGGAGCCAATAAGCCATTGTAGTCTTCTATACTGTGTTGTTTCATTTATGCCAAAAATGTATCATGCCAAATAACATTACTCTTATAGATATTGCTCTTTTAAAAAATGAGACATTTAAAGTCCATGTTGACACAATCAACAAATCGAAAAAAATGTAGAGTAAAAAAATACTTTTTTACAAGAAGTACAATATAATCATTTACTTTTTTCTTATTTGTGTACAACTTCCACATGTTTTCTTCTTTTTTTTTAAAAAAAAAAGATTTGTCCTAAAAATTGAAGGGGTAATTTATAAAATAATACTACAAGCCATAAAAATAAAGGATCCCAACGGCTATTAACTTCTTTCTTTTTAGCAAAATTATTCTAATCAATGTCATAGAAATTATTTCATTTTATACACTTCTTCTTCTTTACCATATTTTTTCAATTCTCATGAACAAAAACATCCTGTTTGATATATTTTAGAAGACACGCAACAATAAATAAATCCATACATGATCTAATTTAGATTAGAAAAAGAAAAGATAGCGAATTGCTCTCATTGAATATACCTTCAGATCTCTTTTCTTTGAACATGTGAGTAAAAATTAATCATACGTTTTATGAAACATTTATTCACATTCTGAATCAATAAAGGAACACTAATTTTGTTTCCAATTTTTTTTGATTGACTCGAAAACAAAAAATCATGTTTTTATTTTGAACTATGAATAATGCGAAATAACGCAATATAACATTGCTCTGATATCAATGTAATATAAATTAACAGGAACTAAGAAAGTGTACCTGTCAACAATAGCGAAATTTGTATCAACATTATCTTTATTTAAAGTTTCTCTAAATCAAACTTTGAATCTCAAGGAAATAAAGTTTAATGCACAAATTGAGTATCTTCTTGAATTGTTTGCTATCAATTTTAAGAAATAAAATTGTCTGACCTTTTTTTATTTACTTAGTACTTTTATTTATCATTTATCTTCTCAAATGTGAAGAATTTTTTTAAAGAGAGTCTAACTACATCGATAAACATGGATATATTGAACCTATTATCGAGCATTACATTTTAATCTTGTTTATTTACCAAGAAAGATCTCTAAGTATAATGCTATCCTAGATACAATCAACTTTAATTCTAGAGAATATGATGATCCTTTTGTCCCACATTTTTTTCTTCGTATTCCTCTCCCAAGTTCAATTCTAATTTTATTTCAATGATGACCAATCACTGAGTAGTGAATTATGTACAAAAGAGAAATTCATAAATAAATAAATTTCAACCCATTAAATTAAATAATATACAAGAACCTTATTGTCGGGCGTGAACAAGGAAGTTAGTTACTCATAATGCGATTCTCAATCTTTAATGATTTAGAATTTATAAGAGTAATCGATACAAGAATCCCATAGTCACAGTCCCAGTACAAAGGAAATTTCTCCTCGTTTCTCTTTTTGAATTCTTTTCTAGAAACCCTAGCGTGAATTGTAATTGTATAAATTGAATCAAATCAGTTTATTGGTTTAAACACCTAATTAATTACTAAAAATTAATTAAATATGATAGGGTAAGAAAGAGACAAAAATATCCCTCTTAAATTCGGGTAACCTTGCTTAAATAGATAGCTCAACTTCAAATATTCATATCTCTCATACGAGTACAAATATATTAAAAAAAACTTGGTGGGGTTGGAAAGAGGATTCCAAGGCCTTTCATTTCATATCGTTTGATCCATCTACCTCATCATGTACTGAATGTTGTAGTCGATTGGAGTTAACCAAAAAATTATACATAGCATATCTTGCCAAAAATTTTAGATTTCTAGTTTCAAATATGATTCTTTCTAGTTTTACCTCTTTCAAAAAGCGAGGTGTTACGAAAAATTAGCTACTGATAATGCTATTCTCAATCTTTAATGATTAAGTATTTATAAGACAAATCGATAAAAGTAAAGACTAAAAAATGAACCCTAATATTGTAGAAATAATTCTCCAAGTCACCGTTCTTCGAAATCTTGGAAATAATAATTAAAATAATAAAATTCAGCTCTATTTATAGTTTGAGAAAAGTCGACAGAAAATTTGGCATTATTATGTCCGAGACGCGCAGGTGCATTGTAAATTCAGCTTTTAACATACTCCTCTTCTCCGCGACATCGAGAGGATATGTAGTCCTATGCCTTAACATCATCAATGTAAAAAAATAATTGATTCCCTCTTAGTGTCAGGGAGAGGATACAGACCGGTGGATTGTTTTCTTTTTATCTTTTTTTCTCTTTTGAGCTTTTATCCTTTGCGCCTTAGTGATCAGATCCACTTCTACTTCTTGTGCATCCATGTTTTGTACCTTTTCCTCTAGATTATCATCCTACATCACTAATGAAATGACACGACCCAAACACTATCTTTAACACAAAAAATTATCCTCAAACTTGGTTAAAGTATGAGTCTTATTTGACTTCTCAACATGTAAATATGTCCAAGATCACTTTTGTTTGTAATCTAAATTTATCACCTTCATGATTTGCAATTATAAAATTTCACCTGACACTTTGATGACTTTCTAACCCAACACAAATCTGGTTATGCATAGTGTTGGATTACCGGCCAGAGCACTCATTTGAGTGTAGGTACAAGGTAAATATGCATACTACACACAATGTAAAGCTTAATTTAATTTTTGAAATAAAGTTTGATCTAGTTTTAACATTTTTCTATTTTTTTAACTAGTTCAATCTTTTAAAAATGTTAACTCAAATTGATATTAGGAGAATAAACGTTAAATTGACGATTTCAACTTATGTTAATAGCTTTAGAATAATATAACAAATATATTTATTTTTAAGCTAACAAATGTAGTAGCAAATATTTTCAAGGTGAGATTCAATTAAAAGTTTTTAATAGAATGACTGCTCAACCAATTCATATTAAATATAAAAAATATGACTTGAAGCTTTGATAGTTATATGGATTCAGAATCTGAGATTGGTGAAAAGATGAGAGCAATTCTAACTCAATTGAGGAACTCTTCACATCACAATCAACATTATTATGAACACTTTTTTGGGAATTTGCAAACAAATATGAATACTTTTAGTAAGAACTAGTTTCAAGGATAATATAGAAAAATATTAATTAATATTATTTTAATTTAGTAAGATAAATAACTAATATGATTCACATATTTTTTAATACTTTTATTTATTGAACTTGAACCTAAGATGCAATAGAAGTTTTGAATTTGACCCACAACGTTCAATTTCCAAAAAGCTAATGGTACAAGCATTTTAGGGTTATGTACAACCACTCACTTGCTATCGGGGTTTACAATCCACTAATAACATCACTTGCACTCTTATAATGGGAGTTTTTTCAATCCAAGTGACTCTTTCTACTCTTTCCCTGGGTTATTCTTCTCTATCTTTCTATCTACCCACGAACCCCAACACAACTGTATGTGGAATCCTCAATAAATTTAACCTTCTTCAAGGGTTATATAAAATATTACTCTCTTTACATTGATGGAGTTATGTGGAGTTTAAGTATATGAGTTATTACGCTGAGAAGATAACTGAGTCTTGGGTCAATTATTGATTTAGATGGAATTGAAGTTAAGAGATTCTTGGTGTAGTTAAAAGTGAATGAGATTTTTCATTTTCTATGAGTATTGACTTTCAACTTTGATTTATTAACAAGAATCTTGAAAGTCTATAAGATATTGCAGAGCAATGAAGCAACAGAAATATAGAGTGATCGACATACCTCCTGACATTGTTAGCGATATAGTCGGAGTATACAATTTTTCTTTTTTTTTCAAAATTCTTCTAAGCACTCAAAAGCTCACACTTAGATGGTATGGAGTTTTTAGAATTATTGTGCTTAGGGACCTTTGAACAAAACGACATATTTATAACCGTTCTTCGATCAAGAACAATTAAGAGGTTATGGGAAGTTACCAACCACTAGAGTAGTAGGATAGTAGATCCATGTAGTGGTATAATGGGTAGGTAACCATTATCCCATTAGTGTGATAATGGGTAATTAACAACTTTTCCATTAGTTCGATAATAGATAGTTAACTACATTCCCATTAAGGGGATAATGGGTAGTTAAGTTCCTTCCCATTAGTGGGATAATGGCTCCATGAAGTGGGATAATAGACCTATATAATACGGACCATATCAGTATTAACAAAATGCTAACATTCTCCCATTTGGTACGTATATTCTAATCTCATTAATGAAATATAATACACGAATCGTGGCTATAGTTTCTCTAGCAGTGAGTTGTATCTTGCATGTATCACAATGCACTCTATCTCTAAACTTTAGCCCATATAATTAAGAATAAACTCAATATTTATTCAAGGTCCATACTTTAGCGACATTTCTAAAAATAAAATTGAATGTGCACACAGTTAATGATAAATATCATATAAAATAGAGTTCGGTAAACATTATTTGTTAAAACAAAATTTTACATGGTGGGACTAAGTCCCATTGTGACTACATGATCCTTAAATTTTTGTGATGGCATGCCTTTAGTTAAAGGATCATCTAACACTATTTCAGTGTTAATGTTCAATGACAACTTTCTTGTCTTTAACACGCTCTCTTATGACTAGATATTTGATGTCGATATGCTTGCTTCGAATACCACTTTTATTATTCTTAGCCATAAAGACAGTAGCTGAATTGTCACAATATAACCTTAATGTCTTTTATATCGAGTCGAAAATTCTATGTCGAGAAATAAAACTCTTTAACCATACACCATGTGAGGTAGCCTCAAAAAAAGAAATGAACTCAGCCTCCACAGTGGAAATAGTAACTAGAGTCTGTTTAACACTTCTCCAAGACATAGCTCCACCGGCTAGCATAAACATGTATCCTGAATTTGATTTCTGTGAATTAACATGGACAGAAAAGTTTGAATCAGAGTAGCCACTGACTTCGAAGTCATCTAATCATTTGTATATAAGCATGTAGTTTTTTGTTCCTTAAAGATATCTTAAAACTTTCTTTGCATCTCTCCAGTAGCCAAGACCTGGATTACTCTGATATCTTCCTAACATTCCAACAATAAATGATATGTCAGGTCTGGTAAACACCTGAGCATACATCAAGCTTCCGACAACATAAGCGTAAGGAATGTCCTTCATTTGTTCCCTCTCAAGATCGTTTTTTGGACACTGATTCAAGTTGAACTTGTCACCCTGCATGATAGGAGCTACACTTGGTGAACAATCTTTCATTCGGAACCTCTCTAAAATTTTATCAATATAGTATTCTTGAGATAAACCTAAGGTACCTTGATGTCTATCTTAATGAATTTTAATACCAATAACATAAGATGTATCACCCATGTCTTTCATATCAAAACTTTTACAAAGAAATTGTTTCACCTCATATATCATTCCCTTATTATTTGATGCAAGTAAGATATCACCACATATAGAACTAAGAAACAAATTTTACTCCCACTGATCTTATGATATACACATTTATCCATAATGTTCTCAACAAAGTGGAATGAAGAGATAACATTATGAAATTTCAAATACCATTTACGGAAAGCTTGTTTTAGTCCATATATGGATTTCTTTAATTTGCATACCAAGTGATCACCATTACTAGAGGAGAATCCCTCAGGTTGTTTCATATAAACCTCTTCCTCTAGATGACCATTAATAAATGCGGTTTTCACATCCATCTGTTGCAATTCCAAGTCAAAGTGTGCTACTAATGCCAATATTATGCGCAAGGAATCCTTTTTAGACACATGAAAAAATGTTTTTGTGTAATCAATTCCTTCCTTTTGAGTAAATCCTTTAGTAACAAGTCTTGCTTTATATCTTTCTATGTTTCCTGATGAGTCCTTTATAGTCTTAAAAATCCATTTACATCCAATGGTTCTAACACCATTCAATAAATCTACAAGATCCCATACTTCGTTACTTTTCATAGAATTCATCTCTTCGTTGATGACATTGTACCACCATTCAGACTCTTTAGAATTCATGGCTTGTGAAGAAGACTCAAGATCATTTTCAAATCCAATTTCAGATTATTGAAAATATACAACAAAGTCACTAGGAATTGCTAATTTTCTTTCTCTAGTAGATCTTCTCAATGTTTCACCAACATTTTCTAGTGGATTATGTTGTTCAACTGGTTGTTCAATAATTTCAAGAATTACTTGAACAACTTGATGTAAATGCATGTTTTCAGCAGCTTGTTGGAATGTCATACCTCCAACCATTATTAATGATATAGTCGGAGTCTAAAATTCTTCTTTTCTTCAAAGATATTCTATGTACTAAAAACTTCTCTCTTAGATACTATGGAGGTTTTAGAAGTAATGTCCTTAGGAACCTTTGAACCAAATGACATATTTATAACCACTTTCATCAGGAAAAATTAAGAGGTTATGGGAAGTTACCAACCACTAGAGTAGTAGGATAGTAGATTAATGTAGTGGGATAATGGGAAATTAACCACTTTCCCATTAGTAGAATAATGAATAGTTAACTGCCTTCCCATTAATGGCATAATGGGCAGTTAACTACCTTCTCATTAGTTGGAGAATGGGTCATTGAAGTGGGATGATGGACCCATGTTATGCGGAACATATCACCAATAAAAAAATGCTAACAAACTCTTCGTTCTTGTTTGGCGTTGTATGGAGGACCATATCTGAGACAAGTGATTTTCAAGTTCCATTCTGATTTCGAAAATTGTATTTAGATATTCTTGATCAATTTGTTTCAACATGGTTCTTCTCTTCAGTGATGGTAAGTCAATAATTGATATTGTAGTGTAAAATGTGACTAATACCTTCATATGTTAGTTTTATTGTGAAACCATGTCGCTGATTCATTTTCAAGGTTTGAAGGTAATTACTGCTGTATTGTTTAGTTAATTTGCTTGGTCGGGTGCATTAATTTGTTCCCCGTGAATGCTCTTGTATTCCAGTTCAGGAACGTCTTTGTTCTATTGTAGAGTTTATTCTATATTGTTTCCATAACAAGATCAATGAGAAATTGATTTTACTCATTCTTTATTGTATTGTCACTGAGTATTACATAACTCCTATTCTACTGCTAAAACTTCTTTGCAACAAAAAATAGATAAGGAAGGAATAGATTTTGTTTTCAGGATGCTTCCTCCCTTTCTAGGTTTTACTCATCGTTTCTGTTTTACTTTCTTGACTAAGAAGTTACCTCAATAAAATGAATGTCGATTTTCTGAGAAACTTATAGGCAAGTAGTGACACATGCTGCTTTCCTTCCTCTCTTTTCGATGATAGAATTTAACTGGTTATGTGGAGTTTGAATATTTTGTATTACGCTGAGTCTTTGGCCAATTATTTATTTATAAGGAATTGAAGTTAAGATATTTTTAGTGTGGTTAAATTGGGATGAGATTTACTATTGTCTGGGAGTAATTAACAAGAAGCTTGAAACTCTTCATTCTTGCCTTGTGTGAAGGACCATCTCTGAGACAGGTGATTTTCAAATTTCATCATGTTTGATGTCTTGTTTTTCTAAAATATATTCAGATAGTATCATTGTTCAAGTTGTCTATGAGTCATAAACAATATTCTCAAGTTTCATATATATTAACATGGTTCTTCTTTTCAGTAATCGTCTATATTGATATTGTTGTATAAAATGCGAGTAAGCCCTTCATGGAATAAATAATTGTTGCGTCTCTTCAGGTACTTCCATATAAATTTAACGATGTTCGCAAAATATTTTACTAAGTGCGGAAAATTAACTTCAAGCAAAATAAATAAATGAAAAAATGTGATTTTATTAGTGAATCGTTGTGAGTACAATTTTGTTGTTCTCTTGATTTTCTCTCTTAAGTTTCTCCGCGATTCGAGGGCCTTCAGTAGCATATTTCTCGAATTGTTCAATGATGTAGACCTCCTTGAGATGTTGTCAATTTCAAGGACGTCGGAAAGCGCTTCATCATTGTAAGTTGATCTCTGAGAAGAACTCCATTGATCATTCCTTCGAAGTACTATTGATGTTGATATTGTAGCTTTCTCCGTTTTGCTGAATTCTTGTTGAAGAGTTTTTCTTGCTCTCCTTGAATGTCATGTATATCCCCTATTTATAGTTGTAAGGAGTGGACAAGGTAGCTTGTGATTGGCCAAATGATGTAATTTTGACACTTGACACGTTGTAATTTTTTCTTGCATTTGACTTGGACTACCACCTCATTTGGACACATGGAATCACCTCGTTGGTGTTGAATGCCTAGTCACCGTAACACGTGACATGAGTTTGGGATTCAAGGTGAAATAAATCTTGGATTTGAATTTAATAAGATGAACTTATTTATTTGTATAGCCCAAATTAATCATTCAGCCCAAATGAACATGGATTTAATTCAAATTTTGTATGAATTTGATCCACTGCATTTTATGTGTCTACAAATGCGCCTTACTTCTAGTATTGTCGACGTAGAGGCTTGCCAAAAAATTTGGCAACAAGATTTCAAGTAGTCATGAATATGTTTTCATTTTTTTTTTGATTTTTAAAGGTGTAGGCTTGCCGAATTTTGACGATGAAAGTGGAAGTCTTCATGAGAATTTTCTCTAATTTGTAAGAGGTAATTTGATTTTTGGTTGTTTATCCACTCATTTTCGCCTTAAAGTGTTTCAAGCTCTTGAAGACTTATCGCATGACATTTCTTCATAGTGTTGTGATCTCATTTGAGCTATCACTACGAAAGGACCGCCAATTCAATGAGCAAGGATTGTGTCCACAAACTTGACTTGGTGATAGAGACCTTGCGATTTTGACACAAATTTTAGGCTTTAACTTAAATAGAACGCAAGGAATTTAAATTCTCATGACGCGAGTCTTTCTCCTTCGGGCATTCTTTTTCATGTAGTTTCCAAGAAAAAAGTACCACAATTTGGTTTTTATGGGATTTCCATAATTTGATTCTAATGGAAAATTTACGTAATTTAATTTTTATGAAAACTTACCATAATTTGGTTTCTACGGAATTTCCCTTATTTGATTCTCATGAAGAATTTCCATAATCTAATTCTTATGAAAATTAACCATATTTTGTTTTCTATGGGATTTCCATATTTGATTCCTATGAAAACTTACCAAAATAATAATACTTTGTAGGAAATTAACTTTTCATCATTATAATTTTCCATAATTTGTAGGAATCAAATTGGTGTCTCCTTGTTTTGAAAGCTATATATAGCCGTATTCGCATTGTCGTATCATCAAGTTTAATTGAGTACTCAAATTCTTTTCCAACTCGTATTTTCGTCACCCCTTTTGAGCTCAGCGCGACATTGGTGGAAAATTCATATCTCATTGTAGGAATACTAAAATATTACACTCGCAGAACTACAACATCCGAAAATCACGGTCAGAAAATTCTCAAATTTACTCAGGTGATTTTTTGAACTCAGCCTAAAATTCTGATTAACTGAACGCATCAGCTTTGCGTGACATCGCAGAAAAATTCATTCCTCAGCGTATGAATAAAGAAATAACAAGAAGTTTGTAGTGTTGAAAAGAAAATAGGGTTACATCATAACAAAAACCACGATTAGATCACCTCTGTGCTAATTCAGTTTTCTATTTTAAATCAGCCTTTCACCACCCGCAAAAATTTGTGGTTACCCCCTTTACTTTGGACTTGTTCTTAATGTAAAACTTTCCCTTATGTTTATTGTTTTCAAAAATGATAGATAAGTACGACTTCAATCCCGCAACATGATGCACTTCCGCGATCGAGATTCGCCACATCCTCTTCTTGAAATAATGGGCGACGGCCAACAAAATTCGAATCCCAAAGTTCTACTTCGGGAAGTTCAGCCTCCTGCTATCGGCGTATTATCTCTTGTTCATGAGGAATATGACGAATCTCTTCTCCTTAAAAAATGGTCAAAAATGGATACCAATGACATTATGATAAACTTCTCGAGCAAGGCTACTAGCATGAAAGTTCCTTTACTGAAATCCGCAATTCATCATGCTGCACCATCTTCCATATCTTCTCATTCTGATGGAAATTTCAACAATTGGCGTGTTCCCTCTTCTAACTTCAGTAATGTATGCTACACACGTGGCTACTGGGAATGGGTAGAGGACGTGCTGCCCCGCCATAACGAGATTTTGGAGTTCATCAAAGTCTGTGATGCTGTATATACTTCTTTGTTCACGTACGACTATGACGATAATGTACTCCATGCTTTTGGTGAACTTTGGCGTCTGTCTACGAACACACTTTCTACTTTCATTGGAGAGATGTCCATATCAATTTGGGATTTACAAGCCATTGCCGGTCTCCCTATACAAGGGCATTTCACGATGAAGTCGTTCCCTCCAAGAAAGAATTGATATAGTTAGATACTCAAGACGAATTGCTTCTTTCCCAAAGTTGTCAATGTTTGTTTTTGGCCATCTGTAAATTAGCAAAAAAATTAATTCCAAGAGGTGTTTCCATGATTGGGTGAAGTTTTGGTTTAGAGGACCTCATAGATATGCCGAGGCTACTAAAAAGGTGTCAAAGGTATGATCCACAAAGCCATGATTGAACCACAATCCTTCTGGAAATATTGATTCAAACTTCTTGGCACGGACTGACGAGGAGAATGCCCCCTTTATCAAGTTAGATGTGGAAGAATCACTTAGAGATGAGACAAACATGGTAGTGTTCTTTGCTTGTTGGCTTTGAAAATTTGAGCTTCCGAAAAAGAAATTCAACCATGTGCGCGCTGGTGTATTTGAAGTTTGGATCTTGATGGCTCATGGAAAGAAATTCTCCTTAGAAGTCCCTATTCTTGCAAGCATATGTCACGGCCTGTGAGAAATCTCTACTTCTTCAAACTTGAGTGTGGTAAAAATAATTTTCCACTTACACTATGCATATGGTTGGCTTGGGGAATACTTTGGGACTCATCATCGTGCCAATTGTTCACATCGATCGATACCTTGTTGCAGAATTTCGGGCGAGAAGATAACCAAGTGTTTTGATTTTACTGATGCCCAAAAGTTATTTCAATAGGATGATGCCCGTCGCCTCCATCATCTAGCAATGCTGCAAGGGAAAGATTTGAACCTTACAGATAATGGAAAGCTTTCAAATTCGTAGAACAAATATGTCATAACCTTCGTTCAAGTTATGTAACCCTTAGGCATGATTCAAATTTCATTGTGGAGTCTTACTGCCCTGTCAGATTTAGTCGACAATTTGGTTTTTGTAAAGATGTCCCTAGAGGTCTTATGCAGCATCCTTACGATGGTACACTGTTAACATTGGTGAAACTTTGGGATTCTTCTTTTCGACTCAATACCTTTTCTAAAGTCATGATTTCAAAGTGCCCATTGGAGGGTGCTCCTTTAATAAACTGCGAGTATGTAAACTGGTTGCCACCCCAAAGGATTAAAACTTCTCAAGGAAACCTCCGCATCATTTTCAAGAAGAGAACGCAAGACGTCATATCCACTTCATCTAAAGAGGCTTCTGATCAACCAAAGGAAAAGTCACATCTTTCTTATAAATCTCAAGGAAGTCAAATGATACTTTGCAAGTCTCTAAGACCTTATCCAATTCTAAAACCTTGAAAATGGGGGTGTATGTGTCTGCGAAATCAAAATCTAGGTGCCTTATTTCATCCTCAAAGGAGACTTCACTTGCTTCCAAAGTTGGTCATGGTTCTTCTAAAACATATGAACTTCATATATCATCGGACAATGATAATGGCCAAACGTCAAACATTGAGACGCTTTTTGATGAAATTTCTCTTATGTATGCTTCACCGAATTGTGTTCGATGACTCAATGCGTCTTCTAGTCCAACGAATTGTCATTGGAATCGTCCAAAAAGAAAGACACAAGATCTAGATGATGCTTGTCGTGCTATTGACATTTTAGATACCATTGTCATTGATGATACCGACTTTGTTGATGAGTATTTCAACTCGACATCTCTGTTTGAATTATTAAAACAAGAAACACCCTCTCCTTATTTATTTATTTTTAATCTGATCGTCTTTTTACTTCTTATGATTTTTTTTTAATTTTTAGTTGGACCTTCAAGAACTATATGGTGACTACCTTAACAATGGCCGGTTACAAATTTTACAGTAGATCTTGATGATCTTTATGCGGATGTAAAAGACTTTCATTCTTCAGTTAATAATGTGATTTTCATTCCTATTGCATGATGAACCCATGCTCTTTCACAAACTCGATTTTAGCCTATGTATGTCTTTATGATCTTGATTTACTGCATATCATTTGTGATTCAATTATGTTAATATGCTTATGTCTACTGTCTAGTATGTATATTGATGGTGAATCATGTATGAATTATCCATGCGAATCCATGTATGAAGATTTGAACAAAATTAGCCTATGTTCTATGTGTTCACCATAAATACTGATTCATGGTGATTGTTATGGGATTTCAATTGGGTAAAGATCATTGTAGCAACTTTCTTAAGTTGATATTATGAATAAATTGTGGGTATTAACCTTTAGTGATCAAATCAAAGGAAACATGGTAACATTGACCTACATGCTTTTAGCCTATAGATTGATGATTCTAGCATGCTTATTGTGTGATTCAATTTTGTTAAAATGATGGTTAACTACTGCCTATGATGTAATGTTATTATGAATTATATGTAATATATCTAATGTGGATTAATGCATGATAGCTTGAATAGGATTAACCTATGTACATTTATCCTCCATGAATTCCTAATATGAAGCATGTTACAGTGATCTAGAGCTTATTGACAAATATAGTAGGATATCATCTAACCTATGATTTCATGAATATACTGCCCTAGATTGGTGGTATTGACGAAATACGACTTATAACTCATGCAAGTGAAATTGGTTGATGGTCTATGTCCTTCTACCTTCTAGTATGTTAATGTATTGAACTAGTTTTAACATGACCTTGTAGTAGCTTATGCTTAACTTCATGTATGATTTTGGTACTTAAGATACTGCCCTATACTTGATTTATTGATAAAAGAGTAGTAATGATTAATGATGACCAAAGGCTAAAGGATTGGTAAGAATTCCTCTACTCTTCAACTTCTCTATTTCTTTATAGTAATGTTGATGAAGCATTGTATGACATTGTATGTTATGGTCCACTTATGGTGGAGGTTATTACTTTATTGTCATTATATATGTGTTAACCATGGCCTTGAAGGCAAATTGATGGTTATATGAATGAGTGGTTATGATGATCACTTTATGTGTAACTTGTGCCTAGTTTTCTTCTTGAGTAGTGAATCTAAGTTATGTTACTATTGTTATGAGAATGTAAATTATTGTGCTAATATAAAGTGTAGGTGATTACATCAATGATGTTTTAATGATTAATGACCCCTACCACCCATGTACCCCTTATATGAATGGTTAAGTAGCAAATGTTAGGAGTCTTTATTATAATGTGTAGAAAGTCTTGCCTTCTATGCTGTTGTGTGGTTTACGCTTGAAGGTATATTGTGGTCCTAAGAGGGTGGCTTCCTCAATATGTTGTTGATATCCATTATGTGATCATGTGACCAATGTACACACACTCACTTTACATGTATGTTACAAGTAGTATAGGTCATGGTGTCTAAATGAAGGTACTTCTCATATTCACTAGTGTATGCTACTATGCATGTTAAGATGATGTTGATGAAAGCATGATATGTGTTTTGCTTAACTAGGGTGAGTTGATAGACGTACTAGAAAGGGCAAGGGTATGGGACTTTGCCTATGATTTGCAAATCTGTACCTTGATTGGATAGTTCTAGTTTAGGTTTCTATATGAATATGTATGTATCAACATGTGTATATTAATATGTTATGTGAAAGGTTTTCTCAGATATATGTATACATACACACACATGTATGAAGATCTATTCAATATAGGGGCCTTGAATTGTGTATTCATGAGTACCCTAAACTAGATGGTGCTTTTCATATGCTACGTTCATGTGAAGGGATTCTTTACATGATTTAAGTTGATGAACTTTCATCTATGACCTATGAGCTAAGCATATGAGGGGATGACTCTCCTAGGTTTTATAAAGTAAAAATATAATTAAGTTTTTAAATAAAGGGAACATAACTTTGCACCGAGTGAACTTGACTATGAGTGTGTGTCCTTCCTATGGTAGGAAGGTAGGTCACCATAAACCTCGTTGGGTGGATAGCCTCATGACACAAAAGTGTGTTAGAGTGATGTTTCCATAAGATAATTACTACAATGCCTAATCTTGGCATAAAAAGGGTTTTCACATGTACCCCCAAGTTCCATAACTATGTTGCCACCATAGGATACTAGTTAGTAGAACCACCTATAAAGCTATGTGATAAGTAGTTCTACTTTTGCCAGTAGACCACCTCCTTTCAATGTGGGATTTTATGACACTGGATTCCATGTTTAGCATCACATGGTCTATGTCGGCTAATGCTATAGTTTCCCTAAAGTAAAATGGACAATGGAAGTAAATGAATAGAAACCTAACTAGAATGGATTAAGGGATGTTACTTAGGATAGGTGGAAGTAATGAATCCATATAGACATTGCACAAGTAGCTCCTTCGAAAGTTATAGGAAGGTGTTCTAATGCATGTCACTATGTATGTGTTCCTTATACATGACATTATAGTATTTGTCTACTTGTTATGAAGATGTGCATGATATGAGTCTTTATGCATGATGTTGATCTTGTTGACTATATGATGAACGTCTTGCTTGACATAAATGAAGTGGTCTCCTCTTACTATGTTAATATAAGACTTGGATGTAAAGGCTTGTTGTCTCATGATAGGTTTACTAAGTATGTGTGAGGTTATGGGGCCTTACATGTAAATTGCAGTTGTAGACTTAGATTGGGGGCATGACTTAGGTCTTATAAGGTTCTATATGAAGTAAAATAAGTATATGAGCATAATGACTAGGAGTTCGCTGTAATGTCCTTTTAGTCTTGTATTAAATATGTCTAAGTTGCATTATACTTCTACGATGGTAAGTGTTCCCTTGTATAGATTGTAGGTATGTTTTCTTGTGGCCTTAAGATGATGCATGCACCATGTATCACGAGAGGGTTACTTGGGAACGTTAATGAATAAAAAAACAATATAGTTCACTATTAAGGGAATTCAGCTCACTGTAAAGTGACTCAATTATGTAATAAATTTGATATGTGATATAATGAAATGTTTGGCCTTTGAATATGTTTATATGAATTATTTAAATGATATAAATGCTATGGTATGAAGTATTTATAATTACTAAAAAAGGTATGGAGTATGATTTCAAGAAAATGTCCCTTTTGAATGCATGTTTTTGCATGATTTCCATACTTAGTGTATTCTTCTACTAATCCCATTCTTCTCTACTTTTTACACTAAATGAAGGTTATGGATGCTTAAAGAATATCTATGATTGAGAAGCTTGAAATGAGATTCCTAAGCTCAAGGAAAGGGGTCCTTAAGTTTCCAAGGATTCCCTACTCATGTCTTAATGTAACGTTTATTAAAAGTTATATAGTTATGTCTTATGTTTTAAGACTGTGTCCCTAATGTTGAGTCTAAGATGGAAAAGAAACTTAAAGTATAACAATGTATTACTACTTATGCTTTTATATATATAAGAAGTAAAGTTTCCAGCATATCAGGTGCTATGAAAAGTTTTAAATTTTTCGCTAAATTTACTATGTGAATGCCATGAATGATAAGTATGGTCTTGTACAAGACCTCCAAGAGGTCAAGTACGCCATGTTTCTTCTAGGGGGTGCTCCCCAGATGTGACACCTTTATTCAGTCATTGGTACCTATATGAAAAGATTATGTGAAAATGCACATTATTTAGTTGTTTTTCTTGATAAGTTAAATGCAGAGGACTGAAATTGATTAGAAGCAATAAAATTTAATATCAATTGTAAAGATAATCATTTGTCGTTTTTGATAATGGTAACATTCTATATATTAGCATGCATACTATACTAACTCCCCCCACAATAATAATCAATTAAAAATAAAAGCAAGACTTCATATCTATGTTTGTTCATACAAAAACATAAAAAATTATTGCACGATGCCTCTAGGCAAGGGGCGGGAGTGCCTCGATCATAGGGTGGGGTCGAGGGATCTCGGGGTACGAATCCTCGAGGATGGGGTAGAGTTGACAGAACTCATGGCACGACACCTCGAGACTGGGATGGGTAGGGAGGGAGAGGGGCATGATGTCTCAAGACAGATGTGTGGTGGGTTGTGGGAGACTCGAGGTGCGATAACTCAAGGCTGGGGTGTGATTGGGGGGACTTCGAGCACGATGCCTAAATGGGTGGCTCGGGGAACGATGCCTCGAGGTAAAAGGGTGTGGCAGGGAGGGGAGGCCTCGAGGCCCAATGACTCAAGAAAAGGGGTGGAATCACAAAGCCACGAGGCACGATGCCTTGAGGCTAAAGGAAAGGGTTGAGAGGCCTCAGCGCACAACACCTCGATAATGGAGAGTGGTGTTCAGGGACCTCGAGGCATGATGACTAAAGACTGGTGGTGGGGTGGTAATTGGGGGACGGGCTCGAGGTATTATTTCTTTAGGATGGGTATTGATGGGGTTGGGGGTCCTCGAGGGATGATGCCTCGAGGTTGGGTTGCCTCGGGTCACGATGCCTCGAGTTAGGGTGGGCAGAGGTTATGGGTATTTGGGGCACGATACCTCGGGGCGAAGGGTGGGGTTAGAGGACACGAGGCATGAATCTTTGAGGCTAAGGCTTAGGTTCGTGGGGCCTCTGGGCATGATTAATTGAGGCTAAAGTAGAGGCGCCTCGAGGAAAGATGCCTCTGGGATAGGAATGGGGTGAAGTTTGTGGGTACGATGAATCAAGAGTGGGTTTTAGGGACTCGAGGAAAGATGTTTCTAGGTAGAGGTAGGGTGGGATTGGGGGGGGCTCATGGCACGATGCCTTGTGGCTGGGGGGGCGTAGGATTATAGTTCTCAGTGCACGACACCTCGAGGATGGTGTGGGGTTAGGTAGTATTAAGGGGGTACAGGACAGGATGCCTCGAATTTGATGCTGGTGTTAGGGGCCTCAATGAACTACGCCTCAGGGGTAGGGGTGGATTTTGGGGCCTAGAGGCAAGACATCTCAAGGATAAGGGATGTGATGGGGTTGGGGTGGGGGGGGGGGGTGATGTGACTGAGTTCTAAAATTTATAATTTGTACATAGCAAATGAATGTTTTAAGATAAATACATGTTTTGATGTAAACAAATATATGAATCGAGTTAATATGAACTGCATCCCTATATCGGTTGTCAATACTACTCCAAAAAATATACTTAGCTCATATGTTTCTCAAACAACTTCAAGATTTCTTAGCATTCAATATTACTAATGTGTGACTATGAGTTTTAATACTTTTCCTAGATGAAGCATGTTTCTGAAAAATAATGTTATCTAGTGTGTTTGGGGGCTTCGAGGCAGGATGCTTCGTGACTGCGTTGGGGTTTTGCTTTAAGGCCTTGGGACATGATGCCTTGAGGTTGTGGGAGGTGGGGGTGGGGTGAATCGGAGGCCTTGGGGCACGACACATCAAGACTAGGGGTAGGGTCGGGGGGCCTTAGGGCATGATGTATCGATGCTAGTGTGGTTGGTGTTTGGAGGCCTCAGGGAAGAACACCTTTAGGATGGAAGTATTACGGGGTTTGGGAGTGTAAGGCACGACGCCTCAAGTATGTGGTGGGGGTGGGGTTAAGTGGGGGGGGAGCCTGTTGGAACGACTCTTCGAAATTGGGGTTGGGTGGGGTTTGGGGGTCGTCGAGGTACGATGCCTCGATACTGGGAGGTGGGGTTCGAGGCCTAACGGCACGATGCCTCAAGGCTTGGGGTGGGGGTGGGATATGGGTCTTTGAGGCACTACACCTCAAGACTTGTGGGAAGAAATTGGGCACGATACCTCGAGGCTAAGGGGTGTGTTTGCATCAACTTAAGTCATGACACCTTAATGCTGGGGTAGGGTTGGGGGCCTTAGAGTACATTTGAAAGAAATTACTACGGTGAACAAATATACCTCGAGGGAACATGGTGAGACAAAGGATATACAATAGGCTAATAGAAATTGTAAAAAAAGGAATAGTACTCTAGTGTAGAAAATTGTTATAAGAGCATCTGTTTACTATAGGTGGCAATAGTGGAGTTGGAGAGTTTTTCAACTAATGGAAAGAATAGGAGATGTCATAATATGGGTGATCATACTGAAATACTTTGTCGTTATTTCGTATAGCAAAGACACATTATATTTATACATATAAATCTGGTAAGAATCCTAGTCTAAGTCATATAATAAGAATAACAATCATATGCGAACTAAGAAACAAATAAATGAATCCTATTCATATTAAACTATACTTTGTCATTCCCCCTCAAGTTTAACAGGGACCTGGAGAACCAACAACTTGGATTTCAACTCAAGAAACTGTGACTTAGAAAATGGTTTCGTTAGTAAATCTGCAACTTGATCATGAGAACTTACATACACGCACCAAAATAGTCTTTGCATGAACCTTCTCTCGAAAAAAATGAAAATTAATCTCCATGTGCTTCGTACGACAATGGAAAATGGGATTGGATGTTAAGTATGTAACACTCAAATTGTCACACTATAGAAAAGGAGTAGAAGATGTAAAATAACCAATTTCGTGAAGCAGAAACTCCATCTATGTGATTTCTGAAGTTGCTTCAGCTAGTGCTCAATACTCTGCCTCAGTGCTTGATAGAGATATCACCTTTTGATTCTGTGATGACCATGATATCAAATGGTTACCCAAGTATATAGAAAAATCAGTGGTGGATTTCCTATCATCAATATCTCATCCCAATCATAATCCGTATAGCCATGATGTAATGTAGTAGATCGTCGTGAAAAGAATAGTCCATGAGCTAATGAACCTTTGAGATATCTCAATATACGTTTCACTGCAACCCAATAAATATAAATACGACAATGCATTAATTGAGAAACCTTATTCACTTCATACGCAAAATCGAGATGCGTTAAGGTTAAGTACTTTAGTCCACCAACTATGCTACAATACAATGTCATATAAGTGAATGGAACACCACCAAATGAAAGTTTAGAAGATGGTACAATGAGAGTGTTAACAGGACTGCAAGACTCCATCAGGGCATGTTGAAGAAGCTCCTCAACATATTTCCTTTGAGATAAAATAAACCTTCATTGGTTCTAGATGCTGCAATACCCAAAGAAATAATAAAGAGTCCCCAAATCATGTACTGCAAATTGGGATTAGATATGCGAAATCAAAGACTTAATATGAGTTGTATTATTACCAATTACCAAAATATCATCCACATATAATAGACAAAAAAATTTTGTCAGTTGGCGTGGACATAAAAACAAAAACTATCAGACTTAGAACCCGAAAATACTAGTTAAGTGAGAGCATCAATGAGTCGCTTGTTCCACAGAACAGGAGCTTGTTTAAGACCATAAAATTATCTGAGAAGACAGACATGAGCTGCACAGGAGGAATCTATGAAACCAGGAGGTTGAGACATGTAAACAACTTCATCCAAGTTACCATGAAGAAAAGCATTGGAGATGTATAACTGTGTGTTGAATGTCGTGAATCAAACACGTAAATCTGTTGTCTTGTTTTTTGCATTTATATTTTCTCGTATTATATCAAATTCCGCATAACAAATTGGTATCAGATCCTCTCGGTTAATCGGTGTTCTTGGAGAATTCGAGATGTCTGCTTTGAACGTGAAATCGACAAATTCACAGGGAGGAACAGTTTCAGTTTATGGCAGATCAAGATGCGGGCTTTGTTGAAACAGCAAGGCTTTTGGGCACCGTTGTCAAAAGACAAGAACGCCATCGTTACTTTTCAGATGACGCTTCTGGAGGAAAAGGCGCACTCGACGATCATGCTGTGTCTCGCGGATGATGTCATCATGGAGGTCTCGGATGAAGAGACTGCTGCTGGTCTGTGGTTGAAGCTGGAGAGTATGTACATGACAAAATCTCTAACCAACAAGCTGCTTCTGAAACAACGTCTATTAAGTTTACGAATGGCTGAAGGTACACAACTCAGGGAACATTTAGAGCAATTGAATACTTTGTTATTAGAATTGCGTAATATCGATGTGAAGATCGAGGATGAAGATGCTGCCCTGATTCTGTTAGTATCTCTCCCAATGTCGTTTGAGAATTTTGTTCAATCATTCATTGTTGGGAAAGATACAGTGTCGCTGGAAGAAGTCAGATCGTCCCTTCATAGTAGGGAATTACGGCATAAGGATAACGGCACAAGTACGAACATACAGCCTTTCGGTCTGTTCACCAGTAGCGAAAAGGGAAGGAAAAACAGCGGAAAGAAAAAGAAGCCGATGTCAAAGGGTGCAAAGCCGGATGATGTTTGTAATTGCTGCAAGGAGAAGGGACATTGGAAATCTGATTGTCTGAAGAAGAAGAAACAATTGGAAAAAAAATCAGTTTCTACTGCTGTTGCTGAAGAAGACACCAATTCTGAAGAAGACATTGCCCTAGTTGCGGATGAGCACACTCATCATTCAGATGTGTGGGTTCTCAATTCTGGGGCATCCTATCACATCTGTCCTATGAGATAGTGGTTCACGACTTATGAGCAGGTAGATGGAGGCAGCATCTCGATGGCCAATAGTTCTGTCTGCAAGGTGGTTGGGACAGGTTCGATCAAGATAAGGACACATGACGGTAGCTATTGCACATTGAACGAGGTCAGGCACGTTCCATTGATGACGAAAAATCTGATATCTCTTAGTCTTTTGGATAGCAAGGGATTCAGCTGGTCGGGAAAAGATGGAGTCTTGTGGGTCTGGAAGGGTTCAAATCTGATTCTGAAAGGTGTCATGCGTGGTACTTTGTATTTTCTACAAGGTTCCATGGTTACAGGTTCAGCCCATATTGCATCGTCAGAAGATCACCAGGAGGATATGACTAAGTTATGGCACATGAGACTTGGTCATATGGGTGAAAGAGGGATGCAAATTCTGTCAAAGGAGGATCTTCTTGCTGGTCATATGGTTAAGAGCCTAGAGTTTTGTGAACATTGTGTCTTTGGAAAACTACATTGCAACAAGTTTCCAAAGGCCATTCACAGAACAAAAGGCACACTTGATTATATCCATTCTGATTGCTGGGGTCCATGCCGTGTTGAGTCTTTGGGAGGCTGCAGATTTTTTGTGTCCATTATTGATGACTACTCAAGGATGACTTGGGTGTACATGAATAAGCATAAAAGTGAAGCTTTCCAGATTTCAAGGAGTGGAAAATTTTGATGGAAAATCAAACAAGGAAGAAGATCAAGAGGTTGCGAACTGAGAATGGGCTGGAATTCTGCTGGTCTGAATTTGATCAATTCGGTAAGGATGAAGGGATTGCTCGACATCTTATAGTCAGAAATACACCACAGCAGAACGGTGTAGCTGAGCGGATGAATCAAACACTTCTGGAGAGAGCAAGGTGCATGCTCTCTAATGCTGGGCTAGATAGAAGATTCTGGGCAGAAGCGGTTAGTACAACTTGCTACTTAATTAACCGCGGACCACATACAGGCATACAGTGCAAAACACCTATGGAGATGTGGTCATGAAAAGTTGCTGATTATTCAAATCTGAAAGATTTTGGTTGTACGGCTTATTATCATGTTAGTGAAGGTAAGTTAGAAGCAAGAGCTAAAAAGGGAGTATTTGTGGGCTACGGAGATGGAGTGAAAGGTTTCAGAATTTGGTCTCCAGCAGAAAAGAGATATGAGCAGGAACGTTGTCTTTGATGAAAGTTCTCTATTTATAACCATTGTGAAGCCTACAACTACGTAAGAAACTGGGAGTCGTGATAAACAGGTGGAATTTCAAGTCATTCAGAACGAGAGCGATTTGAAAGAACCTGAAGAGGAGGATCAAGAGCCACAGATAGAAACTGATATTCTAGAATCTATGCCATCAGATATCCATCAGAGTATAGCTCAAGATCGGCCAAGGAGGGTTGGAGTTCGGCCACCTACGAGGTATGGTTTTGAGGACATGGTGGGTTATGCACTGCAGGTTGCTGAAGAGGTAGATACATCTGAGCCGTCTACTTACAAAGAAGCCATTTTAAGTACTGATTCTGAAAAATGGTTTGCTACTATGGGAGATGAGATGGAGTCCCTACACAAGAATCAGACATGGGATCTGGTCATACAGCCTTCGGGGAGAAAGATTATTACTAGCAAATGGGTTTTCAAGAAGAAGGAAGGGATATCACCAGCAGAAGGAGTCAAGTATAAAGCCAGGGTTGTTGCCAGAGGTTTCAACCAAAGAGAGAGAGTGGACTACAATGAGATCTTCTCCCTAGTGGTCAGACATACTTCTATCCGAGTGTTACTAGCGATAGTTACACATCAGAATCTGGAGCTTGAACAACTTGATGTGAAGACAGCGTTTCTACATGGAGTGTTGGAGTAAGAGATATACATGACTCAGCCGAATGGTTTCCAAGTTCCAGGGAAGGAAAATCACGCCTGCAAGTTGAAGAAGTCCTTATATGGACTTAAGCAGTCTCCAAGGCAGTGATACAAAAGGTTTGACAGCTATATGGTGAAGTTGGGCTATACTCGGAGCTCATATGATTGTTGTGTCTACTACAATAGACTCAAGGATGATTTATTCATCTATATGGTGCTTTATGTAGATGATATGTTGATAGCTGCAAAGAAGAAGTATGACATTCAGAAGCTGAAGGGTTTACTTAGTGTTGAGTTTGAGATGAAGGATCTGGGAGCCGCTCAGAAGATTCTAGGGATGAAGATCATTAGAGACAGAGAGAGAAGGAAACTTTTCTTGTCACAGAGAAGTTACATTAAGAAGGTCTTGCCGAGGTTTGGCATGTCTTCATCTAAGCCTTTTGATACCCCCAGTGCTGTTAATATCCATCTCACTGCCATTTTCGCTCGACAGTCAGAAGAAGAGAAAGAGTATATGTCACGAGTCCCTTATGCCAGTGCCGTAGGAAGTTTGATGTATGCTATGGTCTGTACAAGGCCAGATTAAGCACATGCAGTCAGTGTAGTGAGCACATTCATGGGACAACTAGGGAGAGAACATTGGCAGGCTGTGAAGAGAATTTTCCTGTACCTTAGAGGTACATCTGACGTTGGTCTCATTTATGGAGGTGATACTCAGTGCTTGGTTACTGGCTATTCTGATTCTGACTATGCTGGAGATGTTGACACAAGAAGATCGATGACTGGCTATGTGTTTACCCTTGGAGGATATGTCGTCAGTTGGAAGACAACTTTGAAACCTACAGTGACTTTGTCTACTACGGAAGCGGAGTACATGGCCTTGACAGAGGCTGCAAAAGAAGGGATTTGGCTTGTCACGACCCAAACCGGGTTGCGACTGGCACCCACACTTACCCTCCTATGTAAGAGAACCAACCAATCTAAACCTTAACATTTCAGTATAATACAAACAGAAAATAATGCGGAAGACTTAAACTCATAAGTAAAAATAAATAATCAACTTCTATAACTCAAAAACATATCATTATCCCCAGAATCTGGAAGTAATAATCACAAGAACATCTACCTTTAAATTACTAAACTAAGAGTATCTAAAAGCTAAAAATACATAAGAAGCTAGTCCATGCCGGAAGTTCAAGGAATCAAGACTTGAAGAAGAAGACCCAGTCCAAGCTAGAAGCGTTACCTCACCCTGAAGATCCGGTGTGACGAAGACTGGCTTGAGTTACTGTTGAGTCGAAGATGATGGCACGTTTGCTGCACTCCACAAATAACAAGAAGAAAAACATAAAAGTAGGGGTCAGTACAAAACACGGGTACTGAGTAGATATCATCGGCCAACTCAAAATAGGGAACAGTATATATCAAATACTATCGTAAATCAACTATAAAACTCAACATGTAGCAACAACAAGTACTATAATCATCAATAAGTACCATCAAGTTCATCCATGAGGGCTCAAGCCTCAACACCATACTCATTTGGGAATTAAGTTTTATTAAATTGAGTATATTATCATCTTTCAAGATTCATTATCTTTCTTCCTCTTGTGTCGGTACGTGACACTCCGATCCCCTACTACTATGTGTCGGTACGTGACACTCCGATCCCCTAATTCTACGTGTCGGTTCGTTACACCCGATCCCCTATATGTGTCGGTACGTGACACTCTGATCCCCTATATGTGTCGGTACGTGACACTCCGATCCCCTATATGTGTCGGTACGTGACACTCCGATCCCCTAATTCTATGTGTCGGTTCGTGACACCCGTCCCACTAATACTAAGTGTCGGAACGTGACACTCCGATCAACTAATACTATGTGTCGGAACGTGACACTCCGATCCACTAATACTATGTGTCGGAACGTGACACTCCGATCCCCTATATTTGTCGGTACGTGACACTCCGATCCCCTATATGTGTCGGTACGTGACACTACGATCCCCTAATTCTACGTGTCAGTTCGTGACACCCGTCCCACTAATACTATGTGTCGGAACGTGACACTCTGATCCACTAATACTATGTGTCGGAACGTGACACTCCGATCCACTAATACTATGTGTCGGAATGTGACACTCCGATCCACTAATACTATGTGTCGGAACGTGACACTCCGATTCCCTATACTATGTGTCGGAACGTGACACTCCGATCCACTAATATCATTCTGTAAATCATCAATCCTTCTCTATACCAAGGCATCATCAATCCCATTACTTTAATTCATCAAGCCTTCTTCTATACCAAGGCCTCATCATTAATAATGTATATTAAAGTTTCTTTTCAAGATTTGGGATTCAATATTTTCATCATGCTTATCTTATCACAATCACATAATCATATTCATGCAAACATACCATTAAGCATATAGTAGGGTTTACAATACTACCAATACATATCATTCACTATTAAGAGTTTACTTATGAAAGCATGAAACCATAACCTACCTCCACCGAAGAATTGAAATAAAGCAAGTTAATCCTCAAAGCTTGGTGTTTTCCTCTTCTTCTCGATCGTTTCTCTCTCTCCCTTCTTGTTCTTTCTATTTTCTTATTCAAACCCTCTTTCTTTTACCCTAATTAGTATATAATTAAGAATAAAAGATGGAAATAATACCCCAGTAATTAACTTAGGGTTACCTCTTTTAACCCCCAAGAATTTGAGTTATTAATATAAACCCACGAACTTTATAATTAAGGAAAGAATAGTCAAAAACGTCCCTTAAAAATTAACCAGAAATCCGACTCCAACTGCGATTACGCAAGCTGTGACGGGCCGTCGCGCCTACGACGGTCCGTCCTGCTGTCCGTCGCATAGTTCAGAAACTGGATTTTGGGTGAATGGCCTGTGACGGTCCATCACACCTGTGACGGTCCGTCCTGCCACTCCATTACGAAGTTCAGAGAGTCGATTTTCAGTACCCAATTTCAGATTTTCTAAGTGTTTTGAAATGAGACCCTGCGACGGTCCGTCGTGCCCTTGACGATCCGTCGTGGGGTCCGTCGCTTCTGCCAGTTTTTCCAGAAATGAAGTTTGTTGCTCAAAACGACTAAACAGGTTGTTACAGTAGATACCAATTTACCCATCGTTCGTCCCCGAACGATCACAAGAAGAAAAACAAGGGCGGGAAGGAGTACCTGAATCTTTAAACAGATGTGGGTATCTTTCTTTCATATCTGCCTCCTTCTCCCAAGTGGCTTCTTCAACCGGTCGATTCTTCCATTGCACCTTGATGGATGCAATCTCTCTTGACCTCAACTTGCGAACTTCTCTATCTAAAATAGCAACAGGCTCCTCATCATAAGATAAGTTCTCATCAAGCAAAATTGAATCCCAACGGATAATGTAGTTTCCATCCCCATGGTATCTTTTCAACATCGACACATGGAATACCGGATGCACTCCGGACAGCCCTGGAGGCAAGGCTAACTCATAAGCTACCTCTCCTACTCGCTTAAGTACTTCAAATGGTCCAATGTACCTTGGACTTAGTTTACTCCTTTAACCAAACCGCATCACCCCTTTCATTGGTGAAACTTTCAACAAGACTTGTTCACCCTCCATGAACTCTAAGTCTCTAACCTTTCGATCTGCATATTCTTTTTGTCTACTTTGTGCCGCTAGAAGCTTTTCTTGAATAGACTTCACTTTCTCTATCGAATCCCTCAAAAGGTTAGTACCCCAAGGCCTAACCTCAAATGCATCAAACCAACCAATGGGAGACCTACATCTCCTACCATACAATGCTTCAAATGGAGCCATATCAATGCTTGAGTGGTAGCTATTATTGTATGAAAACTCCGCTAAGGGTAGGAAGCTATCCCAATGGCCACCAAATTCTATCACGCACGCACTAAGCATATCTTCCAACACTTGAATCGTTCGCGCAGACTGACCATCGGTCTGAGGATGGAACGTAGTACTAAGGTCCAACCTAGTACCCAATTCCGCATGCAATGTTTTCCAAAACTTAGAAGTAAACTGCGTACCTCTATCTGATATGATGGATAGTGGAACCCCATGCAATCGCACCACTTCCGAGATGTAAAGTTTGGCTAACTTTTCTGCATTGTAAGTCACCTTGACCAGAATGAAGTGAGCAGACTTAGTTAACCTATCAACAATTACCCAAATAGAATCAAACTTTCCCAATGTCTTGGGGAGACCAACCACAAAGTCCATTGCAATTCTCTCCCACTTCCATTAAGGAATGGGCATTCTATGAAGTGTTCCTCCGGGCCTCTGGTGTTCATACTTTACTTGTTGACAGTTTGGACACTTGGCAATAAAGTCAACAATATCACGCTTCATTCTGCTCCACCAAAAGTGTTGCTTTAGGTCACGATACATCTTGGTTGCGCCCGGATGTATAGAATACCTTGAACTATGAGCCTCTGTCAGAATAGTGTTGATCAAACCATCGACGCGGGGTACACATACCCTTCCCTTGATCCTCAAAACACCTTCCTCATCAATTTGTGCTTCCTTAGCCTCTCCTCGCAATACCTTATCTTGAATTCTGTGCAGTTTCTCATCATCAGACTGTCTTCCCTTAATCTTGTCAAGAAAGGAAGATCTTGCCTCCACAGAAGCCAACAATCCTCCCTTCTCCTTTTCTTCTAATCTCATCAAGTCATTAGCTAGAGTCTGAACCTCTCTAGCCAATGGGCGTCTAGAAGCTTGCAAGTGAGCTAGACTTCCCATGCTTCCCACCTTTCTACTTAAAGCATCCGCTACAACATTCGCCTTTCCCGGATGATACAAGATAGTGATATCGTAGTCCTTTAGTAGCTCCATCCATCTCCTATGTCTCAAGTTCAAATCTTTCTGAGTAAAGACATACTGTAGGCTACGATGATCCGTATAGACCTCACACATAACCCCATATAGATAGTGTCTCCATTGCTTTAAATCTAAACACTACCGCAGCCAATTCCAAGTCGTGGGTCGGATAGTTACGTTCATGCACCTTCAATTGCCTTGAAGCATAAGCAATCACACTCTTCTCTTGCATTAGCACTGCACCCAAACCAGAATAGGATGAATCACAATAAACAATGAAGTTCTTACCCTCTACTGGCAAGGTAAGGATAGGTGCGGTAGTCAACAAAGTCTTGAGCTTCTGAAAGCTTTCCTCACACTCATCCGACCATACAAATGGAACATTTTGCTTAGTCAAGTTCGTCAGTTGGAAAGCAATAGAAGAGAATCCCTTGACAAATCGACGGTAGTAGCTAGCTAACCCAACAAAGCTCCTTATTTCTGACACATTAGTAGGTCTTACCCAATTCTTCACTGTCTCAATCTTAGAAGGATCCATCATCACTCCATCCTTAGAAACCACGTGTCCCAAGAAGGACACTGCATCTAGCCAAAACTCACACTTAGAGAACTTGGCATAAAGCTTTTTCTCCCTCAACATTTCCAATACCATTCTCAAATGCTCTTCATGTTCCTTCTTGCTCTTTGAGTATACCAATATATCATCAATAAATACGATCACGAAGAGGTCCAAATATGGCTTAAAAATCCCGTTCATCAAGCTCATGAACGCAGCAGGGGCAATCGTAAGACCAAAAGACATCACTAAAAATTCGTAATGCCCATACCTCGTTCAAAAAGCAGTCTTTGGCACATCCGTTGCCCGTATTTTCAATTGATGATAACCGGATCTCAAGTCAATCTTAGAGAAGACACAAGCACCTTGTAACTGATCGAACAAGTCATCAATTCGAGGAAGAGGACACTTGTTCTTTATGGTTACCTTGTTCAACTGCCGGTAGTCTATGCACATTCGAAAACTCCCATCCTTCTTCTTTACAAACAAAACGGGAGCACCCCAAGGGGATGCACTTGGTCTAATGAAGCCTTTGTTCAATAACTCTTGAAGTTGTGCCTTTAACTCTCTTAACTCGGCGGGAGCCATTCTATAAGGGGGTATAGAAATGGGGCGTGTGCTCGGTTCAAGATCGATACAGAAGTCAATATCCCTATCTGGTGGCATACCAGGAATATCTGCAGGGAACACATCCAAAAACTCGCGGACTACCGAAACCGACTCAATCGAAGGTACTTGGGTAGTGTCATCCTTGAGATGTGCCAAGAAAGCTAAACACCCTTTACTAACCATTTTCTTAGCACGAATAAAGGAGATGATACGCACCGGATTGGAAGTATAGTCACCCTCCCACACTAACGGATCTGCCCCAGGCTTGGCTAACGTCACCGTTTTAGCATTACAATCCAAGATCGCAAATTGCGGAGAAAGCCAAGTCATACCCAGAATTACATCAAAATCATCTATTTCTAAGATAAGGAAATCTACATAAGTGTTGCTCCCCACAAAGTTCACCAAACAAGACCTATACACCTATTCAACTACCATAGACTCACCCACCAGAGTAGAAACACGAATAGGCATATCAAGTAATTCACAATGTAAAGTTAGACCATTAGCAAATGAGGAAGATACATAAGAAAATGTGGATCCATTATCAAACAATACAGAAGCCATGCAATCACAAACCAAAAGATTACCTGTGATGATAGCATCAGATGCCTCCGCTTCAGACCGCCCAGGGAAAGCGTAACAATGGGCCCTATCGTTCGTCTGTCCGTTGCCCCTACCATGTTGTGATGTAGTGACCCCAGTTTTCCCATTACCTCTGCCGTTTTGGTGACCACCATTACCTCGACCACCACGTCCTCCAGAATAACGGCCTTTACCATGACCACCTCTACCTCTAGCTATTGGGGGTCTATAACTTTGTCTGGGACAATTTTTCCTAATATGTCCAATCTCCCCACATCCATAACATTCTCTGGAGTCAATCATAGGCCCCTCGGAGAAGTGTTGACCGGTCTGAGGTGGTCCCCCAACTACAGTCTGTAGTGAAGACTGAATTGGTCGGACTGAGTAACTTCCCGAACCCTGTCTTCTAGTGTAAGAACCATTAAACTCACCTCCCTTTCGAAACCTTTTTGATGTCGATGTTGTGGTGAAGTCGTCTGGCTTCACTCCTTCCACTTCTATCACAAAGTCTACCACTTCTTGGAAGGATTTTGCCGTTACCGCTATCTATAAGGCCGAAATCCGCAATTCTGACCTCAACCCCTTCACAAACCGGCGAATCCGCTCTTGAGGACTGAAATAGAGTTGAGTGGCATATCTGGATAGTGCACGGAACTTAGCCTCATAAGCATTAACCGACATCCTACCTTGCTCTAGGCTCAGGAACTCATCCCTTTTCCTATCCCTCAAAGTCCGGGGGATATACTTCTCCATAAACAAGCTAGAGAATGAGGCCCAAGTCATAGGTGGTGCCTCTGTCGGTTGACACTCAACATGGGATCGCCACCACATTTTGGCATTCCCTTGAAACTGATAACTCACGAACTCAACACCAAACTGTTCTACTATACCCATCTTGTGTAGTAGCTCGTGACAGTCAACCAGAAAATCATAAGCATCCTCCGATTCAGCACCCTTGAAGTCTGGAGGTTTCAATTTCAAGAACTTACTGAAAAGTTCATGTTGATCACTTGTCATTACAGGCCCTGTAGTCAGACGAGGAAATGTGCTTATTTCCAATGGAACATCCATGCGGGGGGGATAGTAGCCGCATGTTGTACCTCCGGAACCTGAGGTGCTGGTGCAGAAAACACTGGGGGTGTCTGGCCCTGATCAGATAGCCCGCTAAGATAAGCCAGAACCTGATTGATCATCTCTGGGTAGGTTGGGGTGGAATTTCCTCATTTTGCACTTGTTCATTCACCCCATCCTCCCCCTCTCATATCACTTCCTCAGTCGGTGGAGGAGTCACTGCCCTAGTATCAGATGGGCTAGGCGCTCATCCTCTTCCCCTAGAGGACGTCCTCCCACGACCTCTACCACGGCTCCTTGCCGCTGTTCTTCCTCGAGCCACAGCCCCAGTGGCTGGCTCAGTTGTTTCTTGTCTGGCCGGTGTTGGTGTTGGCGTAGTCGGTTCTCTAGTTCTAACCATCTGCGAAAGAGAGTGAAGATCGTCAGATACCAATTCGTATCGCCTAGATACCAATTGGACTCAAGTTGTAGCACGAAAGAAAGAATGAAAGAGTGAAATTTTCCTAAAGTCTTATAGCCTCTCAAGGAAAAGTAAAGGCGTCCCCCTACCGTTCCTTAAGACTCTACTAGACCTGTTCTTGTGTGATGAGACCAACGAACCTAATGCTCTGATACCAAGTTTGTCACGACCCAAACCGGGTTGCGACTGGCACCCACACTTACCCTCCTATGTGAGCGAACAAACCAATCTAAACCTTAACATTTCAATATAATACAAACAGAAAGTAATGCGGAAGACTTAAACTCATAAGTAAAAATAAATAATCAACTTCTATAACTCAAAAACTTATCATTATCCCCAGAAACTGGAAGTCATCATCTCAAGAACATCTACCTTTAAATTACTAAACTAAGAGTATCTAAAAGCTAAAAATACATAAGAAGCTAGTCCATGCCAGAAGTTCAAGGCATCAAGACTTGAAGAAGAAGACCCAGTCCAAGCTAGAAGCGTTAGCTCACCCTGAAGATCCGGTGTGACGAAGACTGGCTTGAGTTACTGTTGAGTCGAAGATGACGGCACGTTTGCTGCACTCCACAAATAACAAGAAGAAAAACATAAAAGTAGGGGTCAGTACAAAACACGGGTACTGAGTAGATATCATCGGCCAACTCAAAATAGGGAACAGTATATATCAAATACTATCGTAAATCAACTATAAAACTCAACATGTAGCAACAACAAGTACTATAATCATCAATAAGTACCATCAAGTTCATCCATGAGGGCTCAAGGCTCAACACCATACTCATTTGGGAATTAAGTTTTATTAAATTGAGTATATTATCATCTTTCAAGATTCATTATCTTTCTTCCTCTTGTGTCGGTACGTGACACTCCGATCCCCTACTGCTATGTGTCGGTACGTGACACTCCGATCCCCTAATTCTACGTGTCGCTTCGTGACACCCGATCCCCTATATGTATCGGTACGTGACACTCCGATCCCCTATATGTGTCGGTACGTGACACTCCGATCCCCTAATTCTACGTGTCGGTTCATGACACCCGTCCCACTAATACTATGTGTCGGAACGTGACACTCCGATCCACTAATACTATGTGTCGGAACGTGACACTCTGATCCACTAATACTATGTGTCGGAACGTGACACTTCGATCCCCTATATGTGTCGGTACGTGACACTCCGATCCCCTATATGTGTCGGTACGTGACAGTCCGATCCCCTAATTCTACGTGTCGGTTTGTGACACCCGTCCCACTAATACTATGTGTCGGAACGTGACACTCCGATCCACTAATACTATGTGTCGGAATGTGACACTCCGATCAACTAATACTATGTGTCAGAACGTGACACTCTGATCCACTAATACTATGTGTCAGAACGTGACACTCCGATCCACTAATACTATGTGTCGGAACGTGACACTCCGATCCCCTATACTATGTGTCGGAACGTGACACTCCGATCCACTAATATCATTCTGTAAATCATCAAGCCTTCCCTATACCAAGGCCTCATCATTAATAATGTATATTAAAGTTTCTTTTCAAGATTTGGGATTCAATATTTTCATCATGCTTATCTTATCACAATCACATAATCATATTAATGCAAACATACCATTAAGCATATAGTAGGGTTTACAATACTACCAATACATATCATTCACTATTAAGAGTTTACTTATGAAAGCATGAAACCATAACCTACCTCCACCGAAGAATTGAAATCAAGCAAGTTAATCCTCAAAGCTTGGTGTTTTCCTCTTCTTCTCGATCATTTCTCTCTCTCCCTTCTTGTTCTTTCTATTTTCTTATTCAAACCCTCTATCTTTTACCCTAATTAGTATATAATTAAGAATAAAAGATGGCAATAATACCCCACTAATTAACTTAGGGTTACCTCTTTTAACCCCCAAGAATTTGAGTTATTAATATAAACCCACGAACTTTATAATTAAGGCAAGAATAGTCAAAAACGTCCCTTAAAACTTAACATGAAATCCGACTCCAACAGGGATTACGCAAGCTGTGACATGCCGTCGCGCCTATGACGGTCCGTCCTGTTGTCCGTCGCATAGTTTAGAAACTGGATTTTGGGTGAATGGCCTGTGAGGGTCCGTCCTGCCACTCCGTTACGAAGTTCAGAGAGTCGATTTTCAGTATCCAATTTCAGATTTTCTAAGTGTTTTGAAACGAGACCCTGCGACGGTCTGTCGTGCCCTTGACGGTCCGCCGTGGGGTCCGTCGCTTCTGCCAGTTTTTCCAGAATTGAAGTTTGTTGCTCAAAACGACTAAACAGGTCGTTACAGCTGAAAGGGCTGGTTAGTGATCTTGGTCTGCATCATGATCAGGCTACGGTGTATTGTGACAGTTTGAGCGCAATTTGTCTAGCCAAGGATCAAGTCCGTCATGAGAGAACTAAGCATATTGACGTGAGGTATCATTTTCTGAGAAGTGAGAAGAGAATCAAGATGAAGAAAGTAGGAACTGCTGATAATCCTGCTGATATGTTCACAAAGCCGGTTCCACAGAGCAAGTTTCAACACTGTTTGGACTTGCTTAACATCAGAAGCTTTTAATTGCCCTGCGGGCAATTCTGAGGAAGAGGGGGAGGCCTGGCACTATCATAGTGCGTCTGAAGAATCTGTTTGGAGAATTCAAGTCAAGGTGGAGATTTGTTGAATGCCTTGGATCAAACCCGTTACAACCGGAAAGGACGGGGCCCTTAATTATCTGTCAATTCTGTATGTTGGGCCCAAGCCCGTTAGGGCTTAGCTTTGCACTATATATAGACGCTATGGCAAACCCTATTCTGTAATTCTGTTCTTGCCTCTCCATAATAAAACTGCTCCCCCTCTTCCCATGGACGTAGCCAATTTATTGGTGAACCACGTAAATCTGTTGTCTTGTTTTTCGCGTTTATATTTTCTCGTATTATATCAAATTCCGCATAACACTGTATAATATGCCAATCATTAGGTACAAGCAAGGATAAAGACAACCAAACTATTGATGACTTAACTACATGAGTAAAAGTATCCACAAAATCAATTACAGGTCATTGGTGATACCCTTTGGCGATAAGTCGTGCCTTTTAATGATCTAAATATCCAACGCCTTCAATTTTTTATTAAACACCCATCGACAACCATTGATATTTTGTGTTGGAGATGATGCAACAAGGTGCCAGGTTCCATTGCATATTAACGCATTGTATTCTTCATCCGTAGCATGATGCCAGTGCTCATGCTTAACAGTTTGAGAATAGATATATGGTTCCTCAAGGATCCAAGTGAATTTACTAAAATGATAAAAAAAAGATCACATAATAGCAATAAAAATCATTAGAGAAAACCTAGGAAGGTCCCTAAATGTCTGAACAAATTAAATAAGGTGGTGTAGAAGCCTGAAAACTAGATTCATAGAAAGAAATCTTACGACTTTTGCTAACAGCACACGTAGTGCATAAACTAGGAAATTTAGTAGACTGAATAAAGTAGATGGTAATTCTTGACTAATAGTAGGATAAGATGCATGAGCCAGACGAGCATGCTAAACACCAAGAGATGTTGCAAAGGAAGCGGGAGAGGATAGTTTTGTCACAGGAAGTGAATATAGTCCTCGATTAGTCCATCCTTTTTGAAGTGGTACCCTCTTTGCCAAATCCTTAATTAAAAAATGGTTAGGAAAGAATTCAATAGACACATTGTTAGATTTAGTAAAGGAACTGATCAAAACTAAATTTAAAGTGGCATAAGGAACATGAAGAATATCATCAAATTTGATGTTTTTGTCCTAAGCGACAACCGAAATTGTACCTACATGAGATAATTGTAATTTAGAGTCATTACCTAAAGTTTCTTACTCAGGACCTTGATATTATGAGTGAAAGCCATGATTATCCAGATCAGATGTCAGATGGTGCGTGGTGGCACTATCTATCAACCAATTTTGGGTAGGTGAATGTTGTGTATTTGCTGGGTTTGATACAGGTCATCCATAAACCCGAGTTCCACTAGATGTCTTGGGTGATGGGAAAATTTGTGCAATATGTCCTTTATCTTCACAATTGTGACAAATAATTATTGACATATTGAAGGTTTGAGATGGAATGTTAGAGGATTGTGTAGTATTCTGGAAAATACGTTGTTGGGGCGTCTTAACAAAATGATGATTTTGGGAACATCCACGACCCCTGTTATATCTACCTCTACCACGACTGCGACAGAGAAGATAGGAACTTTGAGTATAGAGTGCCGTCAGAGTTATGGCAGTAAGGTTCTCATATCTGTTTAATTGTCATTGTTCATTTAACAGTAGTCCATAGAAAGCATCAAACGAGATATCCTTTTGATGCAATTCAAGTGATCTTGTAAATGGTCGATAGGCTGGTCCAGTCTAGCAAGAACATGTTTGACCAAAATCATCATTAGTAATTAGATGATGCAATGCTGCCAACTTGTCCGCAATTCCTTTTTCCCTTTGCAGATAGGCCTCGATTCTAGTATTGTCTCGGTGTAACGTGTGTAGTAGTTTTTTCAGATTATGAATATGAGGTTTCGTACCTGAAGCATAGGCAGCAACCAGTTTGTGACAAGCTGTTTGAGCTTTCACAGTACCAACTAGTTTGGGTAATATTCCTTCAGATACGGAAGCAACAATACAACTTAATACAAGTTGATCTACTCTTACCCATACATGGAAGTCTGTTTTAGGTTTATCATCAGACAAAAGATGCCCTGGAATTACCTGACTACCATCAATATGATGACAAAGTCCAAAACCGCAAACCATCGAAAAGAACTGTGTAAGTTTAAGTGGTAACTGATGAGCAAGTCTAGGAGATGGTAATGTGGTGATTATGGAGGTCTGTGTTCTCATGATTGTTTCCAGCAAGGAGGAACTTGCCGAGGTGTTGTTGTAAACCATTGAAGTTGTTACAGAGCTTTCATTTCTCTGGAAAGGGTTTAAATTTGGGTTGTTTAACCTCTTAGGGCTCTGATGCCATGACATACTTTCTCATTATTTCATATAGTAAAGGCACATTATATTTATACATATAAATTAGGTAAGTGTCCAAGTCTAGGTCATATAATAAGAATAACATTCCTATGCAAACTAAGCCACAAATAATTCAATCCTATTCATATTAGAGTATCCTTTGTCACATACAAGATTCTTATTTTCAAGAAATTCTAATGCGGAACAGCTAGTTGTATACATGAGAAAGTTGAACTCCTATAAAAATAAATAAATAAATAAATACATATATATATATATACACACACACACATATCAGTTATCATTTCAGGAGCAATGTAAATTCCACTTTCTCAATAGCAAGTAGTTAGACGATTAAATAGTGCTCTCATCGAACCCATACCCAGACTGTTAATGTTCAAAAATATGACATCCAAGGGAATATATGTGTCGAAAAGTGACACCAAATTTAATGTATATTTCACAACGTGATACCCGGTCCAGTAAAAACAATCACAATCACATGCAAACTATACATACCTATAATCATACATTTATGTTTTGAATCATATCATATTTTCATTCGTTTGTACTCATTTCATTAGATTTGGTTAATGTGCTTCATTCACATTACATGTATTACAATGAGCAATTACCAACATACATCAGACAAATATTAAATCAAATCATAACCTTCTTCGAAACCAATCTTGAATCCCCCTAAGGAACTTCAATCTTCTTTTTCCACATTCTTTTTGATATTTCTTGGTCTTAAAACAACAAATTAATGCAAGAATTAATAAAACAGACCTAATTACATGGATTACAATCGAAATTACCAAACCTAGGCAAAACCAAGATCCCAGTACCAAACTTAAGGATTTTGACCAACATTAGTATCATGTTATTAGCCTCCTCCAATGATAATCACACAAAGAATCTAAGTTCTACTTATAAAAAAATTAACAAAGTGAGAAAAAACCTTATTATTCGCGTTATAAGAGGTGCAAAACTATCAAGAACATGTCTTGGGTCGTTTCTTATTACTTAAAAATGAAATTACAGAATATGAATATTCTGGGGGGTTTAATTACGAATTATTTTTAACTGGGCCGCTACGGAGGACCCCATCCAGCCATAACTCCCCCAAGCTTGGTAGAGATAGATTGTCGGATGGTTAGTGTGGGTGTCAATCACGAAGGGTTGGGTTGTGGCAAGTTTGCATCATAGACCTAGGTTAATTTCTCTTATTGTACAAAAACGAGTCTAGTAGAGTCTCGCTGAATTGTATGCTAACGTCTTTTCTTCGGGAGGCCATAGGAGTTTAGGAAAAACTCATTTCTTTTTTACTTTTTTGTGTTATGACTTGAATCTCAATTGTTTTTGGGTGATACAAATTTGTATCTTTCCATTTTCTTTTACGTTCTGGACTAGAGCTACAATAGTAGTAACACCATAACTAGCAAGAAAAGATATGTATAGACTACCGACAGTTGAATAAGGTGACCATTCGAAACAATTATCTATGACCTTTGATAGACTACCTATTTTGACCAACTCCAACGCGCATTGATTTTCTCTAACATTGACTTAAGGACTGGTTACCATCTATAAAATATTGAAGTATTCGGTTTGACCTAGTTCTTTGATTGAAATTAGCAGTTTTGTAGGGCTCGTTGGATGTTACTGTCGCTTGTGTTATGAGTTGAGTCCAATTGGTATCTCAATGGAGTGAAATAGATGTTGTAGTTCGGCCTGAAGGGAACCAAGAAAAGTGAACTAGAAGTTGAGAAGATTCCAATTGTTATATATCCCTAGGGGTTCTGTGAATGTATACATGATCGGGAATTGTCTTCCACGGAAGGAAATAATTAATTTACAATTTTGACTTTTCCATAAACTTTATTTTGGAAACTTTGAATGCTTGTTGTTGGTTAGCTCAATTAAGTATGAATATAAAGGGTGTATTACTTATATGTTTTGGTATGATTGGGTGCCTAGTATTGCTTGACCAAATATGATATGTGCAATGTGTTTGTTAAATGTTTAAAGTGGGCCAATTATAATCGCATAAGTGTCCTTGGACTTTTTGTGAAATGAAAATCATCAAGAGATTAGGCGCATTGCGACTAATTGATAATCATGTGAATGTCTTGTTGTATCAAGGGAATGAGTGAGTTGTATTGTCAAATGCAACATAAGGGAAATTGTGGAACGTGTGTCGTTAAGCTTGACTTAGGGTAACTAATGATTGTCCTAGCTATGGATATTATTCCAAAGGTGCTAAATAAAGTTGGAACCTTTGTGAAATTAGAGAACATAGAAAAATCTCAGAAATTTTTTTGGCCTAGGTTATGGTCCTATTCGTGGTGCTACAACAGGATTGTTTTGGCTAGAGCTTAACTGCTCTAGTAGGATTTATCCTGCTAGAGTAGGACGAAGGCAGACCAAACCTTGTTAAGATTTTCCTTGTTTTCCTAGTCATAGTAACAGACCCTGAATTTTACCTTAGTGTTCAAGATCGAGTATAAGTTATAAGGTGTGTTAAAATTGTTGAAAAACATGGGCATATAAGGGTCAGATGTTGTGATCACAAGTGCTAATATTGTTGTGACCAGATGACTAATGTGTTGTTGATCTAAATTCTACTTATTCATACTTGTCATTTCAGTATCTAGTTTAATTTCCTTGGGGTTTGTGATATACTTGATGCCCTTATCCATGTTTCTATACTAATCGAAAGGCCAGTCGTAATCATCTTTGTTTATCGAGTTTTCTTGTTATGTTCATGGATTTTTAAGACATGGGTTGATTTGGTTATGTTGGATATGACTAACTTAATATAATCTTTGGCATGACATAGTAGTCCTCCTATTATGCTAATACTGAGTCAGTAACTCTAGATTTCCAGGGTAAGGAATGAAATATTTTAGAAAGTGCATATAAAAATTGTGTTAGTAGTTTGAAGTTGATGAGTTTACCTGAGTTGAGGTGTTACATTAATGAAAATATTGATTTTTAGCGATAGTCAAGCCTGACCGAGCATAATAGTCATAAGCGTTCATGGCAGATTCAGATTGAATGCAAATATATGATAAAAGTATGGCTAAGAGAATTTGAAGTAATAATTATGTCTTTAGAGTATCGAAGGTTGTGGTTTCCTAATCTTTGATGAATAGTGTGGTTGTATGGAAAGTTTTAAGATATGGTGAAACATTATTCGAATAGAAATTAAAGATCTGGAGTCATAATGAAGAAAAATAGTGGTACGAAGTGCCGCCTTTATAGAGAGGTGAGAGCAAGAATATTCTGTGGACTGCAAGGGCTAAAGTGGTATCTTCAAAAGTGTAAATAATTGAGTTTGTAGACAAGTGATTTCATTCGTTTTGTTGTGGCTATGGTAATTGTGTTTCAAGTCCATCAAAGTTTGTTATACACTATTGAAAAGACTGTAGATGTGAGTGTACAGAGACTACCTAAAATGTTATGATAATTGCTTTTGTTTTGTTTTGAATTTTAAAATGAGTACGATTGAAGTTTTGGCGGTAAGATATTGTAAGATCGATGGTGATGAAATTTATGATAAGAAAATATCCATGAATTCATAAAAAAATTTGAGGTATAAGCTAATGCTGATAGATAAACGGATTCTGTTTGACGGTTGAAGTTACTATTCAGAATTTTCATTGAAAATCTACATTCGTGGTGATATATCTTGTCAAGGTATGAATATGTAAGATGTGAAATGACCAATTGTATTAGGTATTGAGGATTTTCAAGGATTTACACTTGGTTTGAGTTGTATAGTTTATTACTTTTGAGTGTTAATGTATCTAAGGAAGGTTTTCATGCTAAAAGTGTTGTTTTAGAATAAAGTAAATAGTCGTAATGTTCATGATGGTCTTAGTATTAAGGAGTTGTCTACATTTGAAAGATGTTATTTTGGGTCAAGTGAATGGAAATGGGTGGTACCGACTCTTCAAAGGAAAACCTTTCCTGTTATTCGATATATTCTTTATATGATTATCTATTTCGTTTTGTACATGGTTGTGAGTGTGATGAACTAGCTATGTTCACGTGTGTTTTTAATCGATGAGTGGATCCCTAGTGGTGCATCAAAGATTACAGATACTGCGATGTTCTCTTCTATGAGTGGGATGATTGGGAAGAATTGTTATATAGATGACTTATGTGGTATACACGTGGAGTTGTTAAAGTATGTAATGCTTCGACTTGTATCACCTAGACTAGGAGAATTTTATAGAAGAGCTACCTTTCGTAATTATGGTTGTGCGAAAATCACTACAAAAAATATAATATATCGCTACGAACTTATTAGCTACGACATCAAATTCGTCACTAAGTGTTCGCTTTTTAGTGGAAAAATTTACTTTTCGTACTAAAATATATGAGAACATACTTTAAGTGATGAATCATAAACATCCGTAGCAATGATTCATCTGCTAAAGTTTGCAACCAAAAACTTGATTCGCGTCATTTGTTAAGTAGTGAGTCACTAATATAATGTTATAGGTCACACATTATTTCGTAACAAATAATGTATCTAATTTATGAGAAATTATTTTGTCTTAATGTTTATTGATTTTTGTACCAAAAAAAATTGTCTTAGAAAATATGTTGTTACAATATCCACAAATTAGAGTTCGTAGTTTTATCTTATAAGTTTTAGATATAACAAATTTTCTTTAATTATTATATTTATAGTCTTCAAAAATAGTTTTAATAATTGGTGACAAAGATTTTATTGTCTCTAATAAATTATTGATATAGTGTCAACAAAAAATTTGTCACAAAATACATAAGAGGTTAAATAGCAGCGACTAATAATTTGTAGTGATTGATTCAACTATTTGTTACAAAAAAGAATTTATAACTAAATACAATTCTTTTGCAACAATTGTTTATAATTAGAAATTACAACTTACAAAAATAATAATATAAGTGCTTCACAAGAAATAGACGGAGTTCTTTTGTTAATTGACTGGGAAAAATACTAAAAACAACGAATTTTGTCCATTTGGGAAAAATAGAAAAAGTCCAATTCATGTATTTTCTTAAACTACAAAATTATAAAATGCATCATTTAAAAAAATAGAATCCAGGTTATAAGTATCGTGAGTGGGGTAGGGTTCTCCCACTATATCACTAATATTTAATTATTTAACACTTTTTTTATTTGGTACACTTTCATCGATAAAGACGATAGAAAAAATAATTTCTCAAGTATTAGTGCCAATTTTTGTGTGTCTACTGATTTGTGATTGTTAAAATGCATCGACTATGTCGATCTATTTGATTCTGTCGAAAAATACGTAGAAATTTAACAGTAATGCCACAAACGCATATACATATGCAAAAGTTAATTTTGAATGAAATGAATGAAGTAGACTATAAATTAAAAAAGAGAGACAAGAGAGTCTTCATCGGATGGTAAGCATTCCTCACTTCCAAACTTAAGGTTGCAAGTTTGAATCCCCAAGAAAGCATAATGTAGGAGCTCCTAGGGAGGAGTTTATAATAAATTTAAGATGAGAGGAGGATAGTAGAAAAATTAACCTTTTTTTATAACAATAAGTTTTTTCCTTATTAATACATTTAATGAAAAAAAATATTTTTTTGGTATATAAATAGTTATAAGTAACGAAATTAATTTTTCTCAACTATAAAATCCATATAACATTAGAGACAACTAATATAATCTTTGATTGAAGTAAAATAATTAGAGACGATATAATTTTGTCAATAGTAATAACCTATTTAGTTAAAAAAACATACTTTTTGTCACGACCCAACCCGATGGGCCGTGACAAGTGCCCGTTTTGGACACCCACATACAAACCTGCTAAGTATAACCAACTGAAACTAACACAATATGGAATTTAATCAAATCAAGCAACCATTCAACCGTAACAACATACGCGAGCCGCCAAGGCCGCCACTATTCAAAGCATAATAACATACGTATGCCGACAAGGCTACCCCCGTACAAGCGGACATCCCAAACAAACCATGTCCAGACCATTACCCAAAACATATACATACAACCCACATAATGGCCACAGACCTCTAAGAGTACAGTAGTGAAACTCGACGGGACAGGGCTCCGCCATACCCATAGACGAGCAAAAGACTACACAAAAAGTTATGTACTAAAACGACTGGGCTCCGGAACAGTGGAGCTCTCCCAATCAGCAGAGTAGATATCCTAGGCGGGAGGATCACGGAACTGTGCGTCTACACCTGCGGGCATGAAACACAGTCCCCCGAGGAAAGGGGGGGGGTTAGTACAGACAATGTACTAAGTATGTAAAGCATAAGGTAAAGATGACATGATACCAATATGGCAAGTCGAAACAAAATATCGCTACACATGTACCCTTTTAAGTGAAAATCATGCATATCTTTAACATATAAGGTGTCCAGCTTCGCTAGTAAGGGACTCGGCAAAATAATCATCACGTCATATCCGTCATCATCATCATCATAACCATCCTCATCAGCAATCATATATATAATATACATACCTAGCCCTCTAGTAAGGAACTCTGTGACATATGCAATAAACTCCGCACGAACATTACCCGGCCCGGGACTGGGTGAAATGATAAATGACTCTACGCACGAGCAGAATATTATGAGCAACCATATGCAATTAAAATCATTTCTTATAACTCAATTGAACAATCAATGTGAACCAGCAAGGAGTATTAATGTTTTATCAAGATTATGAACCTTTAATACGATATGGAAACGTAAAATCTCAATGACTCTAAGAAGCACTACCATAGATATTAGAGATCATCATAGCCTTAGACATAGCCGATATATAGAGGAATAATTGTGGAAGCAAGAATATACGTCACCTAGACGCTCTAGAGGTAAGTATCAAACCTGTCCGTTTTTCGCTTATTTTTAAAAGTCATGCCAAACAAAGAAAGAAGGGACAGCGTTACATACCGTATAATCGAGCCGCACGTCCAATATTTACTGCTCAAGCTATTAATCTATAACAAGCAACAATCGTGCCGCAATTAGATAAACATCGCACTTTACTTTCTTGTAAGCTAGCTAATTATCTAACGAAAATTCAGCAGCACTTCCCCTATTTTCCTAACTTCGTCCCAATCCGACAACAACCAAAATTATTTACAGCACTACCAATAACACATATAACCCAACGAATTATATAAAACAACCCCATCCCCAAAACAGTTCCGTCTCGGCAACCATAGTAGCGAAGCAACGACACACCGAGCGATAACTCATTTTATAATTCGCAACACATCTACCTTATCATATTCATCCTTTGGAGTATATACTCAAAATCACATTTAACATATACATAATGCCAAAACAGAATTGTCCCGCAGTTTCCTTTAATCAAAACAGCCCAAGCACCAACACGACACCACTAATAATTCGATTATGGTTTCCGTTCATACTTAGCACATTCAATAACTAAAACAAACTTCCTAAGCTACTGGTCACGCCCCCTTCTTAAAATTAATGGATAATAAACAAAGGTATTCTAAAGAATTAACACACAAAACAAGGAGATTACTAACCAAATTATTTGCAGCTGCTGGCCAAGAGTTGCAGGGTTGGTTTCTCCATTTCCATGGCTGCCTAAGACAAGTGGTGAAGAAGAAGAAGATATGCAGCAATGCATTTCACTACTTTATTTAGCATGGATTGGATTTCTCCACCTCATTTAATAGTATGAAGTGGAGGCAGCCCCCCTCTACACCTGTCCACTAAGGCCAGCTCACAATCCTAATCAGCCACTAATTAATCCCTCACTTGAAGTTAATGGCACTTACATTAGCCAAATCATACTTAATATCACATTTGGAATTAACATCCTTGCCTAATATTTCTTTAATCACTTGGAACTTAAAATAAAATCTCATTCCCCGGACTTACGTCTACTAGATCATGATGCGTACTATGTATAAAAAAATACGAGGCATAACACTATTATCTACTAAAAATAGACTTTTTACGACAAATTAATTTGTCACAAATGTTTAACCATTTGGGGACAGTTTCTCTTGTTGTAGTTAATATAATACTTTAAATGATGACAAACTAAATCGTCGTTGTATACATTTAGCGACACACATTTAGTAACGACTTAATGACGAATTATTTTTGTCTCACAAGATTTTTATTGAGGAATCATGATTTATTAATGATGAAATTATGGTTCTCTGAGAGTCAAACTTTTTTGTAGGGAATCTTAATTTTCATCTTAGGATCGAGTTCATGCATTGATTATGTGTTATTAAATGTGGGAATTCCATTCTAATTATATAGTTCATAAGAGGTAATCTACAATTACAAAATCTAGAAGTTTGATAGTGTTGTTGGATGATTTTTCGGTTCGTATGTTTGGAAATACATCTCAAGGAGTATATGATGTATTAAGATTGAAATGTTTTAAAGTAAATATGATGGAAATTTTTGTGGAGGGTTGGCGATGTTTTCAAGAACTATGATTTTTTCAGTATCATGAACGTGTGGTGGTTGGTTTAGGTTCACCTTTAATTGTTGTAGGTTTTGATTTTAGACTTTTTAATGATTATGTGAGAAAGGATTAGTTATGATGATCATGTAAAGTCCTTGAGAACATGATGAAGACATGTGTACGATCAACTCTGGTGGTTATTAGGATTCATTTTGTTGATTAGTTAACTTACATGCAATAATATTTATCACCGGAGTGTGGAGATAACTTCATTGAAGCACGGTAAGGGAGGATGTGTACGTATTGAATTGGTTGCCTTGAGGTAAGAGATTTAAAACCCTCAAGGGGTGATGAGATTCGGTAATAAAGGCATGCGAGACAAGTATCCTTAGTAATTTGACGTTGATATACTACTTTACCTTTATTTTACCGAAGTCTTTACTTGTAGATCACCCGGAGATGAGTGATGGCTAAATTGATATCTATTGTAAATGCCTAATTTCTTTGTTATGGAAAAGTCAATGAAGAAAGAATTGGGGCTAGAAAACTCTTTCGTTGTAACTTAAAATTTCCCAACCTAGTCCAGATTTTTAAGAAATAGGAGGTATTAAGGTGTAGGGAAATCTAATAATGAATGAGAGATCTAATTGTGAATTTTATTACATGAGGAAAAGGTGGATATCTAAGACGATAAATAACCCTTAAAACATTATGGAATTGAATTTGGGAACTTATACTCCAAGAAATGATATTTTCGTGAATACTATATTCTTTCTCCGTCGAGGCCACTGGAGCGAGATTCTAGGCGCTAGAGCGTGCTATTGTAGCGGGATGGGTCTAATTGTATCGATCCAGACGCGAATTAAAATCGCTAATAAAACCCTGAACAACAATATTTCGTATTTTTTTTACTTTTAGGGATAAGTAGGCGACCTTAGATGAGTCCTTGATAGTGTTTCACCATGATTGGGGCTAAGGGTAAGGTGTCAACACCCTGAATCCATTTTCAATCCATAGAACCTATTTTCTTGGGTTATTATCGATAGGGAATGGTTTTGATCTAAGAAATATGGTGGAAAAAGACCTAATTGGGTAGTTAGATCTAGGGTTGGTCTAAGGTTATTGTGTTTGTTATTATTCGAGTAATTAGACATTTGATTGTTGATCTAAGAATTGTTATACACCTAGAACAAGCAAAAAGAGTCCGAAAAGGGAAATTTTAATTTCCATAAGGATTTCAAGCGTGGATTCGAGGTAGGTGATGATTGTGATTTCATGGTTTTCTGTTAAATGTTTTCTATTACTTTGTTGTAATGCATATATGTATGCGAATGTTGCATTTTTGATCACCCTAATCGTAATTGAGAATAATTAAATAATTATATATCATTAATCAGCTCTTGTTCTGTGATCTTTATGATATATTTGTGGTGTGTTATTGGGGATCGAATTGCCACGTTCCGCCATAATTATGGGATTGGGTTGTCACATTCTTGCACAATTATGGGATCGATTGTCATATTTTGACATGATTATGGAATCAGATTGGCACGTTCCAGCAAGCTAACAGATAGAGTTTGGGTCCGATGATAGGACCATTGAATTGGGTTCCAAGAGAAGGCCATTGATTTGTGATGTGCATATACTTTTGATGATTACTTTCATATCTAATGATGATTGATATGTAAAGACTATTTGTTGATCTAAACTTATTTAATTGTATATTGTTGAGAATTGTGAAATTGTTCAGTGATGTGAGTGATGATGATAAAGTATTTGTTTGCTATATCCCTGTTTTATAGTGTTGTGGTTACTTATATATGTTTCAGTTTTTGGGATAGTTGCGTGATCTTGTAAGTTTAGAGTGGCTGTGTACTCATACTGCACTTGCTCTTATTTTTATTGAGTACAGGAGGACATCTTCCAGCGCCTATTGAAAAACCTCAATTAGAAGATTAGTCACTGTTTGAATTCAAGGGTGAGCTAGTTCTTTTGGGCTGCCTTGAGTTCTCTTTTGTTTAAGTCCACTCTCTTCGGGCTCAGACTATTCATTAAGATATTGTATAGTTTTAGAGTTGTACACATTGTTATAAGACCTGTCATTAGTAGAGTTTTAGTACAATGACTTTCAAGTTCTACCGGATGTATTTTCGCATTTGTGTTAGTTTACTTGTTTAGTTCCTTAATACATAATTTTATTATTTAAAACTGATTATGTATATTTAAATGCGTAGTTTTTTGTTTAGTTGATTAGATTTGGGTTGTAGTAGTGGTTCTTCGACCAGATGGTTAGTGTGGGTGTCAAACACGACGCGTTGGGTCGTGACATAATGAGTTTAAAAGAAATGTAAGTTACAATGGAGGAACTGTGTATGAGTAATATTATAGTGGAAAAGAAATCATGATTAAGTAATAATCAAGCTTTCATATATTTTTGGGAAGCACATATTAAAATTTTGATAGTGCCTTTTATAGGAAGAAATCATAACTGATTTAATTACTAAATAAATAATTGAATTATAAGTAATATTTTGAAGGAAAAAACCTATAAATGTTTTTTTGAAAAAGTAAAAACAAAAATAAAAATAAAAATAAGGAATAAAAGAAATTAAGAGGTTTCACGTCACATTCTCCATATTCATAAAAATATTATAATAAAATAAATTAAATATTACTATATTAAAAAAGAATGAATAAATATGACTATCTTTAATATTTACTAACTTTTTATGTTTTAATATTTAAAAATAACGAAAAAATCACAAAAAGGATAAATAGGTTTCAAGTCCTTAGAGGCATGCAAAATCTAACATGTCTAACATTTTACTTATATATATATAGGGAAAAGTAATAAATTCATCTAAACTTGTCTCAAAAAGTCAGTTACACGCTTAAACTATTGAGACAAACTATTACAAATCTTAACTATATAAAAATAAATTTAATATCACCCTGAGATGTGCAACACCGCTCTCGCATCATGTAGTGTATGATGCTAGCTTCCACGTCAGTGTCACTTTAGCGCCACGTCAAATTTTAAAATTAATTATATTCTTTTGTGTCTTTTCTTTATTAATTAACTTTCTTTTTTTTAACCCTATTTTACACTAATTAATCTCTAATTGATTATTAAAATTCTCTAATATCTATATCTTCTATATGACTAAATCCCATTCACTTTATCTCTAATGTCAAAGAAGAAGTCTTTCATTTAAATTATACAAATTTTCTTTGTCTTCTCCGGAAAAGAAAAACAAACCCATTACCACCATATGTCCATCTCCATAAAACCATTTGTTCTTATTTTTTGATGAACCAAGCCACCATACAACTATCACAAAACCGCCACTCAAAATCCAAATCAATCACCAACAAACACCAAACAAGACCCATTACCTTATCCTTTGCGATTATATTCTTTTGATTTATTTTACACGTCTTTCGGCAGGCTCATAGCTTCAACCATATTTAAGATCAAAGTCAAACAAGTTAAGAGTTAAATCTAATAGTAAAGAAGTAAGTCAAAGAAAAGTTCTTGAAGGTTTTCAACAGTATTTACTAAACATTTTAGCTTCATTTTAAGACTGAAGTTTCAAGTAAAGCAAAGAGTAAATTGTTGAAGCTCTTCCTTCAAAGAAATATAAGGCAACTAAGAATTCCGTAAGAGTTAATTTAAGACTCACGTTTCAAGCTAAAGTGAAAAGAGTTGAGTTCATTTCTCAAAAGCTATAAGTGAACTAATTATTGGCTACGAGTTTATAAATGTTTTAACATTTATGATAAGAGGAAACTAAGATTTTCAGAAGTGTTTCGGGGAAGAAAAAGGAACATTGATTCCAAGAGAGCTTTTTAAAGTTACGTGTTGAGCAATTATCTCAAACCAAAGAAAGAAAGTTAATTCAAAAAGCATGAACTAAAGTATATTTTGAGAGTAATCTGAGCACTAATGTGGGGATGAGAGTTCATATTAACTCAAGTCTCCATGAAAATCATGTAGAATCTGGGGTATTTACAGGTCATACTTATTAGATGATCAAGTAAATTAAGCTAGTGGATCAACTATGTTAAGTAAGGTCCTATAAAGATGGAAAGATATAGAATGTCCTTTGCATCATGAGGTAAAATGTTGTATCATCACTTAGGCTCACAGTTCTAGTTGTCGGTTAGTTAATCTCCCCAATAAGTTATCTTACTTTAAATGAGTAAAGTTAAGTTCATTATTATTTTATTTTAATGAACTCTCTAAAGTTTTTATATATATATATATATATGATTTCTCCGTACTCTCTTAAAGCTTAAATTTTGTTACCATTCAAACTCGCATAGTGCTACTTTCAATATACTTATTCTAGTTGGCCTGCATCATCTTATTATGTAAACACATGTAACCAGGATTAGCATCCAGTGCCCCGTTGATCCAGTTTGAGCACTAAAAGTAAGTGGTGAGCCTCCTTGAAGTTTGAAGGACTCCTTAATTATTGCTTTCTATGTTTTCTTAGTGTTATAGAGGATTCATAAACAGATAGTCAATAAGATTGTTATATTCGAGGCTCCCTTTATTTTGCATTACATATATTCTATTTGGAGACATATGTGTCATTTTGGCCAAGATATTTTATTTAAATTTATTCATTGGGAATAATACTTGCTTATTATTGACTTAAGTCTTTCGCAGAGTTAAGTAAGATAGGCCAAGGTTTCACTGAAGATGCAATGGTCATTGCGTGCTTGCTACGTCTAGGGCATAGGCTCGTGGTGCAAAAAACTTGGTAGAAGAGCACAGAGTTCAAGTGTCCTACAAAGTCTATGAATATAGAGTTCAGGAGTCTTAGAGAGTCTATGAATCTATATCTTTACTGTCCTAGTTATGAGCATAAAGTGTGCCACATCTATTATTAGGTGGTTGCAACATTGAATTTCTGACTTATTTCATATTCCTTTTCATGTTTTAGTGTTTGTCTCTAAAAGTATCTCTTTAATTCGTACTTGTGAATGTTTCAGATAACAATTCCTTCATGAAGTGAAGCAAGAGGTGGTCCAACCAGAAGGAATCTGGAGGCTCCTGAGGTACCTAATTCAATGATCATGTAACCTCAAGGAGAAGTTACAAATGCTTAGTTTCTTGAGGGTATTCAGATGTTAAGACAAGCAGTGACTAAATAAACCAGACAAAAAAGAGGGGATTGACAAGAAGAGGCTGACACATCAAGGATTCGTGAGTGTTTGAGAATGAATCCTCCCATTTTCAACGGTTCGAGCACTACCAAGGATTAAAAAAACTTTGTCGAAGAGTTGAAGAAAGTTTTTCATATGATGCATGGTGTTGATGTTGAAAAGGTTGAGTTAGCAGCATACAAACTGAAGAGTGTGGTTAGCACTTGCTTTGAGTAGTGGAAGAAGGGAAACGATGAGTATGCACAATATCAATGTTGGGCTTGCATTAAAGAAGCTCTCATGGCTGTTTCTTTCCCTGAGAATTGAAAAAAGCTAAGGTATAGGAGATACTTATACATAAATAGGACTTATTGACTGTACATGAATATGGTTTGAATTTCACCCATCTATCCCTGGCTATTCTCCTTAAAAAGTTATGAATATGAGGAGCAGAATGAGCTTGCAAGAAAAGAGGGAAGAGCTGCAATGTTGATCAGCGCCATAAAACATATTATGGTTGATGGTTTATGTGCAGAAAATTTATGAGCAGAAGTTGATGGACTGAGCAGTATAGAAGTCAGAAAGCTAAGACTAGAATCAGTCTGGGCAGCCAAAGGGTGGTTCGAATTTATCATAGTTCCAGATACAAAAGGGTTCTGCACTATCATGTTCTTGTGCTCCTGCACCTAGAAACAAAAATGAGCTTCATGGCAAAAATTGTAGGACCCTCAAAATTAATTAAGGGGCATATTCACATGTGTCTAAAAAGGTTTAAAATATATTAATCAAGTATTTTACATTATATATGATTTATGTAAAGTGATTTGGAAGTCAAACGTCCAAGAAAGTTCGATGATGTTAAAAAGTTAGCCTTGAGACCAGCAAGTGTGTCTTGGTGTGCCTTGATATGTTTTATGTGTTAGTTTTTATTGAAATTGATATGAAAGGGTCCTATATTGTATATGATCGTATTTATATTGAAAATATCCTGGCACGAATCCCTAAAGGCCCCACAAAAGGCCCTCGAGGAGGACCCTGAACACTTCCAAGACAATGTCTACCTACGAGCCTAGAACGATGGTCAATATTCATGGTCACGCCCCGTATAGTGGGGCAGTATTACCATACTTAGATTGGATATAAATCCCCAAATGTTGGGCCTCTGACCGAAACTACGGTTGCTAGCATGGCTCGTCGATGGGTCTACTATGCGTCAATGGTAGGGGTCGATGTAACCTGCATTCTGTTGCCAGGTGCACTGTTTCATTAAGGGGTAGGAAAATTCACCCCACGTCCTAACCTGACTATTGGTGGTTATTTTATGTATTTTTGGGTATTAAGGTTGTTATTAAGATAAAAACTCGTACCTAATTCATTCTTCAAAATTGGACTTCCCTCTCAAAACAAAACCTCTAAAGAAATACCTCCATTGGAGATGAAGCTCAAGAAGAACTTGTAGATCAAATTGTGATGGTTTCTTCATCAAGTTTACATTGTTTTGTTCTATAATGAAGTATAGTGATCCTATAAATTTAGATATCCATTCATCTAGAGAGCTCCTTCAAAGGTTTTCTAAGAGATTTCATGATCAAATTGTCAATATTTTCATTAAGCCATGAATTCATTCTAAAATCTATTTCAAAAGCATGATGATAATGAGTTGATTCTTACATATTATTTTAATGTGATTTTCAATCCAATTTTATGATGAATCCATGATCCTCCTAATTTCTCAATTTAGCATATATTGTTGTTATTGTGATCTTTATGTCAGATTGATTATGATGTCATTCAAATATGATAAATTTATTATATCTAGTGCCTATTATGTTAATTGATGGTGAATTATGTTTAATGTATAGTATATTTTGTAAAGTTGACCTGTAAGTCCAAAATATACTATACATTGATGATGTAGTGTACATAATGTGATCTTCAATCCTATGATGGTTGAAGCATGATTTCGGTTATGTCTTTATACTTTAATATACTTCCGTATATTTTATTTGTTGATGAATCATTAATGATCAAAGCTTGCAGAAATTGTAAGTTGGCCCTATTATCTCTACTTCTCTATAGAATTTCCACTTATGGTTGCGGTGTTTACATTCTTGTCAATCCTTATATGTGTTGATCATGCCTTGAAGGAATGATTTTGAACTATGAGTGTTGTTATGATGATGACAATCTGGAGTACCATGCCTAGTCTTCTATTCTAGTATCATGATGTAGATGTTGATGATGTGTTCTCTGATTGAATGAAGTTGTTAGGGTTAAATGTGGTTTAGGTAATTCCATTGATGAATTAATAATGGTTTATGGCCCCTACCTATGTACCCTATATTAATATATGATAATAGCTAATGTTAGAAGTCTACAATGAAATTTTTGAAATTAACTTGTCTCCTATGCTATTATGTGGTGTATTGTCTATGCTTGAATGTGTATTGTTGTATTAAGAGGGTGTCTTCCTCAATGTGATGTTGATAGACATTATGTGATCATGTTGATCAATGTACACACACACTCACACCTTATGCATGCTTCCAACTAGTATATGTTAATGGTGGCTAATGAAAGGATATTTGCATAAACACTTATGTCTAGTACTATGAATGTAAAATATATGTGCATGAAGTATGTTATGTATCTGTTAACTAGGTTAAATTGATAGGTGTTCTAGTATTGACATTGTCTATGCATTGAACATGTGTACCTTGATAGGATAGTTCCTAGGTTGCTATTTATGTATATGAATATGAATGCATGAGTATGTTATGAACATGTCTCATATGCTATGATGTCTTATATGATATGATGAAGTATGAATATGCATAGTGCCTAAATAAGTTTATATGAAAGGATTGCTCGTATAGTTACACCTATACACTTATGCATGAATGAAGTGAAGTATTTATGGGACGTTGTGACTAATGTATATGCCTAAATGAAGTATGTAAATTTTATGATGCTTATGGTATAAAAGTTTTGTGAAGTTTAAACAAAAATTAATAATACATGGTTTCAAAATAAAACGTCCCTTTTAAATGTATGTTTTGCATGGTTACCATATTTATTGCATTCTTATACTAACACCATTCTTCTTTACCTTTTTACACAAAGTGTAGGTTGTGGATGCTTAAGGGATGTCTATAAGGTGAAGGGCTTGATATGTATTTCCAAAACTCAAGAAAAGTGACCCTTAAGTTCAACGATTTCCTATGTCATGCTTGATGTAAACTGATGCAATACCGTAGTAATATTTTATGTTGTAAGGGTTGTGTTCTTAATGTACTCGAATGACGTTTAACCTAATATAGCAAAGAGACTTAGATTCTAACAATGTAAATATGATTTTTAATATATATAATTGAAGTGATGTTCTAGCATATGATGTTTTATGAATGTTTCAATTTTATGCTAAATCAACCTATGACAATGCGGTGAATGATGATTATGGGCTTTTATAAGTTCTCTGAGAGATCAAGTACGCCATGCTACTTCTAGGGTGTGCTCCCTGGTTGTGACAAGAATTCGTAGAACTTCCAATTTAGAGCAGTGTAGTCTCAAAAAAGTATGGCACAAGGATGTAGTTGGGATGATGCATGTGTTAGGTGTGGTAGGAACCACCCAAGTAAATGTCGTGATGGCCAGACATGTTGTTTTAAATGTGGTAAAGAGGGTCACTTCATGAAAGAGTGCCCTAAGAAATCACAATGTAGTTGAAATATGGGAAACAAAGCCCAATCTTCATTAGTAGCTCCACTAGACAGGGCTGCACCAAGAGGAGCATCTTCTAGTACTAGCGGAGGGGCAAATTGTGTCTATGTAATCACTAGCTACCAAGAGCAAGAGAACACTGTAGATGTTGTCACTGTCATGATCAAAGTATTTACTTTTGATTTTTATGCTTTGCTAGACACATGAGAATGTTTGTCTATTGTAACTCTTTATGTTTTAAATATGTTTGAGATTCTTCCTGAAAAAGTTTGTTATCCTTTTTATGTTTCTACACCTGTTGGAGAGTCTATTCTTGAGGAAAGAGTCTATCCTGATTGACCTATTTCTATCTATATCAAGAACACCATGGCTGACCTAGTGGAGTTTTACATGGTAGATTATGATGTAATTCTAGGTATGGAATGCCTTCATGCATGTTATGCATCAATAGACTGTAGAACTAGATTTGTCAAGTTTGAGATTCCTACTGAGCTAGTCATAGAGTGGAGTAGTAGTTCAGTAGTTGCCTAAGAGTCGTTTCATTTCATACCTTAAGGAGACAAAATAGGTTTCAACGGGATGTATCTATCACTTAGTCCGAGTTAATTACTCAAGCGCTGCGGTACCTTCATTTCAGTTAGTTCTATATTAAAAGAGTTTCTATAAAAATTTCCTAATGATCTACCTTGATTCCATCCTGAGAGAGAAATAGACTTCGGTATAGACATCACTCCACATACTCGTTCTTTCACTATTCTGTCATATAAAATAGACCTGCAGTGTAAAAGGAGTTGAAAGAATAGCTAAAATATCTATTAGATAAAGGATTCATTCGACCATGTGTCTCACCCTAGAGCGCTTAGGTCTTGTTTGTAATAGAGAAAACTGGTTCCCTTTGGATATGTATACACTACCTCCAATTGAAAAAAGTTGTTATCAAGAATAAGTATCCTCTCCCAAGGATAGATGATCTTTTCGATCAACTTCATGGTTCCATCTATTTTTTAATATTGATCTCAGATTTGGCTACTGTTAGTTGAAAGTTGGGAAACGTACCATTCCGAAAACAACTTTTAGAACCAGATATAGGAATTATAAATTTTTGGACATATCTTTTGGGTTGACCAATGAACCAAAAATGCTCATGGATCTTATGAAACAAATCTTTAGCCCTATTTAGATATGTTTGTTATCGTTTTCATAGATGACATACTAAAATATTCAAGTATTGAAGAATATCATGTTAGTTACCTCAGAATAGTCCTTCAGACTTTGAAAGATAAGGAGTTATTTGTCAAATTCTCCAAGTGTGAGTTTTAGCTTAGGTCTGTAGAATTCTTGGGACATATAGTTTTTGGTGATGATATTAAAGTTTATAACCAAGAGATAGAAGACGTTTAGAGTTAGCCTTGACCCACGTTTCCAAACGATATTAGAAGTTTCTTGGGTTTGGCCGGCTATTATAGAAGGTTCATTAAGGGGTTTTGTTCTATCTCATCTCCCTTGACTCAGTTGACTTAGAAGACAATTAAATTTCAATGGTTTGAAGCTTCTGCGAAAAACTTTTAGGAGTTGAAAAAGAGGTTGACTATTGTCGCAGTTTTGTCCTTACTAGAGGGTACTCAAGGTTTTGTGGTGTATTGTGATGCAGCTAGAGTTGGGTTGGGATGTGTTTTAATGAAGCATGGCGAGCTTATAGCTTATCCTTCCTGACAATTGAAGGTTCACGAGAATAATAATCCCACCCATGACTTAGAGTTCGCTGTTGTAGTTTTCGCCTTGAAGATATGGCATCACCACTTGTATGGTGTTCATATTGACATACTTACTAATCATAAGAGACTGCAATATGTGTTCACACAAAAGGAGTTAAATCTCAGACAGAAGAGGTGGTTGGAACTACTCAATCATTATGAAATGGGTATTCTTTACCACCTAGGTAACACTAATGAGGTTGTTGATGCTTTAAGAAAATTATCCATGAGAGTACCTCCCGTGTTGATTAAGAAAAGAGGGAGTTAGCCAAATATGTGCACAGACTTTCATACCTTGGAGTCAAACTTATGGATTCCATAGATGGAGAAATAGGGGTGACTAATGGGGCTGAATCATCACTAGTGTCAAAGGTGAAAGAAAAGAATGAACAAGACCTCATTTTGCTTGATTTGATAGTGAATGTTCATAGGAAAAGGGTATTGTCTTTTGAACAAGGGGGAGATAGTTTGCTAAAGTATCAAGGCAAGTTGTATGTACCTATGGTGGATGTACTCTAAGAAAAAATCATGGAGGAATATCATAAATACAGATATTCCATCCATTCGGGTTCCACAAAGATGTATTGCAATTTGATAGAGGTATATTTGAGGTAAGGTATGTAGATGGACCTTTCTTAGTTTGTTGCAAAGTTCTCGAATAACCAACAAGTGAAAGTCCAGCACCAAAGGCGTCAAGGTTTTGCTCAGACGATAGAATTTCCAAAATGAAAGTGGGAGAGGATTAATATGGACTAAATAACAGTCGTGCCAAGGTATCGCAAACAACATGATTCAATTTAGGTTATTGTCATTTGATTGACAAAATCAGCCACTTCTTCTAGGTAAATACCACTCATTCAGTGGAAGACTATGCAAAATTATATATTTAGGAAGTTGTGAGAATTCATGGAGTTCAAATAACTTCAGAGAGAGGTGCACAATTTACTGCACATTTCTTGCTATCTTTCCAAAAAGGTTTGACTTCAAAGGTAAACTTAAGCACTAGTTTTCATCCTCAGAAAGATGGCTAAGCAGAATATATTATCAAAACCATAGAATACATGTTGATAGCTTGTGTGATTGATTTAACGGGAAATTTAAATGATCACCTACCACTGATTGACTTAGCTTACAACAATTGTTACCATTCAAGGATCCAAATGGCTCTACGTGAAGCTCTTTATGGGAGAAGATGCAGATCTCTTACTAAGTGGTTCAAAGTTCGTGAAGTAATGTTGATATGAACATATCTAATTCACCAAGCCATAGAGAAGGTGAAGGTTATTTAAGAGAGATTGAAAACGTCACAATCGTCAAAATTCCTAATCAGATTTGAGGGGAAGTCCATTTGAGTTTGAAGTGGATGATTGGGTATATTTTAAATTTTACCCATGAATGGTGTTATGAGGTTTCATAAGAAGGGGAAACTTTGTCCCCTGTATAGTGGAACTTCTAAAATATCCAAGAGAATTGGCAACGTAGCTTATGAGTTGGAGCTACCATAAGAGTTGGCAACGGTTCATTCAGTATGTCATATCTCAATGTTGGAGAAGTGCACATATGACTCTTCATTGATTGTACCAACTGAAAATGTTGGGATTAACGATAGCTTATCCTATTAAGAGATTCCAGTTAATATTTTAGATCAAAAAGTTCACACATTGAGAACAAAGGATGTTGCGTTAGTCAAGGGCCTTAGAAAGAACTAGTTTTTGAAGAAGCGGATTGGGAAGCTGAAGAGTATATGAAGAAGAGATGTCTACATCGCTTTGTATCTGGAGAGAATGCAGATCAAGGTACTAATTCTCTTCTTACTATTTTTTAAATTATTAGTAAGCATGTTGTAATTGCTTTCGATTTTGAGTGTTGAACTTTATGTTAATATTCTTAACTTAAAGAAAGAAATATCATTTGAGGATGAATGTTCCAAGGGGGAGATATTGTAAAATTTTGTAACTTGTAATAGCCAAGAATATGCTAAGAGCTAAAAAATAATCTCTTTTGGCAAGAAAAGAGAAAAATCTAGATAATTTCCTAAAATAAGAAAGTGAGTTTTTGTAATTTTCAAACGTTCATAACTTCTAACTCAGGATTAGTTACAGGTAGTCCTTGATATAGTTGGAATTATCATGGAGATATCTTTCTAGCATCGTCGATTTTACACATTTTTGATATATTATGAAGGATATATGCATATTTGAAGTTGGGCTGCTGAAGCAACAAAAGTCCTATTCCGGATATAAGAAAGGGAAAACTAGTCTTTTCACTCATTTATTTCCTATTTCGTTTAAGGATATATTTCGGGTAAAAATAAGTTTAAGTTCAGATAAGAAAATTTATTTTAAGTTTAGGGCTTGGGGAAGGTAAAAGAGAAGAAGGAAAATGGAGAAAGGGCAAGGTTTCTCAAAGAATGCCAATGAATTGCGAGTGGAATTTGTCGTGGGTAATACCCATTAAGGTATGTGAGATCTTTTCGTGTTGGGTTAGTTCATCCACACACAATCTTGTTAAATTCAGCTATTCTGAGTAGATTGAATGATTAAAATTGATGTTGTTGAGGAAACACTTGTTGGTTGAGTTTTTTCATGCATAGAGTTGATTTTATTCGTGTTTTTGGGTTGTTTTTCGATTCAAATCTATTGGGTATGTAGGGTATTAACGTTTCTATATTTTTTTGGGAAAGAACCATTGAAGTTTAGAGTGTTTAGATATTAAAAATAGAGAAGAAAAGGCAAAACACCAGTCAGTAGGGTCTTAAGGCTCCGAACCTCCCATAGGACAGTGTTCGTCTATATGACCTTGGTGCGGTGCGCCAGACAGAGTGCCCAACTTGGCTTCTTAATTTTTGGGCGCCACGCCTCTCATAGCACCAAGGACGCTTGTGCACCCCATTCATTCAGGATCTTTTCATAGTAGTTCCTAAGTGATGTATTCATGTTTCCTGGTTGATTCCTGCACTCTAATGTACGTCTAAATATCAAGAAATCATCAATAAACTTGATATCATGAACCCTCAATCCATAATATAGTTCAAGAAAAAATAATATTAAAGTCAAAGAATTAAAGGGTTAAGTCTAAACTTAAGAAGTAAGTCAAAGGAAAGTTCTTAAAAGTTTTCAAGAGTATTTACTAAACGTTTTAACTTCATTTTATGAGTCAAGTTTCATGTATACAAAGAGAAATTATATGAAGTTCTTCCACCAAAGAAATATGAGGGAAATAAGTATTCCTTAAAATCTAATTTAAGACTCAAGTGTCAAGATAAATAAAGAGTTGACTTCATTTGTCAAAAGCTATGAGCTAAGCTCATTTCTCAAAAGCTATAAAGGAACTAAATATTCCCTAAGAGTTTTTAATTGTTTTCATATTTAAGATAAGAGGAAACTAAGATTTTCAAAAGAGTTTTGAGTAATAAAAGGGAACATTTATTCCTAGAGACCTTTTTAATGATAAGTGTTGAGAAATTATCTCAACCGAAAAAACAAGTTAATTTTTTAAAAGCATGAACTTAATTATATTTTGGGAGTAGTATAGATGATCTATGTCAGTATGATAGTTCATATTAACACAAGTCTCCATAAAACCACGTAGCCATCATTGCATATTAAAAAGTCATACTTTCTAGATGATCACGTAAATTGAGCTAGGGGATCCACTAAGTTAAGTAAGTATGCATACCTGTGGCAAGGTATATGATGGTCCTTTGGCAGCGAGAGGTAAAATGTTGTATCATCACTTTCGCTCAAAGTGATGTTTACTTTAAATGAGATTGTTTTATTTTAATGAACTAAGATTGTTGTAGTTGCTCTAATGTTTTATATATTTATTTATATCGCTTGTTTTTACTTCCTTATAAATGTCACGACTGGGATCAGACCCTAGCTAAAACCGACATTGTTGACCTCTTGAAGGTCGTAGACAAGCCTTCATACGTCATCATTACATCACATAGGTTAATTTTAGCGGAAAATTTAAAAATTTTGTTTTCTTAGAAGTATACATAGACTTCATAGAAAGAATTGCATTATATCACATCAATTAACAACAGCCGTCTAATAATAAGATATTCAAATGAAGGAAATACTTAATTAATGCATAAATATAAAGTTTTCAAAATGAAACCAATATGACGTCTAAAAAATAAGTAAGAAAGAAACGCTAGTGGAACACCCTCAACTAGCTCATTCCTAAGCCTATGCTAGAATATAACATATAAGCAACCTCGACAGCATGAGGTCCTACCATGTCCGGATGAATTCTCCACACCTGGATAGCTTCAGCATAGTCTCGTAAGGTCTAGAGTCAACCTGCACCTACACCTAAAATTGAAGGGTTATATGAAATTAGGACACACTTGTACTAAGTATGGGTGTATGCAAGTACACACCAAGGACATGCATGATTAAGAAAAGATCTCTCCTAGCGATATGAGTTATGGAAAGACAAGTAAGTAGGACTTGCACAAACCGGATTACAAAAGTCATATTATGAGAGTAACATGCATCATCATTCTTTTCATATTGCATACAACACATAACACACATTATTTTTCACATATATATGTCATATATCATTCGTTCATATGCCGTGAGACCATGGAATCACGGACTTAACATTAGGACTTCCCAAATAAGGGCTCAACATATGGGACCTCAATTAGGGAGACTTCTTTAGCAAACAAAGAGTCTACTTCATTCATTTATACCTACTTTATTTTTTTCATTCATTTATATACCTAGGATTCTTCTTAGGATTATCTTTAAGTTAAATGTGTGATCACCAAGAATGACCTAGTTCCATTACTCGAGTATAGTTCACCTTTTGATTATCCTATCCAAACACCTTTGGTATCATTCATTTGATAATGTGCATTACTTGAGGCTGAACTCATTCTTTTTTTGGGAACTTTAACTTTAACAGACATAAATCATGTGAGCTCCATGAAATCAATTGAGACCCCACACCGAAAAGAGGTGGAATCACCGGCCAAAGTTAAACAAAAAAATGCTAGCGTATATAGGGAATTGAACCCTGCTAGATCCATATGTTGGCTACATAAGTTCAAACACTAGGAGATATCAAGAGATCCATGCCCGCCTAAATAGACAGTCTCATCTCATTAGATTTATACGAACCTCTGCCTCCCCAAACGAAGGAATCGCGACTCAGAGCTAGTCTATCGATATTCCGTATAAAGTTCCATTACATTCATCTCACACATTATAGAAGCTCGATTCTAGAATGAGGGCATCATTGATCATTAGATGATTTCACATCTCATTATTAGTGTTAAGTGTATATTAATCTCAATACTTTCATTAGAGTGTTTCTTAGAGACAGGTCTCTTTATTAGTGTTACACTCTCATAGATGATTACCGTTTTTGGCAACACTTATTATGCTCATTTGCGATTGATCTAGTCTTTCATATCAGCCTCTAATCATGTTGTCACCACATTCATTAACTTTAGCATATTAGCTCTTCATAATTACTCACCCCATTACGTGAATGTTCATCTCATCATATTCAAATGCACTTGGCCTTTTGGTGTATTGCACACCGTTACCTAACCCTCTTGTGATTACATTATTCATCATATACATCTTAGGTTCACTTACTTTTAAACGTTTGCTGGACTTATGAACCCATACGTACAAGCCATAAGATTTCATTCATAATTTGTCAAAGTGACTTATACTTACCCTAGATTATATGGTACAAGACTTATGCATCTTGTAATTATTCCAAGGTCTCGAGTTTTATTCACATAGGCAGTATTCATTAAATATTTAATCACGTAAGACTTATGTATCAATGCGGAATTGGGCAAGGAAACCTGATTTCGAATCCCTTGAGCAACAATTAGTCTATATTTTAATTTATTTTAGTTTACATTGTCGGCTTGGGGACCCGAGGTCGATCCCCAATGCCCATACTTCTTTTTTTTCTTTCTGTTCTTTCCTCTCAATTTTCGTTTGAGATCAAGAGGATGTGAGATCAATCCCCCACAACCTCATTTTATTTTTGTTTAATTTCTCCTACTTCTCTTACCTATCCGAGGGATTGTGCGTTCGATTCCCACACTCCCCATTTTATTTTAGTTCCCTTTTTCTTTAGTTTCTCACCCAGCCTTACCCATTTCCTATCCCCCTCACCTCACATTAAATATTAAATTTTTCAGCAGCCTACATATTGTGATGTTTTGGGTTCAATCCTTAATGACCTCACATATTTAAAAATTATTTTTAAATATCAAATTTCTCAAGTTACATAGCCGAACCAAATTTCCAAAAATCATGAAATTTGATTACGTTTTGATGTCAAATTTCTCCATATTTTATACGTTAGATTGTAGGATAATTCAAACAACATTTTGTACACTTTTAGGTAAACTTTTGTGGTTACATTTAGTCAAGACTTTTCACTCAATTCAACAACATCACACCTCATATGAACATGATGATTTTACAAGAATTTGCACATAAAACACAAGGATTCAACATGCCTTTTTCACACTTCAATTTGTGACAGGAGTTACGGCCTACACAATGTACACACATACTCTATCACATAACTTTGGAAAGACATAATTATCCGTCACATAAATCTGAACATACATGTATGAACATAATCATCACGAAATCACATTACATCCCTAATTTCTACCATCAAACATATCCAACCTACAACAATTTATGGGAGCTAGTGACAAGGACATCCAACGGGGAAACATTCTCAGTTTTTGGATTTGAAATGACCGAATTTTAGTGGTTTCTTGGAAAAGGGGCCAAGAGTAAGAAAACCCATACCTTTTGTAGATCAACACCCTCCAAACTTGCTCCAATGGACTGAAAACTTCCACTACGCCAAAGCCTCACCACCAAACTTGAAGCACCAACCGTCAAGAACAATGTTTTTGCTTTTAGTGTTTAGTTTCTTTTGAGTTTTAGCATTCAAGTTCTTCAAGAGTGATGAACTTTTGATTTTGATCTTTTACTGAAAATGAAGTGTGAGAATGAGAGTGGAGAATCCTGAGAATGAGAGTGGAGATATGTTAAAGTAATCTTAAGAGTCGGAGTTTTAGGTAAGGACTTAGTCAAACTAGGACTCTCTGTTATTTTAAATAAAAATTTAATTTTCTAAGGCTTAAGTGACAAGAATAAAATGCCCTTACTTAAATCAAGTAATTAATATCAATTAGTTCAATTTAAATATTGCTTCCACCAAGGATCGAGCCCGGGTGAAGCTCTTCTCGCAAAAATGAGTCAATCGGGTCAACCCTACCCAAATTTTCCACTCCTTACATTAATTAATTAATTAATTAGGGTAATTACAATACTACCCTTATCTTGGAAAAGACCATTTTACCCCTAGAACCTCCAAACCTAAAATTACCATTTTCAAGTACCGGTTAAAAATCATCGTGGTGAATCTCTTCAATTCGGGTGTCCTACATGGCTAGACCCAACCTTGCCTAGCTCAACTAACTAACAATAATTGTTGGCTTCGCTTGAGCATAGGTTATGAAGTCTAGTTCCATGCGCATCAATCCGTGTGAACCTATTCTAATCTAGGCATTCTAGGTACGCTTAAGCATTACTTAGCGTAGTCATTTTCGGGTTGTTACATTATCCCCCCCCCCCTTAGGAACATTCATCCGCAAATGACACTTCTTATTATCTAACACAATGCCAGCCATATCATAACATTAGTACTTTAAAGAGTAAAGCAATAGCAACAAATAATAGATGAGATAAGGAAACTTACACTTAAGAGTAGGAAGTTTAACCTTAAGAGCTTAAAAGATAAGTATAATGGGATCTTATAATGGCATTGATATCGCACGTAGCACCATCAACAAGATGGTTCCTCCACAATGCTTCCCAATGGCAACCTCTTTGTTTCTCAATCTCTTTACCTACCAGTCTAAAATCCCAACAGGAACCTCCTCAAGGACAAGTCTTCCTCAACTCCCAAACATTGATCAAGCAGAATCGATGTTGGATCACCAAGGGACTTCTTTAACATAGAGACATGAAAGACTTGATGAACAGAAGCTAGTTCCGCAGGCAATGCCAACTCATAAGCCACCTCACCCATACACCGTAGAATCTCGTGTGGCCCAACAAACCTCGGACTCAACTTCGCCTTCCTGCCAAACCTCATCACCCCCTTCATAGGTTATATCTTCAAGTAGACCTTGTCACCTACATCAAACTCTAAGGTCCACTTCCTGTTATCTGCATAATACTTATGCCGATTGTAAGCAATATCCAACCTATCCCTAATCCCCTGACCTTCTGTAAGGCCTCATGAATGATCTCTGTACCCAAAATGGATGACTCACCAACCACAAACTACCCAAGTTGAGACCTACACCGCTTACTATAAAGTGCCTCAAATGGAGTCATCCCAATGCTGGAGTGATAGCTGTTATTTTACGAGAACTCTGTCAATTGTAGATGGTCGTCTCAACTACCTCTGAATTCGATCATACATCCACTCAACATGTCCTCCAATGTCTAAGTGGTGTGCTATCCCTGATCTTCTGTTTGAGGATTGGAAGTAGTACTGAGCTTTACCTGCATGCCTAAACTCTTCTAGAAAGATCTCCAGAAATGCAAAGCTAACTAAACTCCTCTATCTGAAATGATAGACAAAGGAATCCTATGACACCTCACAATCTCATCAATGTAGAGTCTCGCATAATCCTCGGCCCTGTAAGTAGACTTCACACGGATAAAGTGAGCAGACTTAGTCATCCTGTCCACAATAACCCATATGGAGTCATGATGTCACCTAGTCTTAGGAAGACCAATCACGAAGTCCATATTAATAGACCCCCGCTTCCAAGTGGGAACCTCCTGTCATAGCCTGAGCATGCACAATGATGGCTTGAGCCATCTGCTCCAAAGCTATCCGCACCCCAGCATTAGTCAACCTAGCTGCTTTAACTGGCATGGCCACTCCTGCAGCTAGAGCCTAGGGTCGATCTTGTTGCCCGAGCAGGTGCTCCTACTCATCCCCGATGAGCATGCCCTTTTAGTTTATTTACTGAAAAAAGAATTGATGTTAGATACACTCATTACACCAAGAAATCAGTCATTAAGGAAAGCACGATAATATAACAAGAAGGGAAATTTTCATACGCATCATGCAGCCCTTAATTTATGATAGTTGTGCACTTCACTATCATAAGTTAGAAACTACTCGATGTGGTTGATGTGAACTTATTATCCTTGTAATTAAACCTAATGCTCTAATACCACATTTTTCACGACTGGGATCTAGACCATAGTCGAAAGAGGCATCGTTGACCTCTCAGAGGTCGCAGACAAGCCTACATACATCATAATTACATCGTATAGGTTAATTTTAACGAAAAATTTAAAACTTTTGTTTGCTTTGAAGTATACATAGTCTTAATATTAATAATTGCATTATATCACATCAGTTTACAATAGCCATCTAATAAAAAGATATTTAATGAAGAAAATAATTCATAGATGCATAAATATAAAGTTGCCAAAATTGCACAAATACAACGTTTGAAAAATAAGTAAGAAAGAAACGCTAGTGGAACACCCTCGGCTATCTCATGCCTACATCTAATCTACAATATAATATATAAGCATCCTCGAAAGTATGAGGGTCTACCAAGTCCGTATGAATGCTTCACGTTCGGATAACTTCAACTTAGTCTTGTAAACTGTAGTATCTACCGGCACCTGCACCTAAAAGTAAGGGGTTGTATGGGATAAGTACACACTTGTACTAATTATAGGTGTACACAAGTACACAACAAGGACATGCATGATTATGAAAATCTCTCTCTTAACAATACGAGTTATGGAAAGCTAAGTCAGTTGGACTTGCAAAATCAGATTAGGAAAGTTGTGCTATCTGAGTAACATGCATCATCATTCATTTCATATTGCATACAACACATAACACACATCATTTAGCACATACATATGTCAATATCATTCGTTCGTATGTCGTGAGACCTTAGAATCACGGACTTATCATTCAGACATCCCAAATGAGGGCTCAACATGTGGGACCTATATTGGGCAGGTTTCATTAGCAAACACAAAGTCTGCTTCATTCATTCATACGTACTTTATTTTTTTCATTCATATAGATAACTTGGATGTTGTTTAGGACTCTCTTCGAGTTCATTATGCAATGACCAAGAATGACCTGGTGTCATTACATTAGTCTAGTTCACCTCTTGATTATCTTATCCAAGCACCTTTGGTATAATTCATTTCATAGTGTGCACTACATGGGGCTGGCCTCATTCTTTCTTCGGGAACTCTAACTTTAACCGACATAAATCATGTGAGCTCCATAAAATCCAGTGTCTACTCCACACAGAAAAGATGTGGAATCAGAGGCTAAAGTGAAACCAAAACATGCTAGCGTATACAGGGAATTGAACCCATCTAGATCCCTATGTTGTCCGCATAGGTTAAACGACTATGAAATATAAGGTGACCAATAGCCACCTAAACGAAGAGTCTAATCTCATGAGATTTACACGAACCTCTGCCATCCCAAAAGAAGGAATTATGACTCATAGATAGCCTACCGGTGCTATGTATAATGTTCCATTACATCCATCTCACACATCATAGAAGCTTGATTCTAGCATGAGGGCATCATTGCCCATTATATGGTAAAAGACTTATGCATCTTGTAAATATGCCAAGGTCTCAATTTTGATTCTCATAGGCATCATTCATTAAATAGTTAATCACATAAGACTTATGTATCAATATGGAAATTGTCAAGAGAACCCAATTTCAAATTCCTTGAGAAACACTAAGTCTCATATTTAATTTGTTTTGGTTTACATTTTCGGCTTAGGGACCCGAGTTCGATCCCCAATACCCACACTTCATTTTTTTTCATTTCTTTCCTCTCTATTTTTGTTTGAGATTTTTTCTTTAATTTCTCTTACTTCTCTCACCTATCTAAAGGGTTGTTGGTTCTATCCGGACAATCCCAATTTATTTTATTTCGCTTTTTCATCAGTTTCTTCACCCACCCTTACCCATTTGGAATCCCCCTCACCTCACATTAAATATTAAAATTTTTGGCAGCCTACATATAGTGAGTTCTCGGGTTCAATCCTTAATGACCTCACATATTTAAAAATGAATTTTAAATCTCCAATTCCTCATGTTACATAGCCGAACCAGATTTCACGCAATCTTGAAATTTGATTACGTTTTCTAGTCCAATTTCTCCACATTTTATACGTTCGATTGTTGGACAATTTGAAAAGCACATTGTACATATTAAGGTGCATTATTGTGGTAACATTTAGTCTTGAGTTTTCACTCAATTCAACCACATTACTCCTCATATGAACATCACGATTTTACAAGCATTTGCATATAAAATACAAGGATTAAACAAGCCTCTTTCACACATATATTTCTGACACGAGTTACGACCAACATATTGCATACACATACTTTATCACATAACTTAAGAAAGACATAATTATCAGTCACATAAATCCGAACATACATACATGAACATAATCATCACGAAAACACGTTATATCCCTAATTTCAACCAACAAACATAGCCAACTTACTACAATCGATGGTAGCTAGTGACAAGGACATGCAACGGGGAAACATTCCTAGTTTTTGGATTAGAATTAACTTAATCTTAGGGTTTACTTTGGAGAGCTACCAAGAGGAAGAAAACTCATACCTTTGGTCGATCAAAACCCTCCAAACCTGCTCCGATGGACAGCAAACTCCCATGACACCAAATCCTTGCCACCAAACTTCAAACACCGCCTGTCAAGAATAATGCTTTTGCTTTTGCTTTTAGTTTAGTTTTTCTATGGAGTTTTAGCGTTCAATTTCTTATAGAGTGATGAACTTTTGATTTTTCTCTTTTAATGTTAATGAAGCGTGAGAATGAGAGTGGCGAATCGTGACAATGAGTTTGGAGTAGGAGTTTTGGGTAAGGCCTTTGTCAAAATAGGAATCTTTGTTATTTTAAATAAAAATTTTATTTTATAAGCCTTAAGTGACAATACTAAAATACCCATATTTAAATCAAATAATTACATACCAATTAATTCAACTTAAATATTGTTTCTACCAAGGATCGAACCCGAGTGAAGCCCTTCTCGCGAAAATGAGTCAATTCAGGTCAACCCTACCAAAATTTTCCAGTACTTTTATTAATTAATTAATTAAACAACTTAATATTTAGGGTAATTATAATGCTACCCTTAGCCTGGAAAATACCATTTTACCCCTAGACACTCCAAAACTAAGATTACCTCTTTCAAGTCCGGTTAAAACTCATTCCGGTTAATATCTTCAATTAGGTTGCCCTAAATGTTTGGACACAACCTTGCCTAGATCAAATAACTCACCAAGTTGGTTGGCTTGGATGGTACATAGGTTCTGAGGTCTTTTTCCACGTGCATCAAACCGTGTGAACCCGGTCTAATCTAGGCATTGTCAAGGTAAGTGTTTATCCTTATACATTTACCTTAAGTTGGGTTAGTATTCCATCTCGCATACTCGTACATATTTAATGTACTGATGTTATTTGGCATTGATCATCATATGAAGTAACCAGTATCTTCATCCAACACCCCATTGACCCTGTTTGAGAACTCAGAGTCTGGGATGCGCCTCTTTGCATTTCGGAGGACTCTTTTATTGCTTTCCATGTTTTACTTATAGAATGTAGTGGGGTTTATCCCAACATTCATCTTAGTGTTTTAGAGGTTTCATAGACAAATAGTCAGTTATATAGAAAGATTTGAACTCTCTTTATTTTGCATTATAGGTATTCTTATTTGAGACTTATTATTGAGTTAGTCTTCTGCTGAGTTAATTAATCCAGGTCAAGCGTTTGGTCAAGACCAGCAATGGTCATTGGGTACCGGCCAAGTCAAGGGTGTAGGGCTTGGGGCATGACTAGATATTATTTCCTAATTTCTTGAACTTATAAGCAAAGGATTCATTACTATGATGGAATTGCTAGATTATGTAGCTTTTGATGAAATAAAAAATTTAGGAGTTTCAAGAAAAATGATAATCTCATTGTATGTATATAAATAAGAGAGTGTATTTATCTCATGAAAGAAAACTATTTTTAAATTTTGAGAGGAAAACAGACCATTCACCAATATCACCATTCAACCACTGTATATTTAGGGAAAAGGCGAAAAAAATCCATAACTTGTTAGAAAAGGCTTAAAATTGCGTCCTACCCCCTATTGGTTTAAATTTTCACTCAAAGTTTTTCTAAGACTCAAAAATATCCTTTAGTTAACAAAAATCTAATGTTGAATTTAACTAGATAGGTGGAAGAATTTCATTGGTCTAACTAATTTGCTGTCAAATAAAATAAAACCCACCAAACCAAAACTCGTTTCACTGTCAATTTGAATGTGTGGACATGAAAATTTTGTGGGACTCTACAAGATGCGTTCAATTCGAGTTGGCACTCTACAAATTTTGTTCAACTCAGATAAGGATTCTTGGAGGCTATTCAACCCTAAACCCTAGGTTATGCCTATATAAAGGGTACTAAATTTCCTTAAAAGGCATCTCGAAAATTCCATAAAGAGATAAAGATCTCGAATACTCTGCAAATTGATGGATTATTCACATAGAGAGGTCATATCTAAATAATTCTAGTTCAAGAAATACGCCACTAACGACCCTCGAATCAATAGATAAATCCTAGGAGAGTAGAAGCAAGGGACTAATAGAATTTTACCGTCTATCTTAATCAATAAAATTATGTTTCTTTATATTTTATTTGAACGGTTTATTTATTTTTCCATATGTTTAAAATTTGTTACAAATAAATTAGCACGCCCAGTGGGATAATCTGTAACTCTCATCTCAACTATTCAAGCATCAAAGAATATCAAAATGTCTTCAACTATAGAAGAACAACTAGCAAACTTAATAAAAAGAATTGAAGGCCTAAAAAAGTGCACACATGCACAAGATGCTAAACTTTCAAAGCTAATAAATAAGATGGATAACATGATTGAAAGAAGGTCAAGTCATCGACCTCTGCAGATTTCGAAATATCAAGACAAAGAAGTGTCTTGCTTAAAGCAAACAAACATCAAAGAGATTTTTATCTTATATGAAGGTTTGATTCCAATAAATCAGTTAAAGAACTTTATCATAGAGGCTATCCAAGTCAAATCCGAGTCTTCATTACAAATTTGTCCCATATATGCAATGACATATACACAGAGGATTGATAACTTAAAAATGTCTTAGGGTTATTAACCTCCAAAGCTTCATTAATTTGATGGCAAAGGAAATCCCAAACAACATATAGCACACTTTATAGACACTCGCAATGCTGCTAGGATGAATGGGGATTATCTTGTTAAAGAATTCGTTTGATCACTCAAATAAAATGCCTTTGATTGGTACAAAGATCATGAACCTAATTCCATAGATAATTGGGAGAGATTAGAGCAAGTGTTTGTCAATCAATTCTACAGCACAAGACATGTCGTTAGTATGAGGGAACTTACAAAGGCTCGTCAAGGTGATGATGATTTAGTTGTTGACTTTATCTATCGCTTGAGAAGTTTGATCCTAAACTGCAAAGATAGCCTTGGTGAACTTTCTAGCATTGAAATGTTCATCCAAGGTATGAATTGGGGTCTTCACTACATTTTGCAAGGATAGAAACCCAATACATTTGAAGTGTTAGAAACTCGTGCACATGAAATGGAATTAAGCATGACTTTAAGAGAAGATCAACATCTCTTGTCTATGGACCTCATTAAGATAAAGTTATAGAAGAACTCCAAAGGGGGTGGGGGGAAGTCTGCTACCAAAGATGAGCTTGCAAAGTCAATGTATATCTAGATTCTCTTTAACGCATGAGCTTAACTTGAAGTTACAAAGCTCCTGGACGCACGAGCTTAAACTGTATGTCCCTTAAATCTTCAAGTTTAAGTTAAAATCGTTGAAACACGAGCTTAAACCGTATGCCACTTAAAAATTTTCAAGTTTGAGTTAAATCTTAAAGTTACAATGCTCCTTGAAACACGACCTTAAATTGTACGTCACTTAAATCTTTAAGTTTGAGTTAAATCTTCAAGTTGAAATGCTTCTTGAAACACGAGCTTAAAGTATATACCACTTAAATTTTCAAGTTTGATTTAAATCATCAAGTTGAAAATTCTCCTTGAAACACGACCTTAAATTGTATGTCACTTAAATCTTTAAGTTTGAGTTAAATCTTCAAGTTGAAATGCTCCTTGAAACACGAGCTTAAATTGTATGTCACTTAAATTTTCAAGTTAGAGTTAAATCCCCAATTTGAAATGCCCCTTGAAACACGAGCTTAAACTATGTGTCACTTAAATATTCAAGTTTGAGTTAAATCTTAAAGTTGAAATGCTCCTTGAAACACGAGCTTAAACTATATGTCCCTTAAATGTTCAAGTTTGAGTTAAATCATCAAGTTGAAATGCTCATTGAGACATAAGTCTAAATTTTATATCATAAAGCTTTTTAAATTTCAGCTAAATCACCAAGTAAAAATTCTCTTTAAGGTAGGGGCCTAAACTGCATGTCACTCCTGGTCCGCAAGAGTATAAATTGTGTACGACACAACAAAAAAATCACTCACTCCTCCAGAACTACGTTGCGACTTAATTATCTTCATTGAGGTACGTAGGCAGTTAGAACCATATTCTAAGTTCAGTTGCATGAGTTTCAAAAAACCAAATGTTCCCACTTGATCTGTTACATGAGTTAAAGCTATGAGTAAGTTTTCATAAAACTTCAAACTTGCATCAAATGGTGGTGACTCAATGGGGGAAAACCCTAATTAATAAAATTGTTCTAGATGAAGTTTTAAAATCTCCAAGTATGCAAGTTGAAGTCTTCAAATTCTTCAAGTCTAGTCTTTGAAAGATAAAATATCTCGACAAGACTTGAAGAAGGGGGGCATTTGTTGTCACTTAAAATTTATTAAATATAAATTTATAACGTTGTTTGGACTATATTAAATTAATGAATATGTTAGTCAAAATAAATATTATGGATTAATATAATTTATTTAATTATGTAAATTTAGATAAATATGAATTTAACTAAAGCTCTCTCCATAATGCCCATATGATATTTCACTTAAATCTAATTGGCCGAAGGGAGTCCTCTTCCAATCGCAACTCTTCTATTCTAATACTATATATATAAGGGTCTCATAATTGAGAAAAAGGGAACAAAAAATTCTAAATAAGAAGCTAGAGAAACTCCGTGGTACAAACACCATTAATTATGTAGAAAGCTACAAGTTTAAAATTCAAGCATTCAAGTTCAAGAAAAATCAAGATCAAGACCATCGAATTCAAGAACAAGCTCAAAGCCCTTGATTTCAAATTAAAGTCAAGATCAAGATAAAGTTCAACTTCATGTTTATCATAGATTCATAAACAAGCTTTAAATCCCTTGAATTTATATTTGAAAAGGCTAATTCAGAGCAATTATAGAGATTGTAACACTCGCATTTGAAATAAAAAAATCGATTTTTGCTATGATTTTCCATTCTTTATTTTTGTTTTTGACGCGAATTTTATTTTCACAAGTGTAAAGTTTATTTCTTTGATAAAAAAAGTTATATGGATTCTTATTTAAATAATTGCACATCAGATTTCTGTTAACTAAAGGATATTCTTAGCCTAAAAAATATTTTAATGGTATTTTAAAGTCAATACGTGGAACAAAAGAATTTTTAAACTTTTTTTAATAGGTTAGGACATTTTTGAGCTTTTTCCTCATTTTAAATATAAGTGAAGGCAATGAACCGATTTCCATCTCCTTGCTCATGCACCTTCATTCTTATAAATATTTTTCATCTACTACACCCAGATTTATCATTGTTGATTTTATGTGATTATCATTTAGTCGCTTCTCAAAGCTAATACCAGTTCTCTAAATAATGATATCGACCTTCAATAAATTTTCTGAATTGATAATAACTTACAATGCACGTGTCGAAAAAACAAGTACGTATATATATATATATATATATATATATATATATATATAGTTTAGAACAGATCCAAACATTATATATTTTTCTTCCTTTCGTTGGTGAAGAAAGATAACAGTAAAAAAAATAAAAAATTATCTAATTTAAAGAATGTATTACTCAAATATCACAAGTTCATATATTGATAATATTATCGAAAGAAAAATGTAGTTTGGATTTATATTTTTCTTAGATTTAAAACTCGGGTCTCGCATTTTTTTATGAATTAGAAACTTTAAGGAAGAAGTTCAATTTTATCTATACAGTAAATAGAAGTAGTATATCCGCCGCTCTCCCCACTACAAGTGTGAAAAAGTTTGAAATGCATAACATAATTCATTTCTCAATAATTGAAAAATATTAAAAGAAAAGGAAATAATACACAAATTATAAAATTGGGTGAAAAAGAACCAATGCTACGTCAAACACAGTTTCTCTCTATTGAATATGTGTTTGAGCAAACTACATCGTTTAATAGTTTGTTTTCAAGGTGATTGTTGGTTGTCTTTGCTCATAATTGAAATGATAGTAATTGTGCAATCTAAAAATACTCTATTTATAATTTCACATATGATTAGGAAAGAATAATCTTTTCAATATGCATGCGTAATACATGCACCCTATTTAACTCTAAAATATCTAGCAAAGTTGTTAAGGCACTTTGATAGTTTTACCATCCTCATATCCCATACACCTCAATCAACCTCAAAAAAAAGTTAAGACATATCAATTCAACACCATAACACTCTATAATCCTAGTAAAAGGCATTCTCTAATGTAATATCATGACTTAACAACAATTTGTCACAATTAGAAGTAATAATAGAGATTCTAAGACTTACCAAGTATTTCTCATAGTCTATCATCAATATCTAACCATCAACCCATAATTCAACCCAACTTGGGGAGTAACATCATCACACAATGATAACCAATAGAATAACAAGGCCATTTGCATCTCTATAACATAATTGATCTATAGATCACAACTTGAGACAAGGTACATGGGCTAATTTCACATTATAATTTATAACCTAAATCATGTATAAAGAACTAGCATGATATTCCTATAAATTCATCTTAATTTAATCATAATAGAACCATAGGATAGTAATCAGATAAACAACCATCTCAATTGAAGGATCACAATAAAATACAGATCAAGATCACTCACGACCTAGGGTTAGGGATAGAGCATCATATTCTTTTATTTAGACTAAACTATAAAAATTTATCATAAACAAGTTGTATCACATGTTTATCTACTTAATATAACCCTAAGAATTCATTAACAACTCAATCCATGACTTCAATTTAGTAATCGAATGAAACCCATAAGAAAACTCGACTTTTTGAAATATATTTTGAAGGAACCCTTTGAGAAAAGAATCTCAAAGGTGAATAGAACCCATACCTTAATGTTTCTCAAAAATTTGATGAATAACCCACCTTTTTTTCCAGCCCCCAAATCCTAGTTCTTGCTAGCCTTCAATGGTGAGTTCATGTAGAGAGGCAAATAGTAGAGAAGGAAGAGAGTTTAATTTTAGAGTTGTCTTTAGGTTAATGAGGGTTGAGGGTATTTATAGTAGGGTTTAATTAACTTAATTAGTCCCTCATTAATCCATAAGTATCCCCTACCACTTAAATTATTAAATGAAATCATTTAAAATTTAACAGCGAAACTCAAAACTCACCAACAACGGTTCGTCAAACAGTCGACGGACAACCCCCCTCCGTCATGCACTCCGTCATCTTGGTCTGAGACTTTACAGGAGAGAGTTTCCTCCAATTTTTCTAAGTGTGGGTTTTCGGTGCAATTGACGCTCCGTTGATCCACACACCGACCGTAGCCTGCACCTCCGTATTCCATCGATGATTCAAGAAATTGTGCAGGTGAAGGGACATTCTCAAGGCTATGCTACATCAAACTGTAAGGGTCCTTCTCAAGGGACCTTTCTTGTTCTTTACGGAGTCGTACCGAAACATTTCAATCATGAAACAACTCAAACACCCATTAGATACCTTTCCACCCATTTGCATACATTATTGAATCCTAAAAGTTAGAAAAAAAGGTAAGGCACACTAACATCTCTTTGAACCAACTTCCCGAACATGTTTTGACATTTTCGTTCTTAAACCTCCTAAATGACCGATATGCATTAAAAATGGAATTATAAATAGTGTTAAGACTTTATGACCCCTATGTTAGTCTTTACAATGAATCTTGTATTTTTAGGGTGTAACATTATCCCCCCCCCCCCCTAGGAACATTCATCGCAGAATGACACAAATTCTTTTGAAGGAAGGAATAGACCCAAGACTAGCAGCGTAACAAATCAACAATATCCGTTAATCATAAATCATGTCACTTCAACACGTTAAATATCAAAAATCATATTACCACACCTAAACCTCAAAACACTTCATCATGAGGAATTTCCTACTCACAATACTTATGAGCTCAACATACATCAAATGAGTCAATTAGCACAAAGTTGAACTTAATAACATGTTACCTATAATTTCATGAAGACTCACCATATCAAAAGTCACAACATAACTCAAAGCAAGGAAAAATCAAAATTTCAAGTTTTTAATAGCAATCTTACTATGACTTCACTGTAATACTGACTGTGAGGTTTTCAAAAATGCAATTTTTAACACTTCACCAAAAAATAAGGAAACTTCAATTTCTAATCATATTTATATTATTAAAAAGATTGACTAACCTTAATTATAAGAAAAATATTAGGGTAACGAGGCTTCATGTCGGCCTAGGCCTCCTATGTTGCACCATCAACTAGATGATTTCTTTCATAACAACCTTGCGGAAATCGCCTCTTTATTCCTCCACTTTTTTACATGTCTATGAAGAATTTTAATCAGAACTTCCTCATAAGAGAGGTTATACTTGACACCAAGACCCTCTATAGGAAGAATGGCCTCGGGATCAGTGATAACTTTTTCAACATAGAAACATGGAAAACGTGATGAACCGAGGCGAATTCACTAGGAAGTATCAATTAATAGGCAACCTTACCAACCCTTCGCAAGATTTCACACGGACCCATATTACGAGGACTAAATTTGACTCTCTTACCAAACCTAACAACCCCTTTCATTGGTGAAATTTTCAAATACACCGTATCACCTTCTTCAAACTCCAAACCCCTTCTCATATTATCGGCATAAGACTTTTGCCGACTGTAGGCTATTTGCAACCGGTTCCTTATGATATGAACCTTTTCCAAAGTCTTATAAATAAACTTAGGAACAAGAAGCAATGGCTCACCCACTTCGAAACATCCAATTGGAGACCTACACCTTGTACCATATAAGGCTTCGTTGGGAGCCACGAAAATGGATGAATGAAAACTATTGTTGTAGGAAAACTGCACTAAAGGTAAATGCCTATCCCAACTTCATTTAAAATCAATAATGCATGAGCTAAGAAAATCTTTAAGGGTTTGTATAGTTCTCTCCTCTTGACCATCCGTTTTGGGATTGAAAGTGGTGCTCAACTTTACTGTAGTACCTAACCCTTTTTGGAACAACCTCCAAAATCTAGATGTGAATTGTGCGCCCCACTCCAATATGATGGATAATGTAATGCCATGGAGGCACATAATCTCATCTAGGAAGATTCTTGCATAATTCTCAACCGATTATGAATACTTGATGGGGATAAGGCGAGCAAATTTTGTCAATCGATCCACAACCACCCATATGAATGATAGGACTTTTGTGTCTGGGGTAAACCTACTACAAAGCCCATATTGATATCTTCCCACTTTGAAGTTTGTTTGAATTTTGATCTCTTGTAGTAGGCCACTCGGCTTTATGTGTTCGGCCTTTACTTATTGGCAATTCGGACACTTAGCAACAAATTCTGCTATGTCCCTTTATTGACCTTTCCACCAATAAATTTCCTTTAGGTCATGGTACATTTTTTCCAACCATGGATGAATTGAGTAGCGAGACCCATGTGCTTCTTCTAAGATCCTATCTCTCAACCCATATACATCGGGAACACAAAGTCTCCATTGGTATTTTAGTACACCATCCCCCCTAACGAGAATGATTCATTCAAGTTGCCAAGAACCGATTCTTTCAACTCCATAAAGTCTAAATAAAGGTGTTGTTTGGACTTCACCTCAACCACTAAAGATGACTCAGAGTTATTATGAACTATGGCACCACCATCAAGAGAACTCTCCAACCTCAGTGCTTTCGAGGCTTTATATTATTATTATCTAGATTACATGTGGGATTTAAGCTAGTGTTACTTTCCTATAATGTTATGTTCAAAATGTTTATCATGAATTAAGAAAACAATAAGTTCAAATTTTGCTGCTAAAACTGACCTAGATAAAGTAAGAATGGCATATGTAAGCTTGTCTCCGACCTTTGAGAGGTCAATGAAGCCGGTCTTGTATGGGTCTAGATTCGGGTCATGACAAAACCCTAGTTCTTTCTAGCCTTCAATGGTGAGTTCATGTACAGAGGGAAATAAGAGAGAAGGAAGAGAGTATATTTTTAGAGTTGTCTTTAGGTTGATGAGGGTTGAGGGTATTTTTAGTGGGCTTCATTAACTTAATCAGTTTCCCTTTAATCCCTGACTATCCCTTCACAACTCAATTAATTAAATGAAATCATTTAAATTTTAGTAGTGAATCTCGACCCTCACTGACGATGGTCCGTCGGTCAATCAACGGACAACCCCCCCTCCGTCCTACACTCCATCGTCATGGTTAGAGACTTTGCAGGTGAGGGCTTCCTACAATTTTTCTACGTGTGGGACGATGTGGCATCCACACCCCATCGATCCATACATAGACCGTATCTTGCATCTCTATATTCCGTGTGTGGGACGATAGTTGCATCAACTCCCCATCGACCCACACACGGAGCATCATTTGTCTAGTCAATGCACACTGCTAGGCAGTGCTGCATCAAACTGCAGGGGTCCTCCTCAAGGGCCCTTGGTTTGTCCTTGGGGAGTCGTACCCAGACGTTTCAATCATGAAATAACTCAAACACCAATTATCTACCCTTTCACCCATTTTTTTACGTTTCCGACTCCTAAAAGTTAGTCAAAAATGCTAAGGCACACCAACATCTCTTTGAACCAACTTGTCGAACGTCTGTGGACATTTTTGTTCCTAAACCTCCTAAATGACCTATATTTATTAAAAATGTACTTAGAAAGAGTGTTTAGACTTTATGACACCTATGTTAGGCTTTACAATGAATCTTTGATTTTCAAAAAGGTATTACAATAACCATATTATATCATCACTTCTCAACATAACATCTCCTTCATTATAAACCACCTAGATCCGTAAATTGCATCACATCAACATATATTGAATTCACCTACAGATATACTCATCAAACCATAAAACCAAGGTAAGCATCCAAACTCACTTTTTCTCCCTCAAGAATTAACACATCATCCCAATCCAACCAATCACATTTAAAAGACCACGGACATGGAAACATAAGATAAAGATCATATAGAGTATTTTTTTATAAAACGATATGATAATAATAAAGAACGGAAACTCTATTGTCCTATAGACTCCCGCATCATGGATGTGTCATGACTCAAAAACTATGAAATGAGAATCTATTAGACATGGAAATACGAGACTTTGAAACGTATGGACAAAACACAAAACTATATGCTCTACTACCATGTTTTTTATGACCCGCTATTACCTCTTAGAAGTTAGAGTTCTCTTAGATCGCCGCATTGAGTCGTCGACCTCTTGGAGGTCTAAGAAAATCCCTTAAACATCTTTATTTGGATAATCGTGATAATAATAGAGTGAAATCTTAAAGTTTTCATAGCACATCATATGCTAGAACATTACTTCTTATTATAATATATATATATATATATATATATATATATATATATAGATAGATAGATAGATAGATAGATAGATAGATAATATCACAACAAATAGTTAGACTCTTAAGTCTTTTTGTCATCTTAAGACACAGCTCAATCGAATAGAATAGAGACACGACGCTTAACAACATAATATATAAGTCTAATCTATTATATTAACTTTAAGAACATCTCGACAAAGGCAAACCTTGTATCATAAGGGTCCATTCACTTGAATTTTTTGAGATCTATCAAAGATGTTCACTCAGGAGATATCCTCTAGCCATCACCACTTATACTTTCTGTAAAAATTTGAACAGGAATATATAAGTACAAGAATGAAATATGTATGAGAACCATGAAAAAATATTTATGTGAAGAGGACATTTAGTTGGAAACCATGCATCATGTTGTTTTAGTAAATTGTGTACTCATTGGCACATATAAGCTCAATATAGTGCACATACCACATCTAGACATATATACTACACATAATATCACATAAAGCTCTTTATCACACTTTGAGGCATATTCAATACATAAAAGACATTACATCTCTTTTATCGTATCTTTCCTTAAGTAACTATCAAGTGTACTTCGTACACTGTATCACCTTGAGGTCATTTTATAATAGTATTTTCGTAGATATGAATCATAACATAATACATATATTCATAAGTCTTAAGCATATCATAGACATCAACTACATATAAGGATCATCACCTAAGACAACTCCTAAGTCACACTAGTGTAATGTATTGGTAGCTCCACATAATACAACTTCCACAAAGTGTATCTTAGAAGTCACCCTAGACTAGGCATAACATACTTAACAAGTAATAACTTTTTCATTCATAATTAGACATAAGGTCGCATACTTCATAGCATCATATAAAGACTTTTTCCTTCCATACAACCTTAGTCATAACTCATTTAGTTCATATAGAAGGTAAGCCACCATCATAACCCCTTCATAAGATTACTTGTTCAATGTACACATGGAGTCCCATACCCACTGATATACTATGTAAATCTATTTAGAAGCCATAAGTGTAATTCACACAGATACACATAATTCATGTCTTAATCATAGCAAAGTCGCTTAACAATGCATTCATACAATTTGTACATAACATCACATAAGTCTTACTTGTATAAATGTAGTAATCTTATCCTTTATTAAAGCTCCCTTGTGCATTGCATGGGTATGGTCCATAATCCTACCTATAAAAAAATTATTCTCTCAAGGTGTTGCTATCTGAGTCCATAGTATTATCTTATTTCATTATTTACATTTGGAGATTTATCGATAGCCAACATAGACCATGTGAGCTACATGAATTTCGATGTTCTATTCCTACATTGAAAAAGAGAGGGTTAACACATGCCTAAGGTTTGACCAATCGTAAAAATCTATATAATTGGAATCCACAAGATAGTACCTAAGGAGGCACGTAGTTATGAGACATGGAGATTGCTTCTAGAAACATTGACTTTCTAGCTTGACGGTTTCCATCTAATGAGACAACATATATGTTGGAAACCCGGACTTTCTAAATGTGAATATTATCTTTTTCAGAATTTGGAATTACTAACGTGAAGCTCCCACTCTAATTTGACATGTTCACTCTGTGCTAGGCTCAGACTCCATTTTATATCTATATTTAAGCCTTTAATGCATATTGATACAATCATGCATCATGTGTGTGTGCATATAATGTGAGATTTACCTTACATAACACCTATAGTTACATATGTTTATAACTTCATAAATCATATACTTCACATGCATAAAAATAGGTAATGATGCATAGGAGAACTATAATTTACTTAGTCATCACAAATCTACCCTACTTATATATATGCATGAAGTGTGTGAGTACATTGGTCAATATGATCACATAATGGCTATTACATAGAATTGTTGAAGCTACCGTCAAAATATCATAACACATGTACAACATTCCTCAAGTCTTGAATCAAAAACATCTAAAGTATTAAAGACTATTGATTTCACACTCTCACATTACATCATAGGAGGCAAGTACAAATTCAACAATAGAATAGAAAACTCCTAGAATATTTCGATTATACATTCATATAGGGTTCATATAGGTAGGGGTCATTCTACAAGGATATACGTCATCACTATCCATATAGACCACCTACGCTTAACATGATAGTCCCACATATACATAAACATCATACACACCTGGATCATATAACTAGTTTGGAGGGCTATTCATATACTTCACATAACATGAATTCTAAGAACATGATAATTACAATCAAGGCATAATCCTTCAATTTCCAAAAGCTGGAAATTATCATGTAAATTCACAATGCATCTAATCCCTTCAAGGCACAATAAAGGAAACACCGCCACTAAAAGTGGACCATACCAATCAACACAATAATGTACATTCTAGGCTAATTAGAAGAAATAGGTCAACTTACCAAATCTATAACTAACGATCATGTTTGATTATTCCTCAACATTCATAGTCAATTAATATAGAATGTAATAGCGATAAGCAATTCAATACAATCTAATCGCAACTGTATAAACATGAAATCAAGATCACAAAACTCATGTTGTAGTCCAATTTGAAAAATTTGGAGGATAATTGGTTCTTCATAAAATTGGATATGAATTCATCATAAAATCAGTAGCTAAACATAACTTCATCATTAGAATGTTTTTTAAATCAATTTGAGAATGAAACCATGGCTAGACTGAAATTTGGGAATTTTGGTATTGGAGTCTTGTTTAGAAAACCTTCGAAAGGACTCATAGATGAATGGTTATCTAGGGAAGAAGGATCACCATACCGTGTAAATTAAAAATCCCATTAAAATCTTAGAAGAAAGATCTAAGAATCAACCTCAATAGCTTGTTTCTTGAGCTTTGTCCTCAATGGAGGTTTTGAGTTTTTTTTCTGAAGAGAAGAGAACTTCGGGAATTTGATTTATTAATGGGTGTTGGGGTTGTTTTCTTGGTAAAGGGCTTAAAAAGATCCTAAAATAAGTTAATAAGACGTCACCTAAGTTACCAAAATACCCCCACACGAATTTGGACTTTTATACATGTCAAAATTTACATTAAAACGACACAACTAGATCTGGGAGTGGGCTTCGCGTCCCGGGGAAGCTTCCATATTCTGCCCAAAATATTTTTTGGGATAGTAAGGTGCGTGCTAGGAACGTGTCACACAGGTAAAGTACAAATCTTGACCTTCTCGCGGCCTTGGGCAACCTCATTGTCCAATTTTTGGGTCCCCCATGGGGGCACTTTGGGTGGTCCTCGGGGAGTCGTACCTTGAAGTTTTTACCTTTAACATGTCTATTAAGGTACTAGGGTCAACTACACTACTTCTCAAATCCAAACAAAACATATATACAGTACAAACATAACAGAACTCGCTAGCACATCTTAAGACCAACTTTCAAACGTCTTGGACATTCTTGGACGTTTGATCTCTAAATAACCAAATGAAATATGCATATTATAAAACACTTAATAAACATGTTATTAACCTTTTTAGGCACATTTGAGGCTCAATCTACCTTAGTTCATTTTGAGGGTGTAACAGTATTCTCCCACTTGGGAGCATTCATCCTCCAATGACACTTCAAACATTTTAAACACTTTAAAGGACTCAATGACCTCCATTGCAGCTCACAACACTTCAAAATGTTATCACATAAAAATCAATCCACCAAGCATACAAGGAACACCAAATTTATTCTAGCAAGCATCCAAGGAAACATAATCTAACATGGACTACTTCTATAATTCATTCCAGGCATACATAACTCTTCATATTCAATGACATTTGGAGGCACTACCTTCTCCAACTTTAGGATTGCTCGTTATTTCATTACAACATTAAACATACCATGGATTCAAATTGCACACTTAGGTGTAATCCACACTTCAACTTATCAGAATATTATAACAATTTATCTAGTTACACAAGAATTTTGAATAATGTAGGATAGGTAAAATCTTGTAGTCTAGACCTAATACCTTGCTTTGCTTTGTACAAGGAGGAACTACCTTCTCCTAGTCTCAACATATACTCATGCATCATAGAGTTTACATATATAGAGGTTAATTCATATTTAGGAGGATTTCATTATTCAAAAAAAATTATGCTTATACTTGCTTCCTTATGAAATCAACATGGTAGGACACGCCAAGCACATCACAACATTAGGAAGTAAATTAAAAGCTTTCTATTCTTAGCATATGATTAGCTTTCATATACATGCATCATTTAGCGAAATTTATCACAATTTATCGGTATACAAAAAGACATACGCAAGACAACCATCACTCCTCAAGAGTGAGCCTATAATAAAACTTCCCATATCCACGAGTCACACATTTTTCAAAGAGACTCATCTTATCTTATTTAAAGGAGACTCAACTTCTCAATGTGGGGCCAAATACCGCACATCATAGGTGACATAAAGCGTGCTCATTAAGTTGTCTCATGAAATCAAATTGCACATTTATCATATAAGGATGCACAACAATATGAGGAACATGCAAATTTATCAAAATTTACTTTTTCATGCAATAATGATATTTCATACTATGCATAACATAGTATCATTAATTAAATGCATAACATATGGAGAACATGCAACTTATCCTTTTATGCAAGACTCCAATCATGAATTAGCTACTTAGGAAATCTTTGGTTTCAAGCTTGAGGAAGATTAGAAGGACAAAATAGGGATATGTACAACCTTACTACTCTAAAATCCTCCCCTACAATGTGACTTTAAACCTAGAGAAGTTCATGGAACTAAACATAGGGACATCAAAGGGTACTTATATATGTTAACATCTATGCACATTATCCCCACTTAGGGTAAGCCTTATCACATCAATCCCTTTAACCAAAGGACTACGCAAGTCACGACCAACCTACAAGGGTCATCACTTTTCGTGGAACATTCAAACCAAGCATGCCCGGGGTACAATCTAAGCACTTTCTCAAGTGACCATACTCAAATTCAAGATTAAAAGGCAACTTACCACTTCAAATTAGGTCAACCTCAATTCTCTCCTTCTCTTCAAGTGCTATGGGGTACATATCATATATCCCCTTAGTCACCTTAGGTTAATCATACTTCCAAGTTATGGAGTAATACCCTTTTTCCCACTCTTAAAATAGGTTCATAGAGAGAATCATTTACTAGTCATATGGTTTATACCATTAACTAGCATACTTCACAATGACCTTACAAGACTCAATAACCTATCTCTCCTCCTTAGAAGAAATCCTCTACAAAATATTTCAATCCATAAAAGAACAACTATGAAGCATTACACATATACTAATGTAACATTCATCTTTCTCACTTTTTGCCGCATTCTCCAAGTCTTTTGAAGCCTATATCATATAATCATACTATAATCCTACATAATCATAAGGAATTCTATCACTTTTAGGGGAACTCCATTCAACCATAAAAACTACAAACAAGATATAACCATATCATATCATAACTTCTCAATATAACATCAAATACCTAATAAACAACTTTGAGCCATAAATGGCATCACATCAACGTATACTTAATTCCCGTCACATATAATCACCAAAAAATTAAATCATGGTAAGCATCAAAACTTACTTTTTCTCCCTCCATCATTAAGACATCATCCCAATCCAAGCAATCACATCTAAAAGACCACCGAACATGGAAACATATTATAGGGGTCATATAGAGTAAATTTCTGTGGCTTGATATGAGAATAGTAAAAAAGGAAAACTACATCGTCTTATAGTCTCACACATCAAGGATGTGTCATAACTCCTCAATAATGAAACATACTCTTTTAGACGTGGTAGTACGAGTCTTTGAAACCTAAGGATAAAACACAAAACCATATACTCTCATACCAAGTTTGTTACGTCCTGCAATTACCCCCTACAAGTTAGAGTACTCTTAGATCACCTCACGACATCGTCGACCTCTCGGAGATCTAAGACAAGCCATTAGAAATCTATAATTTCATAATCGTAATTACAATAGATGATAATTTAGAACTCTTCATAGCATATCATATGCTTATGTATAAGCTATTACATTAACTTTAAGAACATCTTGACATCGACAACCTTGAGTAATAAGGGTCCCTTTAATTGAACTTGGGATATCTATCCAAGCTCCTGAGATAGGAGACAACCTCTAGCCATTAGCACCTACATTTTGTGTAAAAAGATGAAGAGGAATGATATTAGTACAATAATGCATTAAGTATTAAAACCATTCAAAAGTATGTATTTGAAGAGGATATTTTTACCTATAAACCATGAATTTATTAAATTTCATAAAGATTGATACATATAAGCTCAATATAGTTCACATACATCATATAGACATGGATTGTAACGCCCAAAAATAAACTAAGGTGAACTAGATCATCGTGAGTGTTTCTTGAGATATTTTAATTTTAAAAGGAGTTAATTGAGTGTTATTAGGCAGTGTGTGAAGTTTGGTAAAGCTTGTAGGTCAATAACCTAAGAACGTGCATGACGTTAGAAAGGTGTACCTTAGAAAGTACCTCTTTGTCTTTAGATGTTCAAGTGAGTTTTATTTGTTCATTTTTCTTGAAACATACATGAGATGTTCCTAAGACCTATATGATTTATTTTAGGGGTTTAATATCTGCTGACACCCCACATACAACCCACAAGATACCCTAGATGAAGGGCCCAAGACTTGGACCAAAACTGCAAAAATCACTGTTCCATCAATGAAGGAAGTCTATTGGACGTACACCCATCGATGCCCCATCAACTGGAGGCCGTAGTATTATGCGTAGTACGAATTCTAGCCCCCAATGAAGCATCCTCTTAAGCAATCAATGCCCAGAAGGATGGTCCGTCAACCAAGAGACGCCCCATAGCTTGGGTCGTCGATTGGCTCCTCCAAGAAACTGCTGAAGTTTGCTGCAATATTGGGGTGTTTTGTGTTAATTAATCCCAACTATTTATAACCTAGGTCATTATTTTTAGTGTTTGTAGTTATATTAGGTTAGTTTTAAGTCCTATACCTAGACAAGACCCCTAACTTCAAATATTCAAACTCCCTCTCTAAAGAAAACTCTCTCAAACTCACCATTGGAGCTAAAATTCAATGAGGGGCAAGAAGGGTTGGTTTGGACGTGTATCTTCATAAAAATTAGTGTTTTTCCTTCTCTTTGAGGTATAGTATCCTGATACGCTCAAATTACTTTTCAAATAAGACAAGTAGTTAACTGCATTTATCTTTTCTGCACCCCCAGTTGTATGTTTTAATACTAACCCAAGCTCAGTTCTCATCTCAGCCATTTCTTCACGAATCTCATCAGTAGCTGGGTTGTGAGTAGACTACAGTGCGAGGGTATTTCTCCCGGTATCTCACTTCCAAGTATTCCAAGAATTATTGTTCCGGGAGATTTTCTCAAACTTTTCAACAATCTCAGCATAAGAACACTCCCCATAAGATCCACCTGCTATAGTGTCCAACAACGCTTTATTATTATCATCCTGTCCTCGAGGAAAATAATTTAGACTTAACTTCAATCTATTATTACTATATTTCAATCAATTACATCCTTGGAAATAAAAAATGATAAAAGGGGGGTTTTTCTATTTCTAAATAAATGAAAATTAGTGAAATTAAAGGAGACAACTAACAGCTTCAAATGTTGGAGTTTAATAAATAAATAAATGTAACTAGGGCTTCTGTGTTCCCCGGAGGTTCATTACATGATAATTATAACTATAACAATTCTTTCCCAGTATCTTGCATGTAATGTGATAAGTTATGTATTTCTAAATCCTTGGTCCGGCATCTAGAAAATTTCACTCCGTACCTTGGTTCGGCTACGTGTGTTACTATACTAACCCTTACCTTTACCTCATATTTAGCATTGTATTTGATATTTGACTAAGTTATTACCTCGTACCAATCAATACTAGCCTATTAGATAGTATACACTAAATCTATGTTGATAATTCTTTTCCTATTATCTTCCTCCTTGGTCGGGCAAGTAGCATTAAGGCAAGTTCTAACGTTGGCCATCCGTTAAAAAGACTTCTAAGAGAAAGAATTATTAATACATGCGAAACACTATTCTAGAATTGTTATTTTAGTTTGGTTTTACCTCATTATTCGCCTATGGTTCACACAACCCTAGTTATGGAGTTTAGTTACCCATACTCATAATCACAATATTCAAATATATGATATAAGAATTCATGCACTTACTTCAATGAGAAAGAGTAAAATCCAAAAGTTTACTTGATTAATCAACAAAAATTACCAACAATCAATTGCTGCATTTAATTAAATACTAAAGATTCTCCAAAAGGATAATAATAATCACCAAGTCTAATCGACAAAAAAAGCTCAAATAACCAAAAGTCTTACAAAGAGTCTAAAAAATAATCAAGAGTCTAACAAATAGTCTAAAAATATTCAAGAGTCTAACAAAGAGTCTAAAAAATAATCAAGAGTCTAACCCAAAAAACGAGGTTTTTCAAACTATTATAAAAAAACAAATAAAACAAGGACTTTATTTGTTTGAATTCTGTAAAAATGCAGTAGGGTCGATGGACCTCGCGACGGATCATCGTGGTCACGATGGGCCGTCATGGATTCCGTCGTCCCATACTTGTGCAATTTATTATGTTGCATTATTCATTACCCTCGACAGCAGGTATGACGGATCGTCAAAGGCACTACAGTCCGTCAAGGGTCTCCGTTCCAAAATACTTGAAACTCTTGGAATTTGGGTACTGGGACTACTTCTCTGATCTACATGAAGAACTAGCAGGACAAACAATCATGGCTACGATGGTCTTTCATACACTCCGTAAGCCCACACTTGGTAAGAATTTCTTATCTTCCTTCAGCAGCTTCACTACGATGCCACCTAAGAACCGTCAGGAGCACGACGAACCATCACAAGCTACGTAGGTGGTATTTTTCTGTATATCTTGCTCAAAAACCTCCACAATTATCTTTTAGGCAGATTTTCTACAAATAAAGAGAAACTTACATAAAAATTAGTACAAAAAGGCTTTTGGACACACTAAACTTAAGGAAAAAGCATTAAAAATACCGTGAAATCACGGTAAATCAACACCCTCAACTTAAATTCATTTTTTTGTCCTCAAGAGACGCACTATGACTCAATACAAATCTTTGTACAATAGTATCCATGTTTTATCCTTTGCAAACATTATTTATACATGCTATCACTATTAGGCTTGAATTATGTTGAATCAGACCATGTCAAAGACTCACCATGCACTAACACCTATCCTCTTTAATTTCTCACCGAGGTGCTATTTATTTCAGTATTGCAACTAGTGTCCTCTCTTCAAAATAAAATCCTCATTTTCACACAATGATTTAAGTTTGAGTATAAGGATTACTTTTCAACACTCACTCTCATAACAAATTACTACTCATTCATACATATTTCCATAAGCTTGATGTTATTTTCACTGCTTTATGTTCGCTATATAACTCTTAGGATCATGAAGGGACTTTCATGGCTCGTAACATAGGCTCATGGTTAGGTACAGTACATTTAGATATACTTTGCTGACTTGTTTCCCTCCTTTACATATCTGCTAAACGTACCTCTTTTAATCATTTTCCCAATTTCCCATATTCTTGGACCTTGCTATTTTCCCTTCTTTCTTCATTTGTCTAAGTGACTCTTCTTTTCTTGGTTGTATTTTTTTTAAACTGATTCTTGAGTCACTTTAATTTTGTTCTTTCTCTCTCTTTGTTCTTTCAACCCCGCTTTCAAGAGAATTCCTCATAATAGCCACCCTCAACTTATGGCTTTGCCATGAGTCGAAGTACACAATACCCAAAGTTAAGTCAGGGCGATAAACAAGGGTTGTTTACTGCATTAGCCACCCTCAACTTTTACTTTTGGCATAAGATGAGGTGCATATGTCCAAGGAGGGACAAGGGCAAACACATTATTCTCAGAAAAGATTAGTTGGGGTGAAAAAGAAAGGTCTAGTTTAAGCTCAATTCATTTGGATCAAAAATGATTAGTTTCATTTGGTTTTCTTTTATTTAGGCAAAAAATGCACTACATTGAATGAGGGACTATGATCCTTACCTAATTGTCTACTACAACTTGCTTTTAGCCGGACTAACAAGGAAATTTCTAGCTCAGTACAAATAGTGGAGTATTCAAATCTTTGTCACACTCACTTGAAATCTCATTACTCTACCAGATTATCAGACACCTAGTTCTAATTTTAGACTTAGAGTCATGTAGTGGTGTATCTGTATGTCATGCTTAGAGCAACACATTTATCAACTATTATTCCTAGTCATGCATCATTTTCATTTTATCAAGATATCATTTTAACCATCATGCTTCAGAATTAAACTATGGACACAAGATATCGACATGCCGATTCAAAAGATAAAAAAAATAATCAGTCTCTTGTGGAAAAAGAACACAGGTAAAAAATACCCAAAAGAGGATAGTGATATCAGCTACTCAGACTTCACCCTAGTACTTACTTTCCATTTACCCCACCCCCAGCAAAAAGATATTCAATTGTCCCCAACGCTTAAAAAAATTAAATATAAGAGTGGTAGGTGAAGCAAACCTGGCTTGCAAAGCACCGATGATCAGCAAGCCGATTGGTCTGCTTCCCCAGAACCCACTACCTCTATAATATGGACACCCTCAGTAGTGTCCTCAGCATCAACAAAACTATCAACAGTGCCTCCCACTATCTCCACATTTCTGTATCTAGACGCCCCAGCAGCTAACTCTACTGCTCTCATCTGACGCGCCTCCTCATCAGCAAGTGAGGCTCGCAGCCTAAATCTCACGGCGATCCTTCTTCCATCCTCGAGATTCATCCGCCTCTCGAACCCTACGCCTCTTCGCATGATCTCGAGGGGGAGGTGGTGGAATCTCTGAAGTGGCGAATAGGGCCGCCATAACTGTGTCTTGAGCAGTCTCTGTAGAAGGGGCCTCAGACTCAGGCACCCTAGCCTCTAAGATCAAATTGATGTATGCGCAAAGACTATAGACCGCAGCCCAAAGGGTTGACACATCCACTTGAGGGGCTGGACGGTATAGCACCCGCAACTCTAAAGCGTCCAAGCGCTGATGAACCTCAGCGATCCTCCCCTCTATATGCTTGTTTCCGCTCCAAGCTCTCTTCTGCCTCATCAATTGACCTTTTCATCAAAGGTTGGATGTGATGCAGAAGTATAGCAATCTGTGCATCTAATTTCTAGACCCTAGCTATCGGGACCAGAGCGGGGAAAGGGGCTGAGCGATAGGAGCTCGGGGTAGGGCTACTACCCAGAATAGACACAACCGGGGTAGTGTCAGTGGAAGACTCCTGTGTAGGCGTGCGGGCATGTGCTATCGTATAAGCCAGATTGTCACCAAGTGTAGGCAACTTTGGACCGGACCCTCTGTGTGGAGCCTACTCATTCGCCTAATCCCTAATGAGGCCGATATCAACAGTTCCAGCGGGGTCTTAAGCTAATCAACGATCCATATAGGCACATTTGTGGACATGCATAGAGAAAGTATCATGCACGGGAAAGGGTAAGTAGTTGTGACGTTAAAAGCCCTCTCGTGCATTAACGCCTGTAGCAGCCAAGAAAAATACACCTCAATCCCCGCTATCATCGCTGCCATCAATATTGCTTGATCATATGTGACCATATTTTCAGCGGCAGTGGGGGAAGACAGTGGCAGAAAATCAACCACAAAAAAATTGCGCTGAAGGTGAGGTTAGCCTTCTTGATGGCTCCCATCGGCTCGGTCACCATGTCAGCACCCTCTCCATCAATAGACAAGTGTAGGTCCATCCACCTTTTGATGGTCTCTCTCAGCGATGGCTCACGCTGGAATTGGCCATCCTTGAAAATTTGCCACCGGTAGTCAAAATCGGTGGTGAGAGGGGTACGGTTGGCATCAACATTCTCGCCGTATAGATAACGGCGGATGGCAGACAGGGAGACATCAACCTGAATGCCAAATACTCAGACATGCTCCAGTGGGGCCTGCTTGGTGGGAGAAGCCCGCCTATCAATATGTGATCGAATAGTAGCTATGTAGGAGGTGTAGAACTCTCGGACCAACTCTTAACTATAACGTCCCAACAGACGCGCTGTCCACTCAAGTCGATGTCTGGTGAAGAGATTGTGGATCTCTGGCATAGTCGGGACGCTTCCCATAAGGAACCGTCGCTCCAATGTATGTGTTCGTGTCATTACTCCTTTTTCATTCAGGAACTGTGCATCGGAATAAACTTGATACTGTCTGTCGATAAACCATCGGTTGGGCTGCTCGGCAATCGGGGTGAGAGCACGAGTCGGTGAGATGGGTGTGGATTTAGAATTGTCATCCTCATCAGACGAGGCAGATTGTGCAGCGGTGGCGGGTGCAGGGACCTCAGCAGATCCAGAGGCTTCCTCCGACCACGAAACTCCTAAGGAGATAGACGCTCCTTCTTCATTGGTAGCTGACCCAGAAGGTGTGCCGGTCAGTGTGCGCTCCTCATCTTACTGGGAGGAAGTGACTACGCCGAACGCCACCTTTTTAGGTGTGGCTTTGGCAGCACGTGCATATCGGGATGGGGTTGAAGTGCTTAGGGGCACGTACTTGGGTTCACGCTTATAATCAGAGCCAATGACCAGGCGGGTAGATGGGGCGACAGACTTTGACCGCGCGTATACGTAGACTCGATATTGTTTTCCATAATAAATAGTACTTGTAAAGAATCAATATTAATACTAGAAGGAGAAAACAAGACAAGCAAAACCACACAAACTAAATAAAAGAATTAAGATGTAATTGCATTTCTATAGTAACAGTTAAACACGACAGACCAGGTTACGACTCTTCGTGAGTACAACGTACCTTCATGGGGTCCGTCATGCCTTACTTAAACTATATTTATGTGGATAACCTTGAAGGAAAGTCACTGACAAGTATGACGGTATATGCAGTACTGACCGTCACAGGTATGACGGTCCGGCATAAGTGTCCGTTAGAGGACACTTGAAAAAAAATGTGGAGACCCTTAGGAGATGGGTCCCTAACAAGTATGATTGTATATGCAGGATGGGCCATCGAGGGTATGACGATCCGTCATAGTTGTGCGTAGGAGGACACTTGGAAAAAGTATGGAGACCCTTAAGAGAGTGGTCTCTAATCTTCATAACGGTTATGATGGACGGACCATCGAAGGTATGACGGTCTGTCGCATGTGTCAGTTGGAGGACACTTAGAAAAAGTGGGATACCCTTAGGAATAGGGTCTCTGACAACCAGAGCGGTTGTGATGGATGGACCGTTGTGGGAGCGGCGGTCCGTTATATGTGACTGTTGGTGGACACTTGTAGAGAATTGGACAGTGGGGTGCTAGGGATTTTGGGACGGACCTAATGACGATCCGTCATTGTTACGACGGTCCGTCATCGGGGTCTCGTTCTATCATTCAGTGACAGAACTGGGGATGCCTCATTCATCCCCTATGACCCAAATTGAATTTTTACTGTTTTAACCTACATTTGTGTAAACGAAATACCTAGTAAACTAGCAATGCTAAAGCACCTATTTCTACAGTTTTAACACGGCAATTTTGAGGATTCTCAACCTAGGTCAGACAGAATTTGTATTAACGAATGAACCAATCAATAAAAACTAGGCTAGTACTAATTGATAAAAGAAACTGCAAAGTAAATGGGTGGAAATATGAGACACATACATGAGAATATGAGAAAAACAAGAGAGGAAGGTACTTGGTGATCAAGTAGAGACCCACAGCGTCAGACTGCGACTACTAGATAGTGATGTTTTTGAGTTGGTGAATTTGGGGAAAATGATAAGTTGTAAGAGGGGGGTAAGGATCTTTGGAAGTTGAAAAGGGAGGAAAATGGGATAAAGAGGGAAGGAATGGGGTAAAATGAAGGGGTGGGGGTTTTAAATCTTCAAATCTTAAAAAACCCCAGCCACGTCAGGTCGAGTACGCTTCATTAATGATGCCACGAGTCACCGATGACGGTCCATCGAAGTTGTGACAGTTCGTTGTTGGTTCTGTCGCATGTGCCCTAGTTTTGAAAATAACAGAAAGACGTGCCTGGCACGCCGGATTCATGCGACAGTTTGTCGCACCCGGGATGAGCCGTCGATGTATCCGTCAGTGACTGCTGCAGAGTGATTTTCTGCACAATTTCTTGGTGATGTACCTGCAAATTTAAAACTCATTAGTAGAAAATGCTATCATTACTAAATAGAAAAAAACTACAAGTATTGGGTTTCCACCAAAGAAGCGCCTGATTTAACATCGCGGCACGATTGAGGACACTTGATTATTCAACCTTCATCAAGATAGTATGCCTCTATCACTTCATTCACCGATGCAGTATGCCCAATATAGAGTTTTATTGATTCTCAATTCATCTTAAACCGCACTCCCTCCTTGGTTTGTAACTCAACTGCTCCATGAGGGAATGCTTGGTAATCAAGTAAGGGCCAGTCCATTTGGACATGAACTTGCCCGTAAGCCAACGCAACCTAGAACTATCTAAAAACACCTAATCCCCAATCATAAACTCTCATTTTTCACTTTTTAGGTCATTATCCTTCTTTATCTTTTGTTTGTAGGATACAACAGATACCGATTGTCCCTACAAATGTTGAAGGTCGCTTCTTAATTGTTAAACCGAAATTATACCTTCCCATTTTCCATATACACTAAGGCTCTACCCGTAGCAAGGAATGGCCTCCATAGAATAATACGCACATCAAAATCGACTTCGCAGTCAAGAATAAAAAAATCTGCCGAAAATATGAACGACTCCACTTTTACTAGCACATCGTGGAATATTCCTCTAGGAATTTTCACTATTCGATCAGCCATAAGTAGCCGCATCGTAGTGGGATTTGGGTGACCCAAACCTAACTTCTTGTAAATCGAGAGGGGCATGAGATTTATGCTTGCCTCAGATCACATAATTTTTTTGCAAAATGTAATGACCCGACTGTACAAAGAATAGTGAACGCATCCGGATCTTCTTTCTTTTGTACGAGAGATCTTGTAGCAATAGCACTACAATGCTGCATTCTATCATCCTCCTCGAAAGTGACCAATCTTTTCTTTGTAATCAGATCTTTCATAAACTTGACATAACCAGGCATTTGTTCTAGAGCTTCTACCCAAGGGACATTCATAGAAAGCTTCTTTGACATTGTTATAAAACATAAATATTTACTATCCACGGTCTTTTTCACTAATCTCTGAGGAAGGGGGGTGCTCTGGGCATGAAAATTACCTTTATAGGGACTTTCACATCTTTTACAGTGCTCTCTTCTACTTCACCACTACAATCTACAACCTTATCATTATCCTTTCTCACCTTTTCCTCATTAGACGACATAGGTGGATGAATGGTTTGCTTACCACCCCGAGTAGTGATTGCCATACAATGTGCATCATTTTTTAGATTTTGGACATTGTTGCTTAGAAGAGTGCCCGATTTCCGTGTCTTAATAGTCGCAGATAATTGGGCCATTTGCAACTCTATCTTCTTAATCGATATTGCATGTGAATTGACGTTTTTCCCAATACCTGCTAAATCACTCCTTAACTCTTTAATGTGCTCATCAGTAGCATCGAACCTCCTCATCATTTTGTGCAACATATCCTCAACTCGCGCCATACTATTTCCACCATCACTAGGAGTAATTTAACGGTTTTGAGGAGGGACATAGGGCCTATTCCTATCATTTCTGTTACCCTAGTTACCCCTGTTGAAGTTTTTGTCACGGTTGTAGTTTCCATCTCGGACATAATGACCCTCACGGTTATAGTTATCATAGATACGACCTTGTTTCCCTTTACCTTGGCGCAGATTATCCTGATGTGAGCCTTGGGTATTCGGTTAGAAACCCCCCGTCTGCTTGTTTACCGCATAGGAATCCTCCGCATAATAGCATTCATCATTTGGTGGTGGTTGTTTAGTCAAGTAGTTAACTTCGTTTATCTTTTCTGCACCCCCAGTGATATGATTTAATACCAACCCAAGCTCAGTTCTCATCTGAGCCATTTCTTCGCGAATATCATCTTTAGATGGGTTGTGAGTAGACTATACTGCGAAGGTATTTCTCCCAGTATCTGACATCCTAGTACTCTATGTTTTATTGTTCCGGGAGATTTCCTCTAACTTTTAAGCAATCTCAGCATAAGGACACTCCTCATAACATCCACCTGCTATAGTGTCCAACAACGCTTTATTATTATCATCATATCCCTGATAGAAGTATTCCTTTAGTGAATCATCATCTATATGGTTATTTGGGACGCTTTTAAAAAATGAGGTGAATCTACCCTAAGAACTAATAACTGACTCTCCTTGTAGTGCCACAAAGTTTTTCACTCCATCTTTGTGGTTTAGTTTCTTGGAGAATGGGTAGTAGGGCGTGCTAAGAAAACGTACCTTAGTTTGTTCCAAGTGAAAATTGAGTTGTAAAGGAGCTAAGTGAACCATATAGCAGCCTCTCCTGTCAGTGAGAGAGGAAACGCTCTTAGCCCAATTCCAATCAAGTCCAAGTCAGGCCTACCTACACAACTTTTACACACTGCTCGTACCTTAGTTATATGGGCATGTTGATCCTTAGAAGGTAGCCCTGAAAACAAACCTCTGGCAGTGAGCATTTGCATTAGGCTACCAGTTACCACAAAAGTGTTGCCTGGTGGTAAAGGGGGCAAGACAAGCGGCCCATCAGAGTCTTCTATATTGCCATAGCCTTTGTAGTATTCTTTGGGCCGTGGAGCAAGATTTTGTCCTCTCTGTTTGTTTTCACCCAGAGTATCGGGTAGCAAATGACCATGAACATCAAGCGGAGTTGGGATGTTCTTATTTGGATTATCATCATTAATTCCCATGTTTCAGTTCATGTTGTGAAGTGTACGCTCGAATTCGTGATCTTAGGAAAACAAGGGTTCTCTTCCTCTCCGTGTATTTGGCATACAAGGAAGATGGTCCTGCAAGAATAAAAAATAATAAACAGAGTAAAATTAAGAAAATATCGAACTATAGTAATAAGTTTAAGTAAATCTAAAAGCTATTTTCCCCATCAGCGGCGCCAAAATTAGATACGCTCAAATTTACTTCTCAAATAAGAAGTGAAGCGGTCATGTCAAGTAAATAACCAAACTAATGAGGTTGGGATCGTTCCCACAAGGAAAATAGTTTAGACTTAACTTCAATCAATTATTAGTATTGTTCAGTCAATTACTTCCTTGGAAAGCAAAAATGATGAAAAGGGGATTTTCTATTTCTGAATAAATGAAAATAACATTCGAAATCAAAGGAGACAAATAACAGCTTCAAATGTTGAAGTTTAATCAATTAATAAAAGTAACTAAGGTTTATTTGTTTCCCGCAGGTTCATAACTTGATAATTCTAACTATAAAAATTCATTCCTATTATCTCGCATGCAATGTGATAAGTTATGTATTGCTAAATCCTTTGTCCGGTATCTTGAAAATTTCACTCTGCACCTTGGTCCGGCTACATGTGTTACTATACTAACCCTTACATTTACCTCATATTAAACATCACATTCGATAGTTGACTAAGTTATTACCTCGTACCAATCAATACTAGCCAATTTGATAGTATACACTAAATCTGTGTTGATAATTATTATCCTATTATCTACCTCCTTGGTCCGTCAAGTATGATTAAGGTGAGTTCTAACGTCGTCCATCCGTTAAAAATACATCTAAGCGAAAGAATTATCAATACATGAAAGACACTATTCTAGAATTGTTATTTTAGTTAGGTTTTACCTCATTATTGTAACGACCTGTTTAGTCGTTTTGAGCAGCAGACTTTATTTCTGGAAAAACTGGCAGAAGCGACGGACCCCACGACGGACCGTCGCAGGGTCTCGTTTCAAAACACTTAGAAAATCTGAAATTGGGTACAAAAAATCGACTCTCTGAACTTTGTGACGGAATGGCAGGACGGACCGTCACAGGTGTGACGGACCGTCACAGACCCTTGGTGGAAATTGGGTCTCTGAACTCTGCGACGACCTGCAGGATGGACCGTCGCAGGCACGACGGCCCGTCACAGGTTGCGCATATCCCAGGCAGAATCGGATTTCCTTACACGTTTTAAGGGACGTTTTTGGACTATTCCTTCCTTAATTATAGATTTTGTGGGTTTATATTAATAACTCAAATTCTTGGGGGTTAAAGGAGGTAACCCTAAGTTAAATAGTGGGGTATTATTGCCATCTTTTATTCTTAATTATATACTAATTAGGGTAAAAGAAAGAGGGTTTGAATAAGAAAATAGAAAGAACAAGAAGGGAGAGAGATAAACGATCGAGAAGAAGAGGAAAACACCAAGCTTTGAGGATTAACTTGCTTGATTTCAATTCTTCGGTGGAGGTAGGTTATGGTTTTCATGCTTCATAAGTAAACTCTTAATAGTGAATGATATGTATTGGTAGTATTGTAAACCCTACTATATGCTTAATGGTATGTTTGCATGAATATGATTATGTGATTGGGATAAGATAAGCATGATGAAAATATTGAATCCCAAATCTTGAAAAGAAACTTTAATATACATTATTAATGATGATGCCTTGGTATAGAAGAAGGCTTGATGAATAAAAGTAATGGTATTGATGATGCCTTGGAATAGAGAAGGCTTGATGATTTACAGAATGATATTAGTGGATCGGAGTGTCACGTTCCGACACATAGTATTAGTGGATCGGAGTGTCACGTTCTGACACATAGAATTAGGGGATCCGAGTGTCACGTACCGACACATGTAGGGGATCGGAGTGTCACGTTCCGACACATGTAGGGGATCGAAGTGTCACGTTCCGACACATGTAGGGGATCGGAGTGTCACGTATCGACACATGTAGGGGATCGGAGTGTCACGTTCCGACACATATAATTAGGGGATCGGAGTGTCACGTTCCGACACATAGAATTAGGGGATCGGAGTGTCACGTACCGACACATAGTAGTAGGGGATCGGAGTGTCACGTACCGACACAAGAAGAGGAAAGATAATGAATCTTGAAAGATGATAATATACTCAACTTAATATACTTAATTCCCAAATGATTATGGTGTTGAGGCTTGAGCCCTCATGGATGAACTTGATGGTACTTATTGATGATTATAATACTTGTTGTTGCTACATGTTGAGTTTTATAGTTGATTTACGATAATATTGATATATACTGTTCCCTATTTTGAGTTAGCCGATGATATCTACTCAGTACCCGTGTTTTGTACTGACCCCTACTTTTATGTTTTTGTTCTTGTTATTTGTGGAGTGCAGCAAACGTGCCGTCATCTTCGACTCAACAGTAACTCAAGCCAGTCTTCGTCACACGGGATCGTCAGGGTGAGCTAACGCTTCTAGCTTGGACTGGATCTTCTCCTTCATGTCTTGATGCCTTGAACTCCGGCATGGACTAGCTTCTTATGTATTTTTAGCTTCTTAGATACTCTTAGTTTAGTAATTTAAAGGTAGATGTTCTTGTGATGATGACTTCCAGTTTCTGGGGATAATGATAAGCTTTTGAGTTATAGAAGTTGATTATTTATTTTTACTTATGAGTTTAAGTTTTCCGCATTACTTTCTGTTTATATTAAATTGAAATGTTAAGGTTTAGATTGGTTGGTTAGCTCACATAGGAGGGTAAGTGTGGGTGCCAGTCGCGATCCGATTTGGGTCGTGACAAAACTTGGTATCAGAGCATTAGGTTCGTTGATCTCATCACACAAGAAAAGGTCTAGTAGAGTCTTAAGGAACGGTAGGGGGATGCCTTTACTTTTCCTTGAGAGGCTATAAGACTTTAGGAAAATTTCACTCTTTCATTCTTTCTTTCGTGCTACTACTTGAGTCCAATTGGTATCTAGGCAATACGAATTGGTATCTGACCATCTTCACTCTCTTTCACAGATGGTTAGAACTAGAGCAACGACTACGCCAACACCAGCACCGGCGGGACAGGGTGCGTCTGAGCCAGCCACTGGGGCTGTAGCTCGAGGAAGAACAGCGGCAAGAGGCCGTGGTAGAGGTCGTGGGAGGACGTCCTCTAGGGGAAGAGGACGAGCACCTTGCCCATCTGGTACTAGGGCGGTGACTCCTCCACCGACTGAGGAAGTGATAAGAGAGGGGGAGGATGGGGTGAATGAACAAGTGCAAAATGAGGAAATGCTACCCCAACCTACCCCAGAGATGATCAATCAGGTTCTGGCTTATCTTAGCGGGTTATCTGATCAGGGCCAGACACCCCCAGTGTTTTCTGCACCAGCACCTCAGGCTCCGGAGGTACAACATGCGGCTACTATTGCTCCCCGCATGGATGTTCCATTGGAAATAGGTACATTTCCTCGTCTGACTACAGGGCCTGTAATGACAAGTGATCAGCATGAACTTTTCAGTAAGTTCTTGAAATTGAAACCTCCGGTCTTCAAGGGTGCTGAATCGGAGGATGCTTATGATTTTCTGGTTGACTGTCACGAGCTACTACACAAGATGGGTATAGTAGAACGGTTTGGTGTGGAGTTTGTGACTTATCAGTTTCAAGGGAACGCCAAAATGTGGTGGCGGTCACATATTGAGTGTCAACCAATAGAGGCACCACCTATGACTTGGGCCTCGTTCTCTAGCTTGTTTATGGAGAAGTATATCCCCCGGACTTTGAGGGATAGGGAAAGGGATGAGTTCCTGAGCCTAGATCAAGGTAGGATGTCGGTTAATGCTTATGAGGCTAAGTTCCGTGCACTATCCAGATATGCCACTCAACTCTGTTTCAGTCCTCAAGAGCGGATTCGCCGGTTTGTGAAGGGGTTGAGGTCAGAATTGCGGATTTCGGCCTTACAGGTAGCGGCAACGGCAAAATCCTTCCAAGAAGTGGTAGACTTTGTGATAGAAGTGGAAGGAGTGAAGCCAGACGACTTCACACAAAGCCAGACGACTTCACCACAACATCGGCATCAAAAAGACTTCGAAAGGGAGGTGAGTTTAATGGTTCTTACACTAGAGGACAGGGTTCGGGAAGTTACTCAGTCCGACCAATTCAGTCTTCACTACAGACTGTAGTTGGGGGACCACCTCAGACCGGTCAACACTTCTCTGAGGGGCCTATGATTGACTCCAGAGAATGCTATGGATGTGGGGAGATTGGACATATTAGGAAAAATTGTCCCAGATAAAGTTATAGACCCCCAATAGCTAGAGGTAGAGGTGGTCATGGTAGAGGCCGTTATTCTGGAGGACGTGGTGGTCTAGGTAATGGTGGTCACCAAAACGGCAGAGGTAATGGGCAAACTGGGGCCACTACATCACAACATGGTAGGGGCAACGGACAGACGAACGATAGGACCCATTGTTACGCTTTCCCTGGGCGGTCTGAAGCGGAGGCGTCTGATGCTGTCATCACAGGTAATCTTTTGGTTTGTGATTGCATGGCTTCTGTATTATTTGATCCCGGAACCACATTTTCTTATGTATCTTCCGCATTTGCTAATGGTCTTAATTTACATTGTGAATTACTTGATATGCCTATTCGTGTCTCTACTCCGGTGGGTGAGTCTGTGGTAGTTGAAAAGGTATATGGGTCTTGTTTGGTAAACTTTGTGGGGAGCAACACTTATGTAGATTTGGTTATCTTAGAAATGGATGATTTTGATGTGATTCTGGGTATGACTTGGCTTTCTCCGCAATTTGCAATCTTGGATTGTAATGCTAAAACGGTGATGTTAGCCAAGCCTGGGACAGACCTGTTAGTGTGGGAGGGTGACTACACTTCCAATCCGGTGCGTATCATCTCCTTTCTTCGTGCTAAGAAATGGTTAGTAAAGGGTGTTTAGCTTTCTTGGCACATCTCAAGGATGACACTACCCAAGTACCTTCGATTGAGTCGGTTTAAGTAGTTCGTGAGTTTCTGGATGTGTTCCCTGCAGATCTTCCCGGTATGCCACCGGATAGGGATATTGACTTCTGTATTGATCTTGAACCCGGTACTCGCCCCATTTCTATACCCCCTTATAGAATGGCTCCCGCGGAGTTAAGAGAGTTAAAAGCACAACTTCAAGAGTTATTGAACAAAGGCTTCATTAGACCAAGTGCATCTCCTTGGGGTGCTCCGGTTTTGTTTGTAAAGAAAAAGGATGGCAGTTTTCGAATGTGCATAGACTACAGACAACTGAATAAGGTAACCATAAAGAACAAGTACCCTCTTTCTCACATTGATGACTTGTTCGATCAGTTACAAGGTGCTTGTGTCTTCTCTAAGATTGACTTGAGATCCGATTATCATAAATTGAAAATACGGGCAACGGATGTGCCAAAGACTGCTTTTCGAACGAGGTATGGGCATTACGAATTTGTAGTGATGTCTTTTGGTCTTACGAATGCCCCTGCTGTGTTCATGAGCTTGATGAACGGGATTTTTAAGCCATATTTGGACCTCTTCGTGATCGTGTTTATTGATGATATATTGGTATACTCAAAGAGCAAGAAGGAACATGAAGAGCATTTGAGAATGGTATTGGAAATGTTGAGGGAGAAAAAGCTTTATGCCAAGTTCTCTAAGTGTGAGTTTTGGCTAGATGCAGTGTCCTTCTTGGGCACGTGGTTTCTAAGGATGGAGTGATGGTGGATCCTTCTAAGATTGAGACAGTGAAGAATTGGGTAAGACCTACTAATGTGTCAGAAATAAGGAGCTTTGTTGGGTTAGCTAGCTACTACCGCCGATTTGTCAAGGGATTCTCTTCTATTGCTTCCCAATTGACGAACTTGACTAAGCAGAATGTTCCATTTGTATGGTCGGACGAATGTGAGGAAAGCTTTCAGAAGCTCAAGACTTTGTTGACTACCGCACCTATCCTTACCTTGCCAGTACAGGGTAAGAACTTCATTGTTTATTATGATGCATCCTATTATGGGTTGGGTGCAGTACTAATGCAAGAGAAGAGTGTGATTGCTTATGCTTCAAGACAATTAAAAGTGCATGAACGTAACTATCAAACTCATGATTTGGAATTGGCTGCGGTAGTGTTTGCATTAAAGCAATGGAGACACTATTTATATGGGGTTAAGTGTGAGGTCTACACGGATCATCGTAGCTTTCAGTATGTCTTTACTCAGAAAGATTTGAACATAAGACAGAGGAGATGGATGGAACTACTGAAGGACTATGACATCACTATTTTGTATCATCCGGGGAAGGCGAATGTTGTAGAGGATGCTTTAAGTAGAAAGGCGGGAAGCATGGGAAGCCTAGATCACTTGCAAGCTTCTAGACGCCCACTGGCTAGAGAGGTTCAAACTCTAGCTAATGACTTGATTAGATTAGAAGTAAATGAGAGGGGAGGATTGTTGGCTTCTGTGGAGGCAAGATCTTCCTTTCTTGACAAGATTAAGGGAAGACAGTCTGATGATGAGAAACTGCGCAGAATTCAAGATAAGGTATTGCGAGGAGAGGCTAAGGAGGCACAAATTGATGAGGAAGGTGTTTTGAGGATCAAGGGAAGGGTATGCGTACCCCGCGTCGATGATTTGATCAACACTATTCTGACAGAGGCTCATAGTTTGAGGTATTCGATACATCCGGGTGCAACCAAGATGTACCGTGACCTAAAGCAACACTTTTAGTGGAGTAGAATGAAGCGTGACATTGTGGATTTTATTGCCAAATGTCCAAACTGTCAACAAGTAAAGTATGAACACCAAAGGCCCGGAGGAACACTTCAGAGAATGCCCATTCCGAATGGAAGTGGGAAAGAATTGCAATGGATTTTGTGGTTGGTCTTCCGAAGACAATGGGTAAGTATGACTCTATTTGAGTGATTGTTGATAGGTTAACTAAATCTGCTCATTTCATTCCGGTCAATGTGACTTACAATGCAGAAAAGTTAGCCAAACTTTACATCTAGGAAGTGGTGCGATTGCATGGGGTTCCACTATCCATCATATCAGATAGAGGTACGCAGTTTACTTCTATGTTTTGGAAAACATTGCATGCAGAATTGGGTACTAGGTTGGACCTTAGTACTGCGTTCCATCCTCAGACCGATGGTCAGTCTGAGAGAACGATTCAAGTGTTGGAAGATATGCTTCGTGCATGTGTGATAGAGTTTGGTGGCCATTGGGATAGCTTCTTACCCTTAGCGGAGTTTTCATACAATAATAGCTATCACTCAAGCATTGATATGGCTCTATTTGAAGCATTGTATGGTAGGAGATGTAGGTCTCCCATTGGTTGGTTTGATGCATTTGAGGTTAGGCCTTCGGGTACCGATCTTTTGAGGGATTCGATAGAGAAAGTGAAGTCTATTCAAGAAAAACTTCTAGCGGCGCAAAGTAGACAAAAAGAATATGCAGATCGAAAGGTCAGAGACTTAGAGTTCATGGAGGGTGAACAAGTCTTGTTGAAAGTTTCACCAATGAAAGGGGTGATGCGGTTTGGTAAAAGGGGTAAACTAAGTCTAAGGTACATTGGACCATTTGAAGTACTTAAGCGAGTAGGAGAGGTGGCTTATGAGTTAGCCTTGCCTCCAGGGCTGTCCGGAGTGCATCCGGTATTCCATGTGTCTATGTTGAAAAGATATCATGGGGATGGAAATTACATTATCCGTTGGGATTCCGTTTTGCTTGATGAGAACTTGTCTTATGAGGAGGAGCCTGTTGGTATTTTAGATAGAGAAGTTCTCAAGTTGAGGTCAAGAGAGATTGCATCCATCAAGGTGCAATGGAAGAATCGACCGGTTGAAGAAGCCACTTGGGTGAAGGAGGCAGATATGCAAGAAAGATACCCACATCTGTTTAAAGATTCAGGTACTCCTTCCCGCCCTTGTTCTTCTTCTTGTGATCGTTCGAGGACGAACGATGGGTAAATTGGTATCTATTGTAACGACCTGTTTAGTCGTTTTGAGCAGCAGACTTTATTTCTGGAAAAACTGGCAGAAGCGATGGACCCCACGACGGACCGTCATGGGCACGACGGACCGTCGTAGGGTCTCGTTTCAAAACACTTAGAAAATCTGAAATTGGGTACTAAAAATCGACTCTCTGAACTTTGTGACGAAATGGCAGGACGGACCGTCACAGGTGTGACGGACCGTCACAGACCCTTGGTGGAAATTGGGTCTCTGAACTCTGCGATGACCTGCAGGACGGACCGTCGCAGGCACGACGGCCCGTCACAGGATGCGCAAATCCCAGGCAGAATCGGATTTCCTTACACGTTTTAATGGACGTTTTTGGACTATTCCTTCCTTAATTATAGATTTTGTGGGTTTATATTAATAACTCAAATTCTTGGGGGTTAAAGGAGGTAACCCTAAGTTAATTAGTGGGGTATTATTTCCATCTTTTATTCTTAATTATATACTAATTAGGGCAAAAGAAAGAGGGTTTGAATAAGAAAATAGAAAGAACAAGAAGGGAGAGAGAGAAACGATCGAGAAAAAAGAGGAAAACACCAAGCTTTGAGGATTAACTTGCTTGATTTCAATTCTTCGGTGGAGGTAAGTTATGGTTTTCATGCTTCATAAGTAAACTCTTAATAGTGAATGATATGTATTGGTAGTATTGTAAACCCTACTATATGCTTAATGGTATGTTTGCATGAATATGATTATGTGATTGTGATAAGATAAGCATGATGAAAATATTGAATCCCAAATCTTGAAAAGAAACTTTAATATACATTATTAATGATGATGCCTTGGTATAGAAGAAGGCTTGATGAATTAAAGTAATGGGATTGATGATGCCTTGGAATAGAGAAGGCTTGATGATTTACAGAATGATATTAGTGGATCGGAGTGTCACGTTCCGACACATAGTATTAGTGGATCGTAATGTCACGTTCCGACACATAGTATTAGTGGATCGGAGTGTCACCTTCCGACACAAAGAATTAGGGGATCGGAGTGTCACGTACCGACACATGTAGGGGATCGGAGTGTCACGTTCCGACACATGTAGGGGATCGGAGTGTCACGTTCCGACACATGTAGGGGATCAGAGTGTCACGTACCGACACATGTAGGGGATCGGAGTGTCACGTACCGACACATGTAGGGGATTTCAGTGTCACGTTCCGACACATGTAGGGGATCGGAGTGTCACGTTTCGACACATGTAAGGGATCGGAGTGTCACGTACCGACACATGTAGGGGATCGGAGTGTCACGTTCCGACACATAGAATTAGGGGATCGGAGTGTCACGTTCCGACAAATAGAATTAGGGGATCGGAGTGTCACGTACCGACACATAGTAGTAGGGGATCGGAGTGTCACGTACCGACATAAGAAGAGGAAAGATAATGAATCTTGAAAGATGATAATATACTCAACTTAATATACTTAATTCCCAAATGAGTATGGTGTTGAGGCTTGAGCCCTCATGGATGAACTTGATGGTACTTATTGATGATTATAATACTTGTTGTTGCTATATGTTGAGTTTTATAGTTGATTTACGATAATATTGATATATACTGTTCCCTATTTTGAGTTGGCCGATGATATCTACTCAGTACCCGTGTTTTATACTGACCCCTACTTTTATGTTTTTCTTCTTGTTATTTGTGGAGTGCAGCAAACGTGCCGTCATCTTCGACTCAACAGTAACTCAAGCCAGTCTTCGTCACACCGGATCGTCTGGGTGAGCTAATGCTTTTAGCTTGGACTGGATCTTCTCCTTCATGTCTTGATGCCTTGAACTCCGGCATGGACTAGCTTCTTATGTATTTTTAGCTTCTTAGATAATCTTAGTTTAGTAATTTAAAGGTAGATGTTCTTGTGATGATGACTTCCAGTTTCTGGGGATAATGATAAGCTTTTGAGTTATAGAAGTTGATTATTTGTTTTTACTTATGAGTTTAAGTTTTCCGCATTACTTTTTGTTTATATTATATTGAAATGTTAAGGTTTAGATTGGTTGGTTCGCTCACATAGGAGGGTAAGTGTGGGTGCCAGTCGCGATCCAATTTGGGTCGTGACAATTATTCACCTACGGTTCCCATAACCCTAGTTATTGAGTTTAGTTACCCATAGTCCTAATCACAATATTAAAATATATGATATAAGAATTCATGCATTTACTTTAATGAGAAAGAGTAAAAAAATTTTTACTTGATTAATCTACAAAAATCACAAAAAATCAATTACTGTAATTAATTGAAGACTAAAGATTCTCCAAAAGTGTAATAATAATCACCAAGTCTAATCCACAAAAGAAGCTAAAATAACAAAAAATCTAACAAAGAGTCTAAAAATAATCAAGAGTCTAACAAAGAGTCTAAAAAATAATCAAGAGTCTAACCCCAAAAACGAGATTTTTTGAACTATTTACAATAATAAAAACCTAATTAAATAAGGACTCTATTTGCTTCAAAACGTTGTTGGGTCGACGGACCTCGCGACGGATCGTCGTGGTTACGACGGGCCATCATGGATTCTATCATACCATACGTGTTCAATTTCTTCTGCTGCTCTCTTCTTTACCCTCGATGGCAGGTATGACGGAACGTCACAGGCACAATGGTCCATCGAGTGTCTCCGTTCGAAAACACTTAAACTCTTGGAAATTGGGTACTAGGATTACTTCTCTGATCTTCATGACAAACCAACAAGACGGTCTATTACGCACTCCCTAACCCCACACTTGGTTAGAATTCCCCATTTTCCTTCAGTAACTGCTCTACAATTCCACCTACGGACCGTCACGAACACGACGAATCGTCACATGTTCCGTAGGTGGTACTTTTCTGTATTTCATGCTCAAAACCCCCGCATTTATCTTTTAGTTAGATTTCCTACAAATAAAGAGAATATTACACAAAAATTAGTACAAAAAGGTTTTTGGACAGACTAAACTTAAGGAAAAACATTAAAAATACGTGAAACCACGGTATTTCATATCCATCCTTGAACCCTCCTCCATTTAAGGAGTCATTTCGAAAAGATTTCAAATAGGGTTTTCAAACTCTATTTCCTTCTATATTTGATTTTAAGCACGGGTCTTCTTGTAAAAGTGTTTTAATGGTTTAAATATGTTTATTATAGTATGAATTGATGATTTCAATGTCCAAACCATATGGATCTCATGTTTATGCGTATTTCAAAAGTTAGGCTTAAGAACTGGGTTAAATGACCATGTTAATGTAGGGTATGAACTTTGGTTTTCTTATGTTTTTAGTTTGGTTTAGCTACTGACCTAAGGGACTTTGTATGATCAAATATTGAGAAATTGTTATAGGTGATGATGGTTTGGGTATATAGTGAGTTGCTTATATTGTGTAATCCTTATTATAAATTGCTCTTGAGTGGTATGGTCCACTTTCTTGGTGGCAGTGTTTATCGGATCAACTTGATATTACATTGAAATTTTTGTGAGTGTGTCTTTGAAAGCCTAGTATATAAAATGAAGTGATATCGAAGATAAGTCTTGTCTTGTGTTTAGTGAAGTTAAATTGCATGTGGCTTGGATTATGCCTATGTAAAGTATATGACTTTGTGAAGCATGTCAAGTGTGTGAATTGATGAATGTAGGTCTAAAGCATGTATATAGACTTATTTTAATTAAATGATGCTTGTATGCAATATATGCTCGCAAGTACACACACACACCTAAATGAATATATGAAGCTTATATTAGTATGTAGAGGAGTTTTGGGGTGAAAACTCTTCCTGATTTTAGATGAAGTGTTAGTAGGAATGTCACTACATCCTAAGAGCTTTCTAAGATAGGCCAGAGGATGAATGTCCTTCGTGAGTTGAGATGTGGTGTTCAGTAGCTATCCTTAACCTATAGTTTAAAATGTTTAGAATCCGTAGGGTTATGTCTAGCACCGAGACGATATGAAGAAGAGGTGGTTACACTTCGTGAGTTCAGACGTTGTATGCAAATGTACTTCTTGAGATGAGTACTCCTCATGAGTACAAAATTAGTTACTTAGTAGCAATTTCCTTTCCCTTAACTATGTGCCCGCATAGGTGTAGCTATTGGGAAAGCCATGTAAAAGCTAATAATAATGGCCTTACTCTAGGCAAGTGAGGATCCCTCATCATATTGGAGTTAATGTTCGGATTCCATATATGTCTCTCATGGTCGATGTCATCTTAGATAACTCACACAAAAGAAACGATGTGGTAAGTCTTCTAAAATGAGTGTTCTACTTAGGTTAAGTAGTGGAATGGGACACTATTTATCCATTGCACTAAGTAGGGAATACTAAAGGGGATTCATTGGGAGACTTATTTGAATTGATTGAACTAAGTCTCCTAAAAGAACGTACTACTTAGGATAGGTGGTGGTATGAGACGCTATCTATCAATTGCACTAGGTAGGACCTTTTGAAAGGGGAGTCTTGGTACCAAGTCTTCAAAAAGAGTTCACTACTTAGGGTAGGTGGTGGTATGGGACGCCATCTACTCATTTCACTAAGTAGGCATTCCAAAAGGGAATTCTTGGTGTGTTGTTGGGTGTTCTTCTATTTTATTGCTATTAAGTGGGTATTTGTTATCCCGAGGTGAGTATTCCTAAAGGAAGGAAGTCTTGAGGGTAGCTTTGGTGTGTATTCAAGGAGGTATATGTGTACTTTCTTCATGTGTTACCTTAGGTAGTCTTAGGATGACCTTTGAAGGGAAACTCCTACAAAAATGATGCTTATTTCTCATTGGAAATGCTTTGCAAGTTTCACTATTTTGGAGTCTAAGTAGTTCATTGTAAGTTTCAAATGGACTTACTATAATGTTTGAGGTGTTTTACTATAAGGTTTCCTTTTGAGTTTAAAAAAATTAGTAAAATTCTGCTCTAAGTATTAAATGATGATTCTTATAGTGTTTTGCTTTTATATTGTTGTAAGTTTTACTTATTTGGAATGAAATGTTATTTTTCTAAAATGTCCTTTCTCACATGTATTTTCATATCCCATACATAGAGAACATTTTTTGTACGAACCCCATATTTTTCTATACTTAATAGGTATAGGTTGAAGGCTTTTTGGAAGATTCGAAAGCGAAGCTTCGGAAATCCACTCTTTCAAGAATCGGAATATTCTCATATACTCGAGAACATAGTCTATTTTTTTCTAGTTTTATTATTAAGACTTATTATGTATTTCTCTTTTAATGTAAAGGCCCGTGTCCCTAAGATATTATGTTGTGTCTTAAGTTTGTCTTGTGATGATGAGATTTATTAAGTATTTATGAAATATTTCCTTTTTAATAATTTATTCATGAAATTATTTAACTCTGCACTACTTTTCATGTGTTTTGTAATGAACTATAGTTGAAGGGCTTGTACAAGACCTCAAAGGGTCAAGTACGCCCAGTCACGAAATGATGAGTCTCCCTAACTTCTAGGGGGTAGTTTTGGGTCGTGACATGGATACTACTCATAATCGCACATAAATCTATTTATCATACTTTGAGGCATAAACAATTCATACAATACATTACATCTCTTTTATCTTATTCTTTCCTTAAGCAACCCTCAAGTGTTACATCTCTTTTATCTTATTCTTTCCTTAAGCAACCCTCAAGTGTACCTAGTACAATGTATCACCTTGAGTTCATATTATAATAGTCTTTCATAGATATGAAGCATAACACAACCACATACATTTATAAGACTTAAGCTCCTGATAGACATCAACTTCACATAAGGACCATCACCTAAGACAACTCCTAAATCACACAAGTGCAGTGTGTAGATAGCACCCCATAATACTACTTCAACCAAGTGTATCTAAGAATTTACCCAAGAATAGGCATAACGTACTTAACAAGTCATAAATCTTTCATTCATAATTAGATAGACGGATAAATACTTCATAGAGTCATTTAAGGATTCTTTCCATTCCTACAACCTTAGTCATAACTCATTTAGTTCATGTGATAGGTAAACCACTTTCATAACCCCTTCACAAGCTTACTTGTGCAATGTATACATGGTTTATGATACCCCCACATGTACGATGTAAACCCATTTAGAAGCAATAAGTTTAATTCACACACATACACATATTTCATTTCTTAATCATAGCAAAATCGCTTAAAAATGCATTCATACAATTCATACATAACATCACATAAGTCATTCTTGTATACATGTACTAATCTTATCCTTTCTTAAAGTTACCTTCTGCAATGCATAAGTAGGGGCCATAATCCTTCCTATTCTAAGTAATCCTCTCAAGGAGTTGCGATTCGAGTCCATACTCTTATCTTTGTTCATTAATTTCATTAGGAGCTTTATCCACAACCGACATAGTTTATGTGAGCTACATGGAATCCAGTGTGCTACTCCAACACAGAAAAAAAGGGTTAACAATTGCCTATGGTGTAACCAATCGTACATAGCTATATAAGTGGTATCCACAAGCTATTACCTATGGGTCACATAGATATGAAACATGAAGATTTCTTCTAGAAACCTTGCCTTACTAGCATTGAGGTTTTTATCTCATGAGACAACTACTTTGTTGGACCATAACACACTTTCATGCATAGACCACACTACACAACTTAGCATAGGAGACCAGTCAAATTCATATTACACTAAAGACTCCTAAATTGTGCTATTCATAAATTGACATAGGGGTACATAGGTAAGGGATTATTAACCATTTTAACTCATCAATGGCAGTACCTATAGTTTAACCTAACATTTATATACACGTAGTTATGCAATAGACATACAGCCCAGCTCAAAACTAGAATAGGAAAGTAGGCATAAACTTAACATGGTATCACCAGAAGCACATGCTCACATGTTCATCAATTTTCCTTAAAGTCCATGTTCAACACATATACAATGACAATAAAGTAAACACCGCCAGCGTAAGGGTATCATACCACACAATTCCGTACAAGGTTTCGCCTGCTACAATACTATAAGAAAAGTAGAGGAGATAAGCATTATTACCAATTTCTCACACTTTGATCGTCATTAATCAATACACCTTGTTTATAAATAATTCATATATAGGGAAGTATCTATATGTAATTGAATCATAAAAGAAATCATGTACAAGTTTCTACAAGGTCATACTATAGCATAATACAAGGCATCTCATATATACTAGAAAGTAGAGTGTCTTAGATCACTTTCTAACATGCTTCACTTTGATTAGCACAGCTAACATTCATAATATACCAATAATACCAACGTAGGGCAGTAGCTAAAATCATATACATCACGTTTAAATCATGCTTCACCACATCTAGAACTTGGATTTCATCATGTACATAACATTATCAATCCATAGACTCGAAGAACCTACATAAATTCATGTAAGTCTTATTTAATCTGATCATAAAGGATTTATATCCACAATTCATCTCTAATACCAAAATAAGGAAGTGGCTACAATCATCTTCACCTATTAGAATTTAATATTAACTCATAAAAAGGGCATTATTATAGTAAATCATGGAAATCTAAGCTAAACATGTTCAAATATTCATATATTGATCCACATGGATCCTTAATCATCAATTAATTATTAAATCACGTAAATAACAATAGGTATAAGTAATTTAAGATAAGATAATTACAATTCAAACAATACCAAGCCATGATCACAAAACCCATGCAAGGACTAAATCAATTTAGGGAAGGAACATGGGTTCATTATGCAATTAGATTAAAATCACGTTAAAACGAATACATTAACATCAATTGATCCTAATTTAACCATTTAAAACATTTTTATAAAGAACTCATGGCTAGATTGAAGAAGAAGAGATTTGATCATGAAACCTTCTCTGAAAATTTGAGAAGACCTCTCCAAGTGAAAGGTTTTTTTGAGATGAAGTATCACTATATCTTTGAATAGTTTAAAACCTCTAAAACTTGGTGAAGAATCCATGAGAATTATATCTACAAGTTGTTCTTGTGCTTCAACAACAATAGAGGTTTCTAGAGAGAATTGGTTCTGGAGAGAAGGTTTAATTCGTGAGCATGGGATCGAGAATGGGTTGTTCACGTTTTAGACAACTTATATACACCATAAAATAGGTAGATTAATCAATTAGATTAATGTTAGGATGTGATTTTAATTTATCATTAACCCCTTCAATAAAACAGTTGCATGGTAGATATTGCTGGCCACCATCGATGGATCACCATCGACTGGGCATTGGTCAATCGACAGGCCATCTGTGGCTTCGGTCAATTGGACCTTGGCCTTTTTTTGGGTCTATAATTTCCCAGGCTAAGTTTCCAATGAAGATACCTCACCAACGGGCCGTTGTTTAACCATGTGGACGTTATTTGGTTCAATCGATTGAAATTGCCATGACAGTGTCTAGACTATCCTTGTTTTCTTCTTGTGGGCCCTTTTGCGGGGTCATTTTGAAGTTGTATCAAGAAGTTTACAACGTAAATACAACCCTTTACAAGTTATAGACCTCCCACATGAGTTTCACCCAAATCAAATATACATAACACGTCCAAACAGGCTAGGCCCCATCAAGATACACTAAGACTCTAAAGGGCTATCTTTCGAACGTCTTAGCCGTTCATCAACCTTTGACCTCCAATCTTAGAGAAACTCCACATACTACCATTAAACTTCATTATATCTCATTTTAAGACTTCATAATCTCATGACATAAACATACAAGAATGTATAAAGACATGAAGCACATAGGCGACTCGTCGTCGAACGTCTTGGTCGTCCCTTGACGTTTGACTTCCAAATAACCTCAAACTTCATACTTCCTCTAAACCATATTATCACGACCCTAAAGTAACCCGTATAATTTATGGAGAATCCTTGTTTCGTGATCGGGCGTACTTGACCCTTTGGGGTCTTGTACAAGCTTTTTAACTAACGTTCATAAATAATACATGAAAAGTAGTGTGAAATTAAATATTTTCAAGAACATTTAATAACAACTAATATTTCATAAATATTTATAGAACCTCATCGTCACAGCCCTTTACATTGAAAGAAAATATATATGGATGTGAAAGACATCTATTGTTCAAAACGAATTCTTTTTACTACTATTTATTTTCGAGCTAATAGTGTCCTCCCCAAATAAAACATTATCGAGATAGGCAAAAGCTATGTGAAAGTTGCAGAATATAAGTCTTTAAATAAGAAACTAAGAAAAGGACTATGCCCTAATATATGAGGACATACATAGTCTTGAGAGGAACTTTCCCAAGCTTCGCCTTCAAACCTTCAAAATCTTACAACCTTAACTTATAGAGTATAGAAAATAATGGAGTTAATACAAATAATGTGATAAGTATGTCATATGCAAAATCATGCAAAAAGAGAAATTTTAGTAAAACACGCTTTCATGACAAATAATTATAAAATTCATGAATTTATAAACAACAAAACATAAGGAATATTGTTTAACACTTAAAAAGTATTTCGATAATTTTAAAACCAAAGGAACACGTTACATTAACTTCCCAAAACATCACAATGAGCTTAAATTGAAATTAGAGTGAACTATTTTGAACCTTAAGAGTGAATCATATAATGAATTTACAATGAACTACCCTATTATAGAGGAGTGAACTTCAAAAACACAGGATAGAGGAAGTGAACACATTCCTATAGGAGTTTCCCTAAGGATTATTCTAAGACACACCAAGGTAAAACATGAAGGAAGTACGCATCTGCCAATACACACCAAAGTGGTCATCCAGACTACCCCCATTTGCCATACTCACCTCGAGAAAACAAGCCCTGACTTGTCACGACTCAAATCCGGGCCGCGACTGGCACCCACACTTACCCTCCTATGTGAGCGAACCAACCAATCTAAGCCTTAACATTTCAATGTAATATCAACATAAAGTAATGCGGAAGACTTAAACTCATTAAATAAATCAATAACTATTATTATTCCCAAAATCTGGAAGTCATCATCACAAGAACATCTATGATCGAATGAATAAACTAAGAGTATTCTAAAAGCTAAAAATACATAAGAAGCTAGTCCATGCAGGAAGTTCAAGGCATCAAGACTTGAAGAAGAAGATCCAGTCCAAGCTAGAAGCATTAGCTCACCCTGACTTTCCGATGTAGTAAGACTGGCTTGAGTTACTGTTGAGTCGAAGATGACGGCACGTTTGCTGCACTCCACAAATAAACAAGAAGAAACAATAAAAGTAGGGGTCAGTACAAAACACGGGTACTGAGTAGATATCATCGGCCAACTCAAAATAGAAAACAGTATGTATTAAGCAATATCATAAAATCAACTAATATCCTTAGCATGCAGCATTTATAGTTACCATAACCCTTGGTTACAACACCAAGCACATCAATGAGGACTCACACCTCCTCATCATACTCATTTGGGAATTTAGTTCATTAGATTGGATATGTTAACATATTTCAAGATTCGTTATCTTTATTCCCCTCGTGTCGGTACGTGACACTCCGCTCCTCAATATACTATCCTGGTGTCGGAACGTGACACTCCGATCCTCATATACTACCTGGTACCGGAACGTGGCACCCGATCCATATTCTATCCTAGTGTCGGAACGTGTCACCCGATCCATACTCTATCCTGGTACCGGAACGTGGCACCCGATCCATATTCTATCCTGGTGTCGGAACGTGACACCCGATCCATATTCTATCCTGGTATCGGAACGTGACACCCGATCCATATTCTATCCTGGTACCGGAACGTGGCACCAGATCCCCTAATCTCACCACTTTCGTTCATCAAGCCTTCTTTTATACCAAGGCATCATCATTAACAAAGTAGATTAGGGTTTCTTTTCATGATTTGGGATTCAATAGCTTCATCATGCATATTTATTCACAATTACATAATCACATCATTCATGCAAGCATACAATTAAGCATATAGAAGGTTTACAATACTACTAACACATATCATTCGCTATTAAGAGTTTACTACGAATAGCATGAAAACCATAACCTACCTCCACCGAAGAGTTGAATCAAGCAAGAATTTTCCCAAAGCTTCGTTTCTCCCTTCTCGTTCGATTCTCTCTCTCTCTTGTTCTTTCTATTTTCTTTATTCAAACCCTCTTTCTTTTACCCTAATTAGTATATAATTAAGAATAAAAGATGGAAATAATACCCCACTAATTAACTTAGGGTTACCTCTTTTAACCCTTCAAGAATTTTAGTTATTAATATAACCCCACGAAATCTATAATTAAGGAAAGAATAGTCCAAAAACGTCCCTTAAAACTTCACCAGAAATCCGACTCTGCCTGGGATTTGCGCAACCTGTGACGGGCCGTCGTGCCTGCGACGGTCCGTCCTACAGGTCGTCGCAAAGTTCAGAGAATGGATTTTCACTGAAGTCTCCGTGACGGTCCGTCACGCCTGTGACGGTCCGTCCTGCCATTCCGTCACGAAGTTCAGAGAGTCAATTTTCAGTACCCAATTTCAGATTTTCTAAGTGTTTTGAAATGAGACCCTGCGACGGTCCGTCGTGCCCATGACGGATCGTCGTTTGGTCCGTCGCCTCAGCCTGTTTTTCCAGAATTGAAGTTTGTTGCTCAAAACGACTAAACAGGTCGTTACAATAGATACCAATTTACTCATCGTTCGTCCCCGAATGATCAAAAGAAAGAAAACAAGGGCGAAAAGGAGTACCTGAATCTGTAAACAGATGTGGGTATTTTTCTCGCATATCCGCCTCCTTCTCCCAAGTGGCTTCTTCAACGGGTTGATTCTTCCATTGCACCTTGATGGATGCAATCTCTCTTGACCTCAACTTGCGAACTTCTCTATCTAAAATAGCAACAGGCTCCTCCTCGTAAGACAAGTTCTCTTCAAGCAAAACTGAATCCCAACGGATAATGTAGTTCCCATCCCCATGATATCTTTTGAACATAGACACATGGAATACCGGATGCACTCCGGACAGCCCTGGAGGCAAGGCTAACTCATAAGCCACCTCTCCTACTCGCTTAAGTACTTCGAATGGACCAATATACCTTGGGCTAAGTTTACCCCTTTTACCAAACCGCATCACCCCTTTCATTGGTGAAACTTTCAACAAGACTTGTTCACCCTCCATGAACTCTAAGTCTCTAACCTTTCGATCTGCATATTCTTTTTGTCTACTTTGCGCCGCTAGAAGCTTTTCTTGAATAGACTTCACTTTTTCCATCGAATCCCTCAAGAGATCAGTACCCCAAGGTCTGACCTCGAACGCATCAAATAAACCAATGGGAGACCTACATCTCCTACCATAAATTGCTTCAAATGGAGCCATATCAATGCTTGAGTGATAGCTATTATTGTATGAAAACTCCGCTAAGGGTTGGAAGCTATCCCAATGACCACCAAACTCTGTCACACACGCACGAAGCATATCCTCCAACACTTGAATCGTCCTTTCAGACTGACCATCGGTCTGAGGATGGAACGCAGTACTAAGGTCCAACCTAGTACCCAATTCCGCATGCAATGTTTTCCAGAACTTAGAAGTAAACTGCGTACCTCTATCTGATATGATGGATAGTGGAACCCCATGCAATCGCACCACTTCCGAGGTGTTAAGTTTGGCTAACTTCTCTGCATTGTAAGTCACCTTGACCGGAATGAAGTGAGAAGACTTAGTTAACCTATCAACAATTACCCAAATGGAGTCATACTTACCCATTGTCTTCGGAAGACCAACCACAAAATCCATTGCAATTCTTTCCCACTTCCATTCCGGAATGGGCATTCTCTGAAGTGTTCCTCCGGGCCTTTGGTGTTCATACTTTACTTGTTGACAGTTTGGACATTTGGCGATAAAATCCACAATGTCACGCTTCATTCTACTCCATCAAAAGTGTTGCTTTAGGTCACGGTACATCTTGGTTGCACCCAGATGTATCGAATACCTCGAACTATGAGCCTCTGTCAGAATAGTGTTGATCAAATCATCGACGCGGGGTACGCATACCCTTCCCTTGATCCTCAAAACACCTTCCTCATCGATTTGTGCTTCCTTAGCCTCTCCTCGCAATACCTTATCTTGAATTCTGCGCAGTTTCTCATCATCAGACTGTCTTCCCTTAATCTTGTCAAGAAAGGAAGATCTTGCCTCCACAGAAGCCAACAATCCTCCCCTCTCATTTACTTCTAATCTCATCAAGTCATTAGCTAGAGTTTGAACCTCTCTAGCCAATGGGCGTCTAGAAGCTTGCAAGTGAGCTAGACTTCTCATGCTTCCCGCCTTCCTACTTAAAGCATCTGCTACAACATTCGCCTTCCCCGGATGATACAAGATAGTGATATCGTAGTCGTTTAGTAACTCCATCCATCTCCTCTGTCTTAAGTTCAAATCTTTCTGAGTAAAGACATACTGAAGGCTATGATGATCCGTATAGATCTCACACTTAACCCCATATAAATAGTGTCTCTATTGCTTTAATTCAAACACTACCGCAGCCAATTCCAAATCATGAGTTGGATAGTTACGTTCATGCACTTTTAATTGTCTTGAAGCATAAGCAATCACACTCTTCTCTTGCATTAGTACTGCACCAACCCAGAATAGGATGCATCACAATAAACAATGAAGTTCTTACCCTCTACTGGCAAGGTAAGGATAGGTGCGGTAGTCAACAAAGTCTTCAGCTTCTGGAAGCTTTCCTCACATTCGTCCGACCATACAAATGGAACATTCTGCTTAGTCAAGTTCGTCAATTGGGAAGCAATAGAAGAGAATCCCTTGACAAATCGGCGGTAGTAGCTAGCTAACCCAACAAAGCTCCTTATTTCTGACACACTAGTAGGTCTTACCCAATTCTTCACTGTCTCAATCTTAGAAGGATCCACCATCACTCCATCCTTAGAAACCACGTGCCCCAAGAAGGACACCGCATCTAGCCAAAACTCACACTTACAGAACTTGGCATAAAGCTTTTTCTCCCTCAACATTTCCAATACCATTCTCAAATGCTCTTCATGTTCCTTCTTGCTCTTTGAGTATACCAATATATCATCAATAAATACGATCACGAAGAGGTCTAAATATGGCTTAAAATCCCGTTCATCAAGCTCATGAATGCAGCAGGGGCATTCGTAAGAGCAAAGGACATCACTACAAATTCGTAATGCCCATACCTCGTTTGAAAAGCAGTCTTTGGCACATCCGTTGCCGTATTTTCAATTGATGATAACCGGATCTCAAGTCAATCTTAGAGAAGACACAAGCACCTTGTAACTGATCGAACAAGTCATCAATGCGGGGAAGAGGATACTTGTTCTTTATGGTTACCTTGTTTAGTTGTCTGTAGTCTATACACATTCGAAAACTCCCATCCTTCTTCTTTACAAACAAAACCGAAGCACCCTAAGGGGATGCACTTGGTCTAATGAAGCCTTTGTTCAATAACTCTTGAAGTTGTGCCTTTAACTCTCTTAACTCCGCGGGAGCCATTCTATAAGGGGGTATAGAAATGGGGCGAGTACCGGGTTCAAGATCTATAAAGAAGTCAATATCCCTATACGGTGGCATACCAGGAAGATCTGCAGGGAACACATCCAGAAACTCACGAACTACTGAAACCGACTCAATCGAAGGTATTTGGGTAGTGTCATCCTTGAGATGTGCCAAGAAAGCTAAACACCCTTTACTAACCATTTTCTTAGCACGAAAGAAAGGAGATGATACGTACCGGATTGGAAGTGTAGTTACCCTCCCACACTAACGGGTCTGTCCCAAGCTTGGCTAACGTCACTGTTTTAGCATTACAATCCAAGATTGCAAATTGCGGAGAAAGCCAAGTCATACCCAGAATCACATCAAAATCATCCATTTCTAAGACAACCAAATCTACATAAGTGTTGCTCCCCACAAAGTTTACCAAACAAGACCTATATACCTTTTCAACTACCACAGACTCACCCACCGGAGTAGAGACACGAATAGGCATATCAAGTAATTCACAATGTAAATTTAGACCATTAGCAAATGAGGAAGATACATAAGAAAATGTGGATCAAGGATCAAACAATACAGAATCCATGCAATCAAAAACCAAAAGATTACCTGTGATGACAGCATCAGATTCCTCCGCTTCAGACCGCCCAGGGAAAACGTAACAATGGGCCCTATCGTTCATCTGTCTATTGCCCCTACCATGTTGTGATGTAGTGGCTCCAGTTTGCCCATCACCTCAGCCGTTTTGTTGACCACCATTTCCTCGACCGCCACGTCCTCCAGAATAACGGCCTCTGCCATGACCACCTCTACTTCTAACATTTGGAGGTCTGTAACTCTGTTTTGGACAATATCTCTTAATATGTCCAATCTCCACACATCCATAGCACTCTCTGGGTTCATGCATAGGTCTCTCAGAGAAGTGTTGACCGGTCGGAGGTGGACCCCCAACTACAGTCTGTAGTGAAGACTGAATTGGTCGGACTGAGTAACTTCCCAAACCCTGTCCTTTAGTGTAAGAACCATTAAACTCACCTCCCTTTAGGAACCTTTTTGATGTCGATGTTGTGGTGAAGTCGTCTGGCTTCACTCCTTCCACTTCTATCACAAAGTCTACCACTTCTTGGAAGGATTTTGCCATTGCCGCTATCTGTAAGGCCGAAATCCGCAATTCTGACCTCAACCCCTTCACAAACCGGTGAATCCGCTCTTGAGGACTGAAACAGAGTTGAGTGGCATATCTGGATAGTGCACGAAACTTAGCCTCATAAGCATTAACCGACATCCTACCTTGCTCTAGGCTCAAGAACTCATCCCTTTTCCTATCCCTCAAAGTCCGGGGGATATACTTCTCCATAAACAAACTAGAGAATGAGGCCCAAGTCGTAGGTGGTGCCTCTATTGGTTGACACTCGATATGTGACCGCCACCACATTTTGGCGTTCCCTTGAAACTGATAAGTAACAAACTCCACACCAAACCGTTCTACTATACCCATCTTCTGTAGTAGCTCGTGACAGTCAACCAGAAAATCATAAGCATCCTCCGATTCAGCACCCTTGAAGACTGGAGGTTTCAATTTCAAGAACTTACTGAAAAGTTCATGCTGATCACTTGTCATTATAGGCCCAGTAGTTAGACGTGGAAACGTGCCTATTTCCAATGGAACATCCATGCGGGGAGCCATAGTAGCCGCATGTTGTACCTCCGGAGCCTCAGGTGCTGGTGCAGAAAACACTGGGGGTGTCTGGCCCTGATCAGATAACCCGCTAAGATAAGCCAGAACCTGAATGATCATCTCTGGGGTAGGTTGGGGTGGCATTTCCTCATTTTGCACTTGTTCATTCACCCATCCTCCCCCTCTCTTATCACTTCCTCAGTCGGTGGAGGATTCACCGCCCTAGTACCAGATGGGCTCGGTGCTCGTCCTCTTCCTCTAGAGGACGTCCTCCCACGACCTCTACCACGGCCCCTCGCCGCTGTTCTCCCTCGAGCCACAGCCCCATGGCTGGCTCAGTTGTTTCTTGTCTGTCCGGTGTTGGTGTTGGCGTAGTCGTTGCTCTAGTTCTAACCATCTGCGAAAGAGAGTGAAGATTGTCAGATACCAATTCGTATCGCCTAGATACCAATTGGACTCAAGTAGTAGCACGAAAGAAAGAATGAAAGAGTGAAATTTTCCTAAAGTCTTATAGCCTCTCAAAGAAAAGTAAAGGCGTCCCCCTACCGTTCCTTAAGACTCTTCTAGACCTGTTCTTGTGTGATGAGACCAACGAACCTAATGCTCTGATACCAAGTTTGTCACGACCCAAATCCGGGCCGCGACAGGCACCCACACTTACCCTCCTATGTGAGCGAACCAACCAATCTAAACCTTAACATTTCAATGTAATATCAACATAAAGTAATGCGGAAGACTTAAACTCATTAAATAAATCAATAACTATTATTATTTCCAAAATCTGAAAGTCATCATCACAAGAACAACTACGATCGAATGACTAAACTAAGAGTATTCTAAAAGCTAAAAATACATAAGAAGCTAGTCCATGCCGGAAGTTCAAGGCATCAAGACTTGAAGAAGAAGATCCAGTCCAAGCTAGAAGCATTAGCTCACCCTGAATTTCCGATGTAGTAAGACTGGCTTGAGTTACTGTTGAGTCGAAGACGACGGCACGTTTGCTGCACTCTACAAATAAACAAGAAGAAATAATAAAAGTAGGGGTCAGTAGAAAACACGGGTACTGAGTAGATATCATCGGCCAACTCAAAATAGAAAACAGTATGTATTAAGCAATATCATAAAATCAACTAATATCCTTAGCATGCAGCATTTACAGTTACCATAACCCTTGGTTACAACACCAAGCACATCAATGAGGACTCACACCTCCTCATCATACTCATTTGGGAATTTAGTTCATTAGATTGGATATGTAAACATATTTCAAGATTCGTTATCTTTATTCCCCTCGTGTCGGTACGTGACACTCCACTCCTCAATATACTATCCTGGTGTCGGAACGTGACAGTCCGATCCTCATATACTATCCTGGTACCGGAACGTGGCACCCGATCCATATTCTATCCTGGTGTCAGAACGTGACACCCGATCCATATTCTATCCTGGTGTCGGAACGTGACACCCGATCCATATTCTATCCTGGTACCGGAACATGGCACCCAATCCCCTAATCTCACCACTTTCATTCATCAAGCCTTCTTTTATACCAAGGCATCATCATTAACAAATTAGATTAGGCTTTCTTTTCAAGATTTGGGATTCAATAGCTTCATCATGCTTATTTATTCACAATTACATAATCACATCATTCATGCAAGCATACAATTAAGCATATAGAAGGTTTACAATACTACTAACACATATCATTCGCTATTAAGAGTTTACTACGAATAGCATGAAAACCATAACCTACCTCCACCGAAGAGTTGAATCAAGCAAAAATTTTCCCAAAGCTTCGTTTCTCCCTTCTCGTTCGATTCTCTCTCTCTCTTGTTCTTTCTATTTTCTTTATTCAAATCCTCTTTCTTTTACCCTAATTAGTATATAATTAAGAATAAAAGATGGCAATAATACCCCACTAATTACCTTAGGGTTACCTCTTTTAACCCCTCAAGAATTTTAGTTATTAATATAACCCCACGAAATCTATAATTAAGGAAAGAATAGTCCAAAAACATCCCTTAAAACTTCACCAGAAAGCCGACTCTGCCTGGGATTTGCGCAACCTGTGACAGGCCGTCGTGCCTGCGACGGTCCGTCCTACAGGTCGTCGCAAAGTTCAGAGAATGGATTTTCACTGAAGTCTCCGTGACGGTCCGTCACGCCTGTGACGGTCCGTCCTGCCATTCCGTCACGAAGTTCAGAGAGTCGATTTTCAGTACCCAATTTCATATTTTCTAAGTGTTTTGAAACGAGACCCTGCGACGGTCCGTCGTGCCCATGACGGATCGTCGTTTGGTCCGTCGCCTCAGCCTGTTTTTCCAGAATTGAAGTTTGTTGCTCAAAACGACTAAACAGGTCGTTACATGACTAAATGCCAACACACTAGAAGAACACCCGATAAACCAACAAAGTGTTCTCTTTTAGATTGCGCACATAGTGCAATGTGTAGATGGTGTCCCATGCCACAACCTCCCCTTAGTAGCACATTCGTTTAGAAGGTTTGGCACCAAATCTTCCCTTTTAGAAGGTCCTACTTAGTGCAATGGATAGATAGCCTCCCATACCACCACCTACCCTAAGTACTACATTATTTTAGAAGACTTATTTCATTCAATTCAAATAAGACTCACCAAGACTCCTCTTTCAGATCGCCTACCTAGTACAATGATAAATAGCCTCCCATCTCAGTACCTACCCTAAGTAGGACACTCCTTTAGAAGACTAAGCACATTCATTGCTTTCGTGGGAGTTAGCTTAACTGAATTAGACTAAGAGAGCTAGACATGGAATCTCAATATTAACCCCTATTGGATGAGGGATCCTCACTTTCCTAGAATGAGTTAATTCTCTGATCTTTTACATGGCTTTCAGAATAGCTACACTTATGCGGGCACATAGTTAAAGGATAAGGAGATTTCTACTAAACAACCCATTCTCTACTAATGAGGAGTATTCATCTCAAAAACTAAATTGCAATACAACATCTCAACTCACGAAGTGTAACCACCCCTTCTTCAAATCCTGTCGGGGCTAAGCATAACTTCGGATGGATTATAAACATTATAAACTATAGGTTAAGGATAACTACTGAACACCACATCTCAAATAACTAAGGGAATTCATCCTCCAACCTATCTAAGAAAGCTCATGGGATATAGAGGGGTCGCTACTAAACACTTCATCTCAATTCACGAAGAGTGTTTGCGCCAAAACTCCCCTCTAGGACATAAATTAGCTTCATTTATTCATTCAAGTGTGAGTGTGTGTGTATATATGAGCACACATTGCACATAAGCTTCATTTCATTTGCATTTAACTTCTATACATGCTTACACCTTCATTATTCACATCACATACTTTACATGCTTCACATAATCATATAAGTCCTTTCTACATAATCCTTAATATACTTTTCATAACAAGCTTCATAAAACAATTAGCAAGAATAACTTCATTCGAGCAAACACTCTAGTCTAATTGCTTAATAACTTCATAACACACATTTAAGAAGAATGACATATTTATCATCTTATTTTACATAACAATCCTAAATAGCCTCATTCACCATAAACTAGTAACTTCACATTCATACAATTCAAGTAAACACCACCACCAAGAAGGTGGACCATACCACTCAAGAGAATTTCATAACTAAAGCTTAATCAACATAAACAACTTACCCTTTAATAAAATCTTCCATCATCTATATCATTTTATTCAATAATCATCATAAATTATCCCTCAGGGAAGTAGCTAAACATCAATAACAACATAAGGAAACCAAAGTTCAAAGATTACAAAACTAAGCTCATTTCAACCATTTCTTAAGCTAACATTAGATGAAAAAATTTAATATGATTTAATTTAAATTTTAACCTTAAAATAATCAAATAACATTAGACACATCATTATTAAGTCATTCAGAACGTTTTCATGCAAGACCCATATTAAAAGTTGAAGATAGAAGAAACTAGGGTTGGAAACTCTTTTTGAAATCCTTTAGAAATGGGATCATTTAATAGAAAAGAGTTAAAAGATTGATACCATACTTTAAATTGAATAAATACCAATTTTTTTTTATGAAGAAACAACCACCAACATCCCTCCCTTGATCCTTCTTGACTTGTAGCTTCCATGGTTTCTTGAGAGAGTCTTCTAAGGGAGAGGGGTTTTGGGTTTTAGGAAGACGGGTCTAACATGTGGTATTAGAGTTTATAACACTTAAATATATCTAACAGAAACTTAATAAATGTCCTATAGTCATAACATACATGGTGTGAATTTAGCAAACACCCCAAGACGTGGCAGTCCCTTTTACATCTTTTGGGCAGTCTCACCAACTGACCAACCAACGGAATGTTTGTCTAAGGACGAACAATTGGTTGGGTCTCATTGGTTGAGACTCAGAACCACTTGCAAGTAGGGCATCCTTCCTTGCAATAACAATCGATTCCCTAGGTCGACGGAAATTTGGTGGAGTAACGGACCGTCCTTTGGGTAGTCGTTTGGTCACTATTTTGGCAGTGTGGTCCAAGTGTTGGACCCTTCATCTAGGGGCCCTTGTGGTTCCTAGGTGGGGTCATTCCCGGATGTAAAACACCTAAAATAATTCACCTAGGTCTTAGGAACATCCCATCAATTTTGACCAATTTTGGGGTGGAAGCGTAAAGAGAGAGTATTTAGAAAGATGAGAGATGTAAGGATGAAGGTGTGTTTTATTTATGAGGAAAGCCCCTCTATTTATACACATAAATTACACCGTCATACTATTTACTTTACATAATTGTCCGACAAACTTTTTACATGATTGGCCGACAAACTATTTACTTTATGACTTTTGTACATTTGGCTTTTTTCAGCCGACGCAAGACGACAAAAATAAAAAGACTCTTACTTTATACATATGGCTGATATTCAGCCGACACTACAATACATATAATACTTTATACATATGGTTGTTATTCAGCCAACAATAATAACTTTTTTTTTATCTTTATTCCAAAATCAACTGTAGGTATCACATTGTCTTCTCCGTTGCATTTGGAGCATTTGTGGTCTGGATATTTGTTGCTGATAAGTTTGCAATACCTTACTAATAATTCTTCAGAAATAAATCCTTTCTTCAAAGCTCTCATAGATGGTTGTTCTTCTAGTTGTAACAATGACAAAATCCATCTTTGAACTTCGTCCATATCTGATTTTCTTAATTCTTTGGAGTTTGCATATATCATTACCTGATCTCTTGCGTAATAGCTCCAAATAGCATTGCCATTTAAATAATTGTTTGCTAGCTCTTGTATAATCGTAGCTATACCAATTATTCTTTTATTTGCATAAAAATTAGGTATTTCTACTTTTGGTATCTCATTTTGTTTTTCTATCTCTTCTTGAATAATCATATCTTTTGTTAATCCTATCTTTACCACCTGTATTGGTGATTTTATCTCTTCGTATAATATCTCTGCTGGTGCTGTATAACATTTTATATAGAATAAATTTCCTTTGGTAATTCTTTTATATGTTAGAAATGCTCTATGTAATTCTGGTATTCCTACTATCTCTTCTCCGGTATATGTGTATACTGTATTTAGTAGTCCGTAGTTATAACATGTTTTTACTAGGTTGGGGTTGGTCTTAGGTTGTGCAATAAGTTTGTTATATCCTTGTAGTTTCTGGGTTATATAATCTTCTTCGGGATTTTTTGTTTGTGTAGATCTTGGGTTTAGGTTTAGGTATGTCTGGATTTTGTATATGTTTTCAATGTAAGATTGGGTAATATAGCTATATCTTTTTTTGTCGTTTTGTAGGCTTACTGCATACGTTGATGTTTGTGGTTCTGCTGGTATCTGCATTTGTGGTTTTTGGGTAAATGGTTTTGCAAGTAACTTGTTTAAGTTTGTGTTTTTTGGTTTTTCACTAGTTCTTTTACTTTTACCTGCAGCTGTATCTGAACAAACATTGTTATGGGTTTTCCGGAGTTTCCCATCATCTCCTTCTATCTCTGGCTGTTTTCCGTCTGCCGTACGATGTAGCTCCGCATGTTTTTGGTCATGCTGCTGACCGTTAGCTTTCAGCTCCTTTACTTCTATTTCTATCTTTTCTACTTTTTGGCATAGATTTGTCATCATTGCCAGTAGATCTTTCATCATATCTTTTTCTTGATAGGTAGTCTGCAATTAAATTTTCGTCAGTTTTTATAATTTCAATTGTAAATGTAAAATTCAATATATTTAATATCATTCTTCTTATTTCCTTTGTTGTAACTGAATCATCTATCTTTTTGGTTATCCACCATTTTACCTGTGTATTATCTGTTCGTACAATAAATTTATTGTAAACTATGTATGGTTCGAATGCTAGTAAACATTTATATAATGCAAATAATTCTTTCCTACTTATTTCCCATTTTGTTTGTGCCTCAGTATATGATCCTGAGCAATACCTGCAATAGTGTTCTACCTTTTCTTTATTATATTTATATTTTAGTACTCCTCCATAACTATGGTCACTTGAATCTGTTTCAATTATATATGTGAATGTTCTACTTTCATCAGGAAAATATAATTTTGGTAATTTTTTGCATAATTTTTTAATATTTTTTATGTGTTCTTTATCTTTGTTGTCAAAATGATATTCAATATCTTTTTTGAGTTTTTTGTATAATGGTTTTAAATGTTCTGCTAATTTTGGTATATATTCCCTTACTTGATTTACTAATCCTAAGAATGATTGTAATTTCTTTTTTGTATCTATATTTTCATCCATAGTAATTATTTTTTGTACTATGTGCGTTTGCATTTTTATTCCATTTTTATCTATTTGTATTCCTAGAAATTCTATCTGTGGTTTCATAATTTCTGCTTTACTTTTACTTAAACTTATACCTGAGTGTTTAATTATGTGTATAAATCTTTCTAATAATCTTATATGTTCATCTTGTGTTTTAGAATTTAATAATATATCATCTATATATATAACACAATTTTCTAGCTGGTTAAAACAGATATCCATAAAATGTTGATATCTACCTGGTGCATTTTTATATCCAAATGGTAATACATTCCATTCATAAAATCTTTGTGGTACTATAAATGCTGTTAATTGTTTTGATTCTTCTTCTAGTTTTAGATGGTAAAATCCTGATTTACAGTCAAATTTGCTAAAATAGTTGTATCCTTGTATTTGTCTTATTTTAAGTATTTTATTGGGTATTGGATAGTTATATGTTTTAGTTTTAGCATTTAAATTTCTGTAGTCAATAACCATTCTACTTTTACCTCTTTTTTGTTCACTATGTTTTATTACTATAAATGCTGGGCTTGTATGTTTACTATTACTTTCTTGTATATAATTTTTTTCTAGTAATTCATTTATATGTACTTTAAATTCTTGTAAATCATCAAAGTTATATTCTAGCTGTTCATTGATTATTTTAACTTTGTCTATTGCAAATATAATGATTTCTAGTTGTGATATTTGTTTTTCACTTATATTTTCCATTTCCTGGTTTATTTTTTCACTACCTCTAATCCATTCTATAGATTTTCGTTGTTTATTTTTTACTCTTTTTGCTCCTTTTTTATAGCCACATGACGTAGTAAGCCACCAGTGTGTTTTTGTTATTATGTGTGGGTAAAATTTATCTAAAAATGGCATTCCTAACAACATATCTTTTGTGGTAAATTCAAAATTATACATTTCTTCTATTGTTATTATCTTATCCCATATTTGTATTTTTATATTTTTTTCTTTATATTTAATCATACTTCCTTCATTGTTAAATCCTGTTACTACCATAGGTGTTTTTAATTTTTCCCATTTATCTTCTGGTAAGCAATTATATTTACATATATTCGCTTCTGCTCCTGTATCTATCATAGGTGTATAATATATGTTGTGATATCCTTCTACAATTATTTTTGCAAGTATAAATATTTTCATTAATCATTTTTGGTTCTTTTTATAATTATTTTCTTATTTTGACAAGTAATTGTTAATTGTTCATTTTCTATGCTGTATGGTTTAACCTTTTCTAACTATTTTATTCCTAATGTGATATTATGATTTCCTTCATATATCTTAAATTGTATTTTCAATGGAATTCCTCCTATAATTATTTCTTTTTCTGTTGTCTCTTCATTTGCATTTATTATTTCACTAGGTAATCCAGGGCATATGTGTCCTGTTTTCATAATTTTTTCTTCTAATACTAGTTCTCTTGTTATATGATTTTCTTCTTGTCCTGTGTTTATTAAGATTTTATATTTTCTTTGGTCCATTATTCCTGTTATAAAGTAATGATATATTGTTATTTCTCCTAAATCTTGTGATATTTCATATTTTCTTTTAGATGAACTTATTCTTGATGAGGAAGCTCTTGTTAATGTATTTGGTACGCTTGAGGTGCTTAATCTTTCTTTTACTATCTCCAATTCTTCTTCTGTATCCATTTCTTTATAACTATAGTCATTATTATCTATTACCGTAATTATTCTTTCAAAAGGATTTTCTATTTTTATTTTATCAATTTTATTTCTTGCCGTTATTTTATGTTTTGTTGTTAATATATATAGATTTTTACATCTTGCTGTGAATACCTTACTTCCTGGTGCTAACTCTATTCCTGACATTTTCCAATATAATACTAATGATTTATCTATATTTGTATCTGTTAATGCTACTGTATAATTAGCACTTATTATAAATTTAAATTTTTGATATATTAAATTTCCTTTAACTGCACTTATTACACTTTTTTCTATAGGATGTTTTATTCTGTGATCTGCTAAATATATTTCAATAGGTGTATCTATTCCTTCTCTGAAACAAGCTTTTATTAGTATTTTCGTTCCTCCTAAATGTACATATTTTATAGCTTCTTTATTTTTTATGTTTTGTATTTCTTTATTTATTATTCGTTTGTTTATTATAGGTATGTATGCTTTTCCGCTTGTATATTTTCCGTCTATGATGTGTTCTTTTTGGCTAATTACATAGTATTCATCTTTCTGTCTTTTAAACCAGTTTTTTAGTATAGGTATGTCAAGTATTTTTTCAACACTTAAATCTAATTCTTTTCCTTTTATTTGTTCAAAAAGTGTATTATCAAATATAATTTTTTGGTGTGATGATTCTTCATCTTCATAATTCTCTTTAGATATTATTTCGTTTTCAGACATTATATTTCTTCTTCTTCTATTTCATTATCTTCTTCTCCATTTTCAGTTTCTATATCTGATACTTCATATATACTATCGTTTTCACATAATTCATAGTCTATGTATTCTATTTGCATATATTCGTCATCATCTCTAACTATTTCTGCAATCTGTTTTCTTTTTGGATTTTTAGTTAATTTACAATCTTTAGCTATGTGTCCTATCTTTCCGCAATTGTAACATGTACATTGGGATATTTTTCTTTTAGGTCTATATGGTCTTTTTATTTTATAGTTTTTTACATAATACCTTCGTCTTGGTTGTTTATATTTATACTTAGTTTTATTTTTTCTATAATTTTTATATCTTCTGGATTTTTGTTTTTTATTTGTACATCCAAACTGTGGTGCCATTTTATTTTTACAACATGATAAATTTTTATTTAGTACTTTTTCCATTTTTAATTTTTCTTTTTGGTTCTCACATAATTGTGTAAACCATTGAGATAGAAATTTTATTTTAGCTCCTAAAGTATCTACCATTCCTTTATAATTCCAATCCTTTATTATTTTTGTGCTAAATGGTTCTGGTAATTTTGCAAAATATTGTTTTCTTATTTCTTTTGCTTCGTCTAAATTGTATTTAGATTTGTAATAGTATTCTTTGAATGCACAAGTATATTCTTCTATATAACACATTTTACATATAGCTAATTTTGTCATAAGTTGTCTATTTATTGTTTTTTCCCTATTTTGTTCTCTTATATCCGTGGTCATATCTCCAAATTCATTTCTTATTGCTGATTCATATTTGTCTAGTATATCTATATTTGTTGCTGATGGGGATCCATCCATTTTCATATCATTTCTAAGTACTTCTAAACTTTCTGGGGGTAGATTTTCTATCCATAATTTTGCTGTTCCTATGAATGTTCTTTCTATATATCTTGGTGTTTTTGTTGTTTCTATTTTGTTATCTATTAACTGCTTGGATATATTTCCTGTCCATAGTAATATTGCTTTATTTATGTCTGTGACGCAATCTAAATCTAAGAAATTATATTTTTCACTTATTGGTTTCGGTATCCAATTTTTATTTAATCTATTGTTCCATATTGCATTATTTCTGTCTGATTGTTGATAACTTTCTGTAGAATAAGTTGGTGGTGTCCACCTAGGACTACTTCTAGGACTATTTCTGGGACTATTATCTGTGGGTTTTACTCTTGACGTACTAGGTCTATTCATATCTCCTGTGTTTATTTCCAATTTATTTATTTTATTTGGTCTGTTCTAAGATTTCTGTATATGTTTCATTTATGTCACTTATTTATGATTTTTGATCATTTTCATTTTCATCTATTTCATTTACTTCATTTACCTCAATATCTTCATTTAATTTTTGTTCCATTTCTTTTATTTCATTAGTTAATTCAAGCTCTTTATCTTTTTCCTTTTGTTTTTGCTTATTTTCATATAATAATTTTAACCTAGCTAATTCTTTTTCTAATTCACTTATTCTTGTATTTTTTTATTTCTTCTAATTGTTGTACTTCTTGTTCTGCTTGTATTTTTATTTTTTCAATTTCTTTTGATTTGTCTATTTCTTCATTTTCTTTTGTTATTCTTATCATAGCTGTTAAACTATCCTCTAATTTTGCTGTTTCTTTTTCTAACATCAAGTATAGATTATTTCCTATTTTTTTATATCTTCTTCCTAGATTTGAAAATATTATTTTTATTATCATTCCGTCTTGATTTTCATATGTTTTTTCGTCTACTGCAAATTCTTCTTTATTCATTATAATTTATGTATTATATTATGTTGTAACTCATATTCAAGACAATCTAATTCTAATTCTAACATAAATATATTTTTTCTTTGTGCTAGTATTGATTTATTACATGCTCTTGCTAATATAATGTCTGAAAACGAAATAATATCTAAAGAGAATTATGAAGATGAAGAATCATCACACCAAAAAATTATATTTGATAATACACTTTTTGAACAAATAAAAGGAAAATAATTAGATTTAAGTGTTGAAAAAATACTTGACATACCTATACTAAAAAACTGGTTTAAAAGGCAGAAAGAAGAATACTATGTAATTAGCCAAAAAGAACAGTTCATAGACGGAAAATATACAAGCGGAAAAGCATACATACCTATAATAAACAAACGAATAATAAATAAAGAAATACAAAACATAAAAAATAAAGAAGCTATAAAATATGTACATTTAGGAGGAACGGAAATACTAATAAAAGTTTGTTTCAGAGAAGGAATAGATACACCTATTGAAATATATTTAGCAGATCATAGAATAAAACATCCTATAGAAAAAAGTGTAATATGTGCAGTTAAAGGAAATTTAATATACCAAAAATTTAAATTTATAATAAGTGCTAATTATACAGTAGCATTAACAGATACAAATATAAATAAATCATTAGTATTATATTGGAAAATGTTAGGAATAGAGTTAGCACCAGGAAGTAAGGTATTCACAGCAAGATGTAAAAATCTATATATATTAACAACAAAACATAAAATAACGGCAAGAAATAAAATTGATAAAATAAAAATAGAAAATCCTTTTGAAAGAATAATTACGGTAATAGATAATAATGACTATAGTTATAAAGAAATGGATACAGAAGAAGAATTGGAGATAGTAAAAGAAAGATTAAGCACCTCAAGCGTACCAAATACATTAACAAGAGCTTCCTTATCAAGAATAAGTTCATCAAAAAGAAAATATGAAATATCACAAGATTTAGGAGAAATAACAATATATCATTATTTTATAACAGGAATAATGGACCAAAAAAATATAAAATCTTGATAAACACAGGACAAGAAGAAAATCATATAACAAGAGAACTAGTATTAGAAGAAGAAATTATGAAAACATGACACATATGCCCTGAATTACCTAGTGAAATAATAAATACAAATGAAGAGACAACAGAAAAAGAAATAATTATAGGAGGAATTCCATTGAAAATACAATTTAAAATATATGAAGGAAATCATAATATCACATTAGGAATAAAATGGTTAGAAAAGGTTAAACCATACAACATAGAAAATGAACAATTAACAATTACTTGTCAAAATAAGAAAATAATTATAAAAAGAGCAAAAAATGATTAATGAAAATATTTATACTTGCAAAAATTATTGTAGAAGGATATCACAACAGATATTATACACCTATGATAGATACAGGAGCAGAAGCGAATATATGTAAATATAATTGCTTACCAGAAGATAAATGGGAAAAATTAAAAACACCTATGGTAGTAACAGGATTTAACAATGAAGGAAGTATGATTAAATATAAAGCAAAAAATATAAAAATACAAATATGGGATAAGATACTAACAATAGAAGAAATGTATAATTTTGAATTTACCACAAAAGATATGTTATTAGGAATGCCATTTTTAGATAAATTTTACCCACACATAATAACAAAAACACACTGGTGGCTTACTACGCCATGTGGCTATAAAATAGGAGCAAAAAGAATAAAAAATAAACAACGAAAATCTATAGAATGGATTAGAGGTAGTGAAAAAATAAACCAGGAAATGGAAAATATAAGTGAAAAACAAATATCACAACTAGAAATCATTATATTTGCAATAGACAAAGTTAAAATAATCAATGAACAGCTAGAACAACTATATAATGAAGACCCATTACAAGGATGAGAAAAACATAAAGCAAAAGTAAAAATTGAACTAATAGATGAAAATAGTATAATAACACAAAACCGTTAAAATATAACTTTGATGATTTACAAGAATTTAAAGTACATATAAATGAATTACTAGAAAAAAATTATATACAAGAAAGTAATTGTAAACATACAAGCCCAACATTTATAGTAATAAAACATAGTGAACAAAAAAGAGGTAAAAGTAGAATGGTTATTGACTACAGAAATTTAAATGCTAAAACTAAAACAAATAACTATCCAATACCTAATAAAATACTTAAAATAAGACAAATACAAGGATACAACTATTTTAGCAAAATTGACTGTAAATCAGGATTTTACCATCTAAAACTAGAAGAAGAATCAAAACAATTAACAGCATTTACAGTACACCAAGGATTTTATGAATGGAATGTATTACCATGTGGATATAAAAATGCACCAGGTAGATATTAACATTTTATGGATAACTGTTTTAACAACCTAGAAAATTGTGTTATATATATAGATGAAATATTATTATATTCTAAAACACAAGATGAACATATAAGATTATTAGAAAGATTTATACACATAATTAAACACTCAGGTATAAGTTTAAGTAAAAGTAAAGCAGAAATTATGAAACCACAGATAGAATTTCTAGGAATACAAATAGATAAAAATGGAATAAAAATGCAAACTCACATAGTACAAAAAAGGGAAAATACTCAAGTACCCCCTCAACCTATGCCCTAAATCCGAGAGACACACTTATACTATACTAAGGTCCTATTACCCCCTTGAACTTATTTTATATGTAATTTTCTACCCCTTTTTAGCCTACGTGGCACTAGTTCGAAAAAAAGTCAATTATCGTTGGGCCCACAAGATAGTGCCACGTAAGCTAAAAAGGGGTAAAAAATTATTAATAAAATAAGTTAAGGGGGGTAATAGGACCTTAGTATAGTATAAGTGTGTCTCTGAGATTTCGGGCATAGGTTGAGGGGGTACTTGGGCATTATCCCTACAAAAAATAATTACTATGGATGAAAATATAGATACAAAAAAGAAATTACAGTCATTCTTAGGATTAGTAAATCAAGTAAGGGAATATATACCAAAATTAGCAGAACATTTAAAACCATTATACAAAAAACTCAAAAAAGGTATTGAATATCATTTTGACAACAAAGATAAAGAACACATAAAAAATATTTAAAAATTATGCAAAAAATTACCAAAATTATTTTTTCCTGATGAAAGTAGAACATTCACATATATAATTGAAACAGATTCAAGTGACCATAGTTTTGGAGGAGTACTAAAATATAAATATAATAAAGAAAAGATAGAACACCATTGCAGGTATTGCTCAGGATCATATATTGAGGCACAAACAAAATGGGAAATAAATAGGAAAGAATTATTTGCATTATATAAATGTTTACTAGCACTCGAACCATACATAGTTTACAATAAATTTATTGTAAGAACAGATAATACACAGGTATAATGGTGGATAACCAAAAAGATAGATGATTCAGTTACAACAAAGGAAATAAGAAGATTGATATTAAATATATTGAATTTTACATTTACAATTGAAATTATAAAAACTGACGAAAATTTAATTGCAGACTACCTATCAAGAAAAAGATATGATGAAAGATCTACTGACAATGATGACAAATCTATGCCAAAAAGTAGAAAAGATAGAAATAGAAGTAAAGGAGCTGAAAGCTAACAACGGTCAGCAGCATGACAAAAAACATGCGGAGCTACGTCGTACGGCAGACGAAAAACAGCCAGAGATAGAAGGAGATGATGGGAAACTCCGGAAAACCCATAACAATGTTTGTTCAGATACAGCTGCAGGTACAAGTAAAAGAACTAGTGAAAAACCAAAAAACACAAACTTAAACCAATTATTTGCAAAACCATTTACCCAAAAACCACAAATGCAGATACTAGCAGAACCACAAACATCAACCTATGCAGTAAGCCTACAAAACGACAAAAAAAGATATAGCTATATTACCCAAACTTACATTGAAAACATATACAAAATCCAAACATACCTAAACCTAAACCCAAGATCTACACAAACAAAAAATCCCGAAAAAGATTATATAACCCAGAAACTATAAGGATATAACAAACTTATTGCACAACCTAAGACCAACCCCAACCTAGTAAAAACATGTTATAACTACTGACTACTAAATACAGTATACACATATACCGGAGAAGAGATAGTAGGAATACCAGAATTACATAGAGCATTTCTAACATATAAAAGAATTACCAAAGGAAATTTATTCTATACAAAATGTTATACAGCACCAACAGAGATATTATACGAAGAGATAAAATCACCAATACAGGTGGTAAAGATAGGATTAACAAAAGATATGATTATTCCAGAAGAGATAGAAAAACAAAATGAGATACCAAAAGTAGAAATACCTAATTTTTATGCAAATAAAAGAATAATTGGTATAGCTACGATTATACAAGAGCTAGCAAACAATTATTTAAATGGCAATGCTATTTGGAGCTATTATGCAAGAGATCAGGTAATGATATATGCAAACTCCAAAGAATTAAGAAAATCAGATATGGACGAAGTTCAAAGATGGATTTTGTCATTGTTACAACCAGAAGAACAACTATCTACGAGAGCTTTGAAGAAAGGATTTATTTCTGAAGAATTATTAGTAAGGTATTGCAAACTTATCAGCAACAAATATCCAGACCACAAATACTCCAAATGCAACGGAGCAGACAATGTGATACCTACAGTTGATTTAGAATAAAGATAAAAAAAAAATTATTATTGTTGGCTGAATAACAGCCATATGTATTGTTGTGTCGGCTGAATATAAGCCATATGTATAAAGTAAGAGTCTTTTTATTTTTGTCGTCTTGCGTCGGCTAAAAAAAGCCAAATGTACAAAAGTCGTAAAGTAAATAGTTTGTCGGCCAATCATGTAAAAAGTTTGTCGGCCAATTATGTAAAGTAAATAGTATGACGGTGTAATTTATGTGTATAAATAGAGGGGCTTTCCTCATAAGTAAAACACACCTTCATCCTTACATCTCTCATCTTTCTGAATACTCTCTCTTTACGCTTCCACCCCAAAATTGGTACGTAAAAAACATTCAAATGCATCAATACACAAAAGTTCTATCTAAGGCACACCTTCCGAGTGTCATGGAGGTTCTGGATTGGTGACCTCCAAACATAACCAAACATCACAGACTGCCTAACAACAGTAAATTAAATCACTTTAAATTCAAATTTACTTAATAAACAGTCACGAGGCGCTATTTCACCTTAGTTTGTTATGGGGCGTTATATTCTCCCCTACTTAGAACAACATTCATCCTCCAATTTCACAAAAACTTCAAGAACTAGAAGGACTCACTTAGCATTACATAACACATAAAAATCATTATGAAAACACTCAAAATCAGAGCATCAACTAGGAAGGAGCACATTTTCACATTTTCAAACACTAGCAACACAGGCACTTTGGCAAAACTTTCACATTTCAAAATTTTCTCTTATACGTAACTTATAGAGGACCTACCTTTTTCGACATTATACATTCTCATATGAAACACTTTTTCACACATTGAAACTTCAATCAAAGGAAACACAAATTTTCTAAAAATTCTAAAATCTTACAGTGAACATTATAACACGATTAAGCATGCTTAAAATTTCAAAAATTCATTCTTTGAAAACATTATCAAGAAGGCATGATCATATGATGTTTAATATTAATAAAATTATGTCATAACACATTGAAACCATAATTCATGAAAAAATCAATTTTTCTCAAAATTTGAACATTACTTATAGTGTACTCAAAACTTCAATGTATCACATGCTTAAAAATTCGATAATGCACCTTTCCAGCACTTTAACAAGATGTCATGACGATATGAGGGACAAGACCACACTATCTTACTCTAAATAGACTTCATAGGTTTCACTAAGTGCAAAGTGAAAGTAGCATCCCATACTACCACTCCCACTTAGTGACACTTGAGGATTCTCTTGGACTAAGTACATTATATGCAATTCTACTGAACTCATTCTCCCCCAGTTAGGGTAAAATAATCTTCAAGGTCTCATACTTCAAAGCACCATTATGCCTCTCACAAGGTAGGAACTCACATTACCCTCAACTCATGCACATCATGATTAAACATCAACCTTACAAGTTAAGTATAACACTTCTCTCATGGATTCAAGCCTAAACAAACTCTCTTAAACGTCACTTCATTCAAATCATAGGCATAACTTAACTCAATCTCATGGAACAAAACTTCCTCACTACACATTTCCATTATAGTGTAAGCCTACACCACAACATCCACCAATCACAAGAACAATTATAAAACATTAACCACACAAGAGGGTTGCCCTCTACACCTACAAAATATCCACATTCTTTAAACCTTTCTAAAATTCACACCTTAAAGCATATATACAATCATTGAATATAACCACAAGATAACTCATTTCTCTCAAAGTCACTCTATTCAATCATTATACTTCTTACCATGCTTAGGACTACATCACCATAAGTTTCGCATCACAACACTTCAAATCTCATATTTCACACCCAGCCATAAATGCCATCACAAGATAATTTTTCAAAACTTACCTTCATATCTACTCATCTAGCCACAAAACCATCATAACGTTAAAAATTACCTTCTCTCTCACTCAAACTTAGAAACATCTCCCCTTCCAAGAAGTCACACTTACAAGACCACCGGACAGGGGAACATATGAGAGAGAGGCCTTATGGAGTTAAATTCTGTGGCACGATTCAAGAGAAATGAATAAAGTGAAACTCTATTATCCAACAGCCTCTTGCCCATGTATGATCCGTGACTCACACTAATGACCAAGATACTACTAGACATTTCTTCTGAGATTTTTAGAACCTAAACTATTTCCCATAACCTTGTGCTTTGATACCAAGTCTGTCACGACCCGAAAGTAGCCCCTAGAAGTTAAGGAGAACCACCGTTTCGTCACTGGGCATACTTGACCCTTTGGGGTCTTGTACAAGCCCTTTAATTATCGTTCATTACATAAGACATGAGAAGTAGTACAAAATTAAATCTATGCAAGAACATTTAATAAAAACTAGTCTTTCATAAATATTTAGAGAATCTCATCGTCAGCAGCCAACTTAAAGACGGGACATAATATCTTAGGGACACAACCCTTAACATTAAACTAAAATACGCAATAAGTAATTAAAAAAGAAACTAAGAAAAGGACTATCCCCTCGAATATATGATTACATGCTTCGTCTTGAGAGGAACTTTCCCAACTTTCGCCTTCAAAACTTCAAAAACTTCCAACCTATACTTAGAGAGTATAGAAAAACATGGGGTTAGTAAAAATAATGTACTAAATATGGCATATGCTAAATCACGCGAAAAGGGAAATTTTAGTAAAATAAGATTTCATGACAAATAATTATAAATCATGAATTTAGAAAAAAAACAACATAATGAAACATCATTTAACACTTTAAGAAGTATTTCCATAATTTTTAAACTAACGAAACAATTTACACTAACTTCCCAAAACTTCACAGTGAACTCAAATTGACATCATAGTGAACTATTTTGAACCTTAATAGTGAATTATTTAAAGCATTTACATCGAACTACCCTATTGTAATGAGTGAACATACAAATCCAAGTAATAAGGAAGTGAACTTATTTCCATAAGAGTATCCCTAACTAAGGATTATCCTAAGACTCACCAAGGAAAGACATGAAGAAAGTATGCATATGCCTTCTTAAATACACACCAAAGCAATCCTTAAGACTACCCTTATTGTCTTACTCACCTCGGGAAAAAAAGCCCCCACACAATGACAAGACAATAGAAGAACACCAAACAAACTACCAAAGTGTCCCTTTCGGAAAGCCTACTTAGTGCAATGAGTAGATGGTGTCCCATACCACCTTCTACCCTAAGTAGCACATTATTTTAGAAGGTTTAGAACTATTTCTTCCCTTTCGGAAGGTCCTACTTAGTGCAATGGATAGATTGTCTCCCATAACACCACCTACCTTATTTAGTACATTCTTCTAGAAGACTTAGTTCAGTCAATTCAAATAAGACTCACCAAGACTCCCCTTTTGGATTGCCTACCTATTGCAATGTATAAATAGCGTCTCATTCCACTACCTACCCAAAGTAGAAAACTCCTTTAGAAAACATAGGAAATTCATTGTTTTTGTGGGTATTATCTTAACCTACATAGACCATAAGCTAAATATGAAATTCCGATATTAACCCCTATCGGATAAGGGATCCTCAGTTGCGTAGAATGAGGTCAATCTCTTAACTTTTACATGGCCTTCCCAATAAATACACCTATGAGGGCGCATAGATAAGGGATAAGGAGATTCCTACTATATAACTTATTCTCTACAAACGAGGATTACTCCTCTCAAGAGGTACATTGGAATACAACATCTCCACTCACGAAGTATAACCACCCCTTCTTCATATTATCTCAGTGTTAGGCATAACTTTTCATTGATTCTAAACATTATTTAGTATTGGTTAAGGGTAACTAGTGACTACCACATCTCAACTCACGAAGGGCATTCATCTTCAAACCTATCTTAGAAATCTCATGGGATGTAGTGGGGTTGCTACTAAACAATTCACCTTAACTCATGAAGAGTGTTTATCCCAAAACTCCCATTTAGGACTTAGCTTAGCTTCATTCATTCATTCAAGTGTGAGTGTGTGTACATGTGAGCACACCTTTCATATAAGCATCATTACATTTACATTGAACTTCTATACATGCTTAGACCTTCATTAATAATGTCACACACTTTACAGGCTTCACATAATTATACAAGTCCTTTATACATAATCCTAAACATACTTCTCATAATAAGCTTCATAAAACAGTTAACAAGAATAACTTCATTTAAGCATACACTCTAGTCTACTTCACAGAATCACTTTATAAGGAACATTTTACAAGAATGACATATTTATCATCTTACTTCACATAAAAGGACTTAATATACTTATTCACAATAAACTAGTAACTTCACATTCATACGATTTAAGTAAACACCGCCACCAAGAAGGTGGATCATACAACTCAAGAGCATTTGATAACTAAAGCTTAATCATCATAACCAACTTAACCTTTAATCCAATTTTCCATCACCTATATCATTTTATTCAATAATTCATCATAAATTAACCCTTAGGTCTGTATCTAAACATCAATAACAACTTAACGAATCCAAAGTTCAAAGATAACAAAACTAAGCTCATTCAACCTATTTTTTAAGCCAATAGTAGATGAAAAACTTTAAAATTATTTCATTGAAGTCTTAACCTTAAAATCATCAACTAACATTAGAAAAATAAATATGAAGTCATTCAAAATGTTTTCATGCAAGACATATATTTAGAGTTGAAGATAGAAGAAATTAGGGTTGAAAACTCTTTTTGAAGTCTTTTAAAAAGGATCTCCTTGAATGGAAGAGAGTTCAATGATAGATACCATTCCTCACATTAAAGTAATACCAATGATTTTTGATGATGGAACGAGCACCAACATCCCTACTAGTTCCTTCTTGACTTCTAGCTTCCATGGTTACTTGAGAGAGTCATCTAAGGGAGACGGGTTTCGGATTTTAGGAAGAGGGGTCTGAAATGAGGTATTAGGGTTTTGAACACTTTAATTTATATAATAAACCATAAATAAAAATCCTAGGCTCATAAAAGACTTGTGGTGATTTTACCAAACACCCCAAGTCTTGGCAGTCCATTCTACAGCTTTTGGGCAGTCTCACCAACGGACAATTCAACGGACCGTTTGTCAAAGAACGAACCATTGGTAGGGTCTCGTTGGTTGATACTCAGCACCATTTGAGAGTTTACCGTCCTTCCTTGGAGGGAAAATCGATGCCTTTTGTTGACGGACCATTGGGGGACAAAGGTGGGGTCATCGGTTGGTCACTGTTTTGGCAGTTTGGTCCAAGTCTAGGGACCTTATTCTAGGGACCCTTGTGGGTCCTAGGTGGGGTTGTACTCGGACATTAAATCTTTAAGATAAGTCATCTATTCATTAGTAACATTCGAATAATTTTTTATTAAAAAAATATAAAAATAACTGAAACACATCAAGACACACAAGAGCTGTCTAAGTCACACCTTGCGAACGTCATGGACGTTTTTAGACGTTTGACCTCCAAACTTAACCAAACTTCACACACTGCCTAAGAATACTAAATTAACTCATTTTAACGTCAAATTAACTCAAGAAACACTCAGGAGGATCTAGTTCACCTTAGTTTGCTTTAGGGCATTACACACATTATAAGACATTTTGAAACCTTAGAACCTTAAGACAAACATGTTATGCTTTAGACACCCTTACTCATTTTTGGGGTCTTACACATAGAAATAGGTAATGTTGCATAGGAGAAATATCCTTTCCTTAGTCATCAAAAATCTACACTACTCATAGATATGCATGAAGTGTGTGAGTACATTGGTCAATATGATCACATAATGGGTATGACATAGCATTGAGGAAGCTACCCTCAAATTATTACTCCACATGTACAAAATTCCTCAAGTATAGAGTCTAACACGTATAAAGTATTAAAGACTATTGACTACACACGCTCACATTACATGATAGGACGCAACAGATTCAACAATTAAATAGAAGACTCCTAGCATACTTCGATTTTACCTTCATATAGGGTTCATATAGGTAGGGGTCATGCTACAAGTATATTCTTCATCACTAGCCATATAGACAACTTAACCCTAACATGTTAATTACACATATACATATAACATCACACATGCCTAGATCATATAACTAGTTTGGATGGACATTCAAATACATAACATAACATCAATTCACTTAGAAAATGATAATTAGAATCAACGCTAAATCCTCAACTTTCTTAAAATGGAAATTATCATATAAATTCACTGTGCATCTAATGCCTTCAAGTCCATGATCATAATAAATAAAAATGTACAAGAAAGTAAACACCGCTACCATAAGTCGACCATGCCAATCAACACAATTCAATGTACATTCTAGGCTAATTAGAAGAAATAGTCAACTTATTAAATTTCCAAGCTAATTATAATTTTTGATCATGTCTCCACAATTCATATTCAATTGATATAGAAAGTAATAGACATAAGCAATTCAATACAATCTAATCACAACTCTATAAACATGAAATAAAGATCACAAGACCCATATTATAGGCCAATTTGAGAAATTAGCAGGATCATAGGTTCTCAGAAAATTGGATATAAATTCATTATAAAATCAGTAGCTTAACATAAATTCATCATTAGAATGCTTTCCAAATAAATTAAAGAATGAACCAATGGCTAAATTGAATATTGAAATTTTTTTTCTTTGAAAGGATTCCAGAGGTGAATTGTTATCTAGGGATGAATGATTACCATACCTTATAAATTAAAAATCCCATGAATCCAAAGCCACATCTTGTTCATGAGCTTGGTCTTCAACGGAGGTTTCAAGGTTTTCTTTGGAAGAGAAGAGAACTTTTGGAATTTGATTTCTGAATGGGTGTTGGGGCTATGGCTTGGGAAAGGGTTTTAAAATAACCTAAAATTAGTTATTAAAACATCCCCTAAGTACGAAAACATCCCTACAAGAATTGGTACTTTTAGACTTTTCAAAAATGACTGAAAAACGGCGCTACCGGGTCTCGAAGTGGGCTGCGCGTCCGGAGAACCCTCCCAAGTATGCCCCAAATAATTTTTGAGATGTTGAGGTTCATGATAGACGCAAGTCGCATAGGACAAGTCCAATTCTTCGCCTTCTTGATGCCTTGGGCACCATCCTTGTCCAATGTTTTGGGTCCTCATTGGGACCCTTCGAGTGTTCCCCGGGGAGTTATACCTGGACGATTGACCCTTAACATGTCTATTAAGGTACTAGGGTCAGCTACATTTCTTCTCACCTCCAAATAACACATAAATATAGGGAAAATATACAAGAACTATCTAACACTTCTAAAAACCAAACTACTTATCCTTATGCAAGACTCCTATTATGAACAACCTACTTAGGATATATTTTGTTTCAACCTTTAGTAAGAATATAAGGAAACAATAGGGATATCTATAACCTTACTACTTAAATCATCCTCTCCCATTTAGTATAAAATAATTTAAGAGAAACTCCTCCCAACTCTAGGGGAATCTTAGTTTACCAACCTTATTAACTAAGAACATCACCCCTCTCTTGGGACCTAAGATTATGAACACCCTGCTCTTCATTACTACAAATTCATTTTAATCCTAGAAAAATTCATGGAACTCAGCATAGGGACATCAAAGGGTACTTAACAATATGACCATCTATGCACATTATCCCCACATGGGGTAAGCCTAATCACATCATGCCCTTAAACCAAAGGTCGAGGAAAGTAAAGACCAACCTACAAGGGTCATCACTTTTGCTGGAACATTCAAACCAACCATTCCTGTGTACAATCTAAGCACATCCTTAATTTACCATACTCAAATTCATGTTTAACAGGCAACTAACAACTTCAAATTAGGTGAAACTCATTTCTCTTCTTCTCCTCAAGACCTAAGGGGTACATACAATATATCCCCTAAGTCACCATAGGGTAATCATAGTTCAAACATATTGAATAAAACCCTCTTTCCCTCTCTTAAAATAGGCTCATAGAGGGAATGATTTACTAGTCATAAGGTTTCTACCGTTAACTAGCATACTTCACAATCACCTAACAAGGTTCAACACATTATCTGTCCTCCTTAGGATAAAGCCTATGCAAAAGATTGCAGTACACAAAAGGACAAATATGAAGCATTACACATATATAATCATAATGAATTCTATCACTCCAAGGGGAACTCAATTCAACCATAACAACTACTAAAAAAATACAACCATATCATATCATAACTTCTCAACATAACATCTCCTTCCTCATAAACCACCTAATGTAATAAAGGGAATAATATCAACATATACTAAATTCACCTTCACATATACTTACCAAACCATAAAACCATGGTAAGCAGCAAAACTCACTTTTTCTCCCTCAAGAACTAATATACCATCTCAATCAAAGAAAATACATCTAAAAAACCATCGCACATTTTAACATAAAAGAGATGTCATATAGAGTTAAGTTCTATGGCACGATATGAAAATAGTAAAGAAGGGAAACTTTATAGTCCTATAGACTCCCGCATTACGGATGTGACATGAAACACCACTAATAAAATGAGACTGAATTAGACGTGGCAATACGAAGCTTTGAAACCTAAGGACAAAACACAAAACCATATGCTCTGATTCCAAGTGTATTGTGAACTGGAAGTACACCCTAGAAGTTAGAGTACTATTAGATCTTCACATGGCGTCATTGACCACTTTTATGTCAAAGAAAATCCCTATGACATACTTCATTACATAATTGTAATTACAATATAGGAAAATTTAAAACATTTCATATCATATCATATGATAGAACATATATATATATATATATATATATATATATATACACACACACACACACACACACACACACATATATATATATATATATATATAAAATATAACAATACATAATTATATTCCAAGTCTCTTTGCCATCTTCAGACATAACTTAATAGAATAGAATAGTGATACGACTGTTAACAACCTAAATTATAAGTCTAAGCTATTACATTAACTTTAAGAACATCTTGGCATAGGCAACCCTTCAAACATAAGGGTCCCTTTACTTGAACTTGGGAGATCTAATTAAGCTTCTAACTTAGGAGACAACCTCTATAAGTCACAATCTACACTTTGTGTATAAGGAGATGAAGAGGAATGGTATTAGTACAAGAAAGCACTAAGTACGACAACCATGCAAAAACATGTATTTGAAAAGGATATTTATTTAAAAACCATACATCATGTCTTTTTAGTAAAAATTATAAACATTTGCACATATAAGCTCAATATAGTTCACATACATCATATAGACATGCATACTACTCATACTAGTAGATAAAGTTATTTATCATTGTTACGACCCAAACCGGGCCGCGACTGGCACCCACACTTACCCTTCTATGTGAGCGAACCAACCAATCTAAACCTTAACATTTCAATATGATATCAACAGAAAGAAATGCGGAAGACTTAAACTCATTAATAAAGACCAATTCATTAACTTCTAAAATTCAACATCTATTATTCCCCAAAATCTGGAATTCATCATCACAAGAACATCTACGATCAAATGACTAAACTAAGAGTACTCTAAAAGCTAAAAAAATACATAAGAAGCTAGTCCATGCCGGAAGTTCAAGGCATCAAGACTTGAAGAAGAAGATCCAGTCCAAGCTAGAAGCATTAGCTCACCCTGAATTTCCGATGTAGTAAGACTGGCTTGAATTACTGTTGAGTTGAAGACGATGGCACGTTTGCTGCACTCCACAAATAAACAAGAAGAAAACATTAAAGTAGGGGTCAGTACAAATCACGGGTACTGAGTAGATATCATCGGCCAACTCAAAATAGAAAACAATATATACCAAGTAATATCATAAAATAACCTATGATACTCAACATGTAGCAACAACAAGCACTATATCATTAAAAATTACCATCAAGTTCACACATGAGGACTCAAGCCTCAATACCATACTCATTTGGGAATCATGTTCATTAGATTGAGTATATTAACATCTTTCAAGATTCATTATCTTTATTTCTCTTGTGTCGGCACGTGACACTCCGCTCCCTTATATTCATTAATCCTCTTGTGTCGGTACTTGACACTCCGATCCTCTAAATCTACGTGTCGGTTCGTGACACCCGATCCCCTAAATCTACGTGTCGGTTCGTGACACCCGATCCCCTAAATCTACGTGTCACTTCGTGACACCTGATCCCCTAAATCTACGTGTCGGTTCGTGACACCCGATCTCCTAATTCTACGTGTCAGTTCGTGACACCCGATCCCCTTATTCTACGTGTCGGTTTGTGACACCCGATCCCCTAATTCTACGTGTCGGTTCGTGACACCCGATCCCCTAATTCTACGTGTCGGTTTGTGACACCCGATCCCCTAATCTTATTCTATTAACTCATCAAGCCTTCTCCCTTACCAAGGCATCATCAATCTCATCAAAAGGTTCATCAAGCCTTCTCCCTTACCAAGGCATCATCATTAAAAAGAGATTAGGTTTTTATCAAGATTTGGGATTCAATAACTTCATCCTGCTTAATATAATCACAA